>NW_027513546.1:661363-992045 GCF_048772815.1 Callospermophilus lateralis | reverse complement strand
TAGAAAAGTGTCATTCACCAACAGGCATTACATCTTCAATGAGTCCTGTTCATTGCACACCAGGGTCACCTTATTGTCCATTTAATGGTCAGAAAAACAGTGTTACAGTGAGTATCCTTTTTAGTAGTAGGACTAAAGTGTTTTGGACTCGCATGTTCAGATACCGAAAAGGCTCAGGGAAGTCCACTTGAAAGCTGGTCATTCGATACAGGTGCTGGAGAGGAAAACAAGCTACTCTCATTTGGCAACTTTGAGACAGTGATACAGCTCTGGCCATGTAAGTGTAAATAACAACAGGTCTAATCATGCATGGTGGCCTATGGGCTTGGAACTTGCATGCTTACAAAACCAGTGATGACTTGTGCATCTTCTCCTTCGAACCTCATATGTGACTCATCAACAAGTCAAGTGCTAACTTGGGAGGAAAACAATGTTGGGATGTCCTTTTGGTACATCAAGCCATGAACTCGTTGTCTTAACATCAACAATATAATTCACGTTCATGATTTACATCCATTTCAGAGAGTCATATCCATCCTTCTCTTGGCTATATATTTATAAGGACCAGCCAGCTTCCTTAGATGTTTTCAAGCCCATGAAAAGTCCAAAAAAAAAAAAAAAAACATCTGAAAGAAGAGTTTGAAGAATTTTCAACAAATACTAGTCTAGAAATGCTGACCTGAAAACCAACTGACGTTTTCAACACCCTCTTTTTGGGAACATTTTCTGTGCCGTGCTTCTCAAAAATGACTTGTCATAACTGATTTGTGCCCATGTTAGCAACTCTTCTGAAATTACTGAAAGTAGACTAATGTGAGAGTTTCTCTTTAGAGATAATTCAAATTACTTGCGTAGGAAGTGGCAGCAGGTCTGGGGATGTTGTAGCTCACTGGCAGTGACCTTGCCTAGCTTGGGGCTGGCCTGCCATGGATTTTCACCCCAAACACTTGCAAGAAATAAAAAAAGGGACGGAAGGGAGAGAAAAAGTTGGAAGGGAGGGAGGCAAAGTTGGAGGGATGGAGGGAGGTAGAAAAGAAGGAAGAAGAAAAGGAGAAAAACCAGGAAGGGAGGAAGGAAGCAAGGAAGGAGAAAATAGGGAGAGTACAAGGGCAGGGAAAGGACTGAGTCACTAAAACTAAAGGCCAAAAAAAAAAAAAAATAAAATAAAATAAAATAAAACAAAAGGCAAGCGACACAAAGACCAATATAGGCCTTGAAAGCTGTTTGAACAGTTTAGACAGCTTTAGAATTTGAGTGACATCAAACTGAATGTTATGATGACTGGATGGAATCTTCCTACTAAGCCCCGCCTTGGCCTGGCCTAAACCAAATCAAGGGGTGTGTGGAATGGGGAGGAATTCTCTCTGGCTGGAGTGGGAGGGACCTAAACCTGTGGCACTTGAGGATGCACTGGGTAGGGAAGGGGACAAGACTCCCCTGATGGGCAGTTGAGCACAACAAGGCTCCTGGGAGCCCTTGATCATGGCTCCCACCACCATACGCCCACCACCTGCCATACGCTCACACCCTGAAGGGGATCGCAGTGGTCTTCTCCGTTGCCTGGTGCAGGTTGGAGTTCCTGACCAAACACCTGAGTGTCCACAGCCTGCGTTGGCCTGCCTGGGCAGGCTGTGGTTGTGGTGGCAAGAGCCAAAGCCATCTTGGTGTGATGGAGGAGCCAAGGGCTGCCTCTCAGCCATACTAGTGGGTGGTTCTGGAAGAAGCACCAACGGTTGTGGCAGCATTGTCCGAAGACATGAAGCCAGGCCATCTTCCTTATGGCTTTCCTTGGGAGTTGGTGATGTGTACAGCTCTTAGATTTTTGGCTGTTCTCTTACTTTTCTGGAGATGTTTTCAGTCGGTTAGTAGCAGGCTTTACGTGGGAAGAGAAAAAAAGCTGGCTGTAAATCTTGCGGGACTTATTGAAAAAAAGTGTGGACTTCTTGAAAAAGTGAGCCTTGTTGAAAAAGAACATGAAGGCTTAGCCTCATCTTTAAAGGACTGCAGGTTTGAGAAGGGTTCAAGGGAAGCACAACATCTGGAGGCAACCTACGAAAAGCTGCATTGGTCCGAATCCAGCCATGGCGTTGAAATGCTCTTTCTAGAAGAAGAGCTCAAAGCACAGAAGGCTAAACATGGTCAACAGGATGAAATGAGGGCGCATCTATCAAGGAGGATGCAGTCCCTCCAAGGTGAATCTGAAACCCTCAGATCACAAATAGCTGAAGCTAAAACAACCTGGAGACTCTTTCAAGTGAATGAGGAAGAACTGAAGCTGGCAATCAAAGGGGTGCCTTGTTTCCAGTTGACCCAAGGAGTCAGTTCATGAGAAGAGGACCTTTTTTTTCCCTCCACCTCTCCGAGGAAACTTGTATGGGAACCTGGAGATTATTTTCCACCTGGTCCGCCACCCACTCCATTTCCAATGCGAAGTGTCTATGCAGGGAGAGGGTTTTCCTCTCAATCTTCCCCCAAGAGCTGGAATTCAGCCCTCTACACCCGCATTCTGAAAGTACAAGTGATTTCCCTGAAGGGTTCCTTCCACCTGCAATTGAGCCTGTTACTCAACATCCAGAACCAATCAAGAAACCTCATACTGTTGCTCTCTCTTCAAATGTAATTTGACTTTTCTCTCATTTTTAGTTTTTAAGTAACTGCTTTTACTTCAGTAATTGACTATACTTTGGCTCCAATTGAAGCTCAATGAAACTATAATTCTTAAGATAGTATTTTGTAAATAAAGATGGTTTACATAGGAAGCTTATGAGTAAATTATTCCTATTTTGTTTTATTCAAGAGTACAGCATTTAATCTGATGAACTCACTATTACATAAACAAGAATGGGAGTTCTAGGTACTTGTGATCTAGCTGATGGAAATATATTTGAAACTCCCAACAAAGAAGTGTATTTAGTATGACTGTAGCAAATGTGAAGTGACTTTAGGCTTAATGAAAAATTGTCACTGATTTTCAGACTGGTTGGGCATATCAGCTAGTTTTTCCATATCAGAATAACTAGAGCATGGGAGGACTATAGGAGGGAACACAACTAAACATGTCACGGAAATAGGAGACCTCAACTACAAAGAAAAATGAAGACCTCTTTTTTATATTCGTTGCTGAGAACATTACATAGCTCTTGAGATATCATATTTCCCACATTAGATTCAAGTGAGTTATGAACTCCCATTGTTACCCCATATACAGATTGCACAATCACATTGTTTACACATCCACTTTTTTACAAAATGCCATATTAGTAACTGTTCTATTCTGCTACCTTTTCTATCCTCTACTCTCCCCCCTCTCCTGCCCTCCCATCTTCTCTCTCTATCCCAGCTGCTGTAATTTAACGTTTGGGAATTGGAAACCACACTTTAAACTCACTCTGCTCCCCATTTTCCCTTTTGTCAAATTACTCATCATCTTCTTCTATTTCTTCTCCTCCTTCTCCTCTTCCTCCTCCTCCTTATACCTTTAATTCATTCATCATACACTCATGCGTTGCTTCATTCATTCACATTCATTCAACACATATGGTGTTGGGGATCCTACTCAGGACCTTTGAAAGTGCGAAGCCAGCACTCTAGTGCTGAGCCAAAACCCCAGCACCTGTCTTTTTGATTTTTTGACTGTTTCTATGAAATTCCGAATTGCATTCTGCTATGGTTCACGGATATGTGGATTGACCTAGTCCTTGTTTTCTCAGAGACATTTGGAAAATATATATGAATTATTAGGAGATTGAAATGAAGAAAAAAAGTGGAAATTCCCCAATTTCTTATTCTTAGATTCCATACTCTGACGCTGCCTACCTACTATAAAAGCTTTTAAACTCTTACTCCCCATTTCTATATCATTGCCAACAAGTGAACATTCACTGCCCTACAACAAACCAGAGAACGCACATTGAACAATGTTTCCCCAGTAGAGACCAAGGCACAATTCTTATTAAAAGAATACCTTAGTCATGAATTAATAGTGAAAGCTTTATTTGAGTGTTAAATGTGCTCTAATTATGTGTTTGTGTTTGTTGATGTGTGTGTGTGTGTTGGGGTGTGTGTTTGTGTGTAAAACATGCACTGAGGTGTAAAATAAATGCAGGATTGCAACGGCCTTCTTAAAAAAAAGAAGCAGCTTTATCACATTTGAAGCCCAGGGAAGAATCCGCCTGATACTTGACCTACAATTAATTGAAATGTGAAAAATTCAGGCCTAAAAAAACAAAGCCAACAAACAGAATAAATCTAATCAGTCTGTCTCACCTGATTAGATGTCCCCTCCCATGGGCTGTGTAAAATACATGGAGGATCCCGCACTGATTGTTATCTAGAATGACTTCTGCCTGAACTACTATTGGAGAATAGTTGCTGATGTACTGTGGTTCTTATACCAGTAAACTGGAATGAAGGTAACTTCAGGCTGCAAAGGAATCAATTGATTTTACTAACTGGTTTTTGGAAAACACTGCCATGAAAAATTATCAATATGTTCATAAAGGCATCTACATGTCTCTCCACAGGGGTTTTACTTAATGGGGGAGGGGGGGAGGTCTGGATATAACTTAACTGTCCATTAGTAGGTAGAACAATATAATGGGAATCACAGTGCACATACCAATTTGAACTCAACCTAGGTAACATGGATTCATCTCTGTGTTATAGGCCTGGTTCTGAAAAACACAATGTAGTGCTCCAAAAGCAGAACGATACTTTCAGAATACCATGTTATGTTTGTAAATAGAGAGACAGATAGATATACAGAAATCAAAAATCTGAAAACGGTCTGGAAGTGTACATTTCAATAACTTACAATGTCAGTAGTGGGGGATTAATAGCAGACCAAGAAGACTGTATCTGCATGCGAAATGGTTCACTTTTTAAAGCGTTTTTTAAATGACAATGGACAAAAAATTCAAAGGGTTACAGTAAGTGTTGAGGAGTGACTTGGTAAAAGGAGCACAGAGGTGAGAAAGGATTAAGTAGAGTTCAATAGAATCAGGTATAATATCTGTACACAGGACTCCATGAACAGGAGCAAAGGGGAAACTTAAAGAAATCATAAGGACTAAGGGGAGATCAGGATTAGGGGGGCTTGTAGGAAGAGCTGGAAAAAACCAAAGCATGCAATGGGCAGAAAATGTGGAAGAAAAGGCCTCACAGGTGGTAAACTGATCCATCGCTCCCTGGTAGTTCAACTGTATGAATAACAGAGAGGCCGGCTAAGTGGGAAAGTACTTGGAAACTCTGTTCATACAGACAACAGAAAGTGCCACCAGAGTGAAAAAAGTAAACCTAGTAAGGCAGCTTAGCCCCTTCCCCTTGGTGTTTTATGCCAGCTATCTTTCTTGCTGTGCCTCTGTTCATATACACTGATACGTGTTAGGTCCAAAGGCAGTGACAAACATTGTTACATGTATTGAGGAATCCTCCCAGTTCCACAAAGCACAGCCATTTTACTTAGTGTTCTCAATACCTTCTTTTCGACTCTCATCTCGTTTGAAGAAACACTTTCAGAGGAAAGAAGTTCTCCCTAAGCCACATGTGTCCTTAAGTAAACTATGAATTAAGTGGTATTTCAAGGTGTTTGGGCTGATTCCTCCACATGGCCCGTGAAACCTAGAAAAGTGTCATTCACCAACAGGCATTACATCTTCAATGAGTCCTGTTCTTTGCACACCAGGGTCACCTTATTGTCCATTTAATGGTCAGAAAAACAGTGTTACAGTGAGTATCCTTTTTAGTAGTAGGACTAAAGGGTTTTGGACTCGCATGTTCAGATACTGAAAAGGCTCAGGGAAGTCCACTTGAAAGCTGGTCATTCGATACAGGTGCTGGAAAGGAAAACAAGCTACTCTCATTTGGCAACTTTGAGACAGTGATACAGCTCTGGCCATGTAAGTGTAAATAACAACAGGTCTAATCATGCATGGTGGCCTATGGGCTTGGAACTTGCATGCTTACAAAACCAGTGATGACTTGTGCATCTTCTCCTTCGAACCTCATATGTGACTCATCAACAAGTCAAGTGCTAACTTGGGAGGAAAACAATGTTGGGATGTCCTTTTGGTACATCAAGCCATGAACTCGTTGTCTTAACATCAACAATATAATTCACGTTCATGATTTACATCCATTTCAGAGAGTAATATCCATCCTTCTCTTGGCTATATATTTATAAGGACCAGCCAGCTTCCTTAGATGTTTTCAAGCCCATGATAAGTCCAAAAAAAAAAAAAACATCTGAAAGAAGAGTTTGAAGAATTTTCAACAAATACTAGTCTAGAAATGCTGACCTGAAAACCAACTGACGTTTTCAATACCCTCTTTTTGGGAACATTTTCTGTGCCGTGCTTCTCAAAAATGACTTGTCATGACTGATTTGTGCCCATGTTAGCAACTCTTCTGAAATTACTGAAAGTAGACTAATGTGAGAGTTTCTCTTTAGAGATAATTCAAATTACTTGCGTAGGAAGTGGCAGCAGGTCTGGGGATGTTGTAGCTCACTGGCAGTGACCTTGCCTAGCTTGGGGCTGGCCTACCATGGATTTTCACCCCAAACACTTGTAAGGAAAAAAAAAGGGACGGAAGGGAGAGAAAAAGTTGGAAGGGAGGGAGGCAAAGTTGGAGGGATGGAGGGAGGTAGAAAAGAAGGAAGAAGAAAAGGAGAAAAACCAGGAAGGGAGGAAGGAAGCAAGGAAGGAGGAAATAGGGAGAGTACAAGGGCAGGGAAAGGACTGAGTCACTAAAACTAAAGGCCAAAAAAAAAAAAACAAAAAATAAAATAAAATAAAATAAAACAAAAGGCAAGTGACACAAAGACCAATATAGGCCTTGAAAGCTGTTTGAACAGTTTAGACAGCTTTAGAATTTGAGTGACATCAAACTGAATGTTATGATGACTGGATGGAATCTTCCTACTAAGCCCCGCCTTGGCCTGGCCTAAACCAAATCAAGGGGTGTGTGGCATGGGGAGGAATTCTCTCTGGCTGGAGTGGGAGGGACCTAAACCTGTGGCACTTGAGGATGCACTGGGTAGGGAAGGGGACAAGACTCCCCTGATGGGCAGTTGAGCACAACAAGGCTCCTGGGAGCCCTTGATCATGGCTCCCACCACCATACGCCCACCACCTGCCATACGCTCACACCCTGAAGGGGATCGCAGTGGTCTGCTCCGTTGCCTGGTGCAGGTTGGAGTTCCTGACCAAACACCTGAGTGTCCACAGCCTGCGTTGGCCTGCCTGGGCAGGCTGTGGTTGTGGTGGCAAGAGCCAAAGCCGTCTTGGTGTGATGGAGGAGCCAAGGGCTGCCTCTCAGCCATACTAGTGGGTGGTTCTGGAAGAAGCACCAACGGTTGTGGCAGCATTGTCCGAAGACATGAAGCCAGGCCATCTTCCTTATGGCTTTCCTTGGGAGTTGGTGATGTGTACAGCTCTTAGATTTTTGGCTGTTCTCTTACTTTTCTGGAGATGTTTTCAGTCGGTTAGTAGCAGGCTTTACGTGGGAAGAGAAAAAAAGCTGGCTGTAAATCTTGCGGGACTTATTGAAAAAAAGTGTGGACTTCTTGAAAAAGTGAGCCTTGTTGAAAAAGAACATGAAGGCTTAGCCTCATCTTTAAAGGACTGCAGGTTTGAGAAGGGTTCAAGGGAAGCACAACATCTGGAGGCAACCTACGAAAAGCTGCATTGGTCCGAATCCAGCCATGGCGTTGAAATGCTCTTTCTAGAAGAAGAGCTCAAAGCACAGAAGGCTAAACATGGTCAACAGGATGAAATGAGGGCGCATCTATCAAGAAGGATGCAGTCCCTCCAAGGTGAATCTGAAACCCTGAGATCACAAATAGCTGAAGCTAAAACAAGCTGGAGACTCTTTCAAGTGAATGAGGAAGAACTGAAGCTGGCAATCAAAGGGGTGCCTTGTTTCCAGTTGACCCAAGGAGTCAGTTCATGAGAAGAGGACCTTTTTTTTCCCTCCACCTCTCCGAGGAAACTTGTATGGGAACCTGGAGATTATTTTCCACCTGGCCCGCCACCCACTCCATTTCCAATGCGAAGTGTCTATGCAGGGAGAGGGTTTTCCTCTCAATCTTCCCCCAAGAGCTGGAATTCAGCCCTCTACACCCGCATTCTGAAAGTACAAGTGATTTCCCTGAAGGGTTCCTTCCACCTGCAATTGAGCCTGTTACTCAACATGCAGAACCAATCAAGAAACCTCATACTGTTGCTCTCTCTTCAAATGTAATTTGACTTTTCTCTCATTTTTAGTTTTTAAGTAACTGCTTTTACTTCAGTAATTGACTATACTTTGGCTCCAATTGAAGCTCAATGAAACTATAATTCTTAAGATAGTATTTTGTAAATAAAGATGGTTTACATAGGAAGCTTATGAGTAAATTATTCCTATTTTGTTTTATTCAAGAGTACAGCATTTAATCTGATGAACTCACTATTACATAAACAAGAATGGGAGTTCTAGGTACTTGTGATCTAGCTGATGGAAATATATTTGAAACTCCCAACAAAGAAGTGTATTTAGTATGACTGTAGCAAATGTGAAGTGACTTTAGGCTTAATGAAAAATTGTCACTGATTTTCAGACTGGTTGGGCATATCAGCTAGTTTTTCCATATCAGAATAACTAGAGCATGGGAGGACTATAGGAGGGAACACAACTAAACATGTCACGGAAATAGGAGACCTCAACTACAAAAAAAAATGAAGACCTCTTTTTTATATTCGTTGCTGAGAACATTACATAGCTCTTGAGATATCATATTTCCCACATTAGATTCAAGTGAGTTATGAACTCCCATTGTTACCCCATATACAGATTGCACAATCACATTGTTTACACATCCACATTTTTACAAAATGCCATATTAGTAACTGTTCTATTCTGCTACCTTTTCTATCCTCTACTCTCCCCCCTCTCCTGCCCTCCCATCTTCTCTCTCTATCCCAGCTGCTGTAATTTAACGTTTGGGAATTGGAAACCACACTTTAAACTCACTCTGCTCCCCATTTTCCCTTCTGTCAAATTACTCATCATCTTCTTCTATTTCTCCTCCTCCTTCTCCTCTTCCTCCTCCTCCTTATACCTTTAATTCATTCATCATACACTCATGCATTGCTTCATTCATTCCTTTCACATATGGTTTTGGGGATCCAAATCAGGACCTTTGAAAGTGCGAAGCCAGCACTCTAGTGCTGAGCCAAAACCCCAGCACCTGTCTTTTTGATTTTATGACTGTTTCTATGAAATTCAGAATTGCATTCTGCTATGGTTCACGGATATGTGGATTGACCTAGTCCTTGTTTTCTCAGAGACATTTGGAAAATATATATGAATTATTAGGAGATTGAAATGAAGAAAAAAAGTGGAAATTCCCCAATTTCTTATTCTTAGATTCCATACTCTGACGCTGCCTACCTACTATAAAAACATTTAAACTCTTACTTCCCATTTCTATATCATTGCCAACAAGTGAACATTCACTGCCCTACAACAAACCAGAGAACGCACATTGAACAATGTTTCCCCAGTAGAGACCAAGGCACAATTCTTATTAAAAGAATACCTTAGTCATGAATTAATAGTGAAAGCTTTATTTGAGTGCTAAATGTGCTCTAATTATGTGTTTGTGTTTGTTGATGTGTGTGTGTGTGAGGTGGGGGTGTGTGTTTGTGTGTAAAACATGCACTGAGGTGTAAAATAAATGCAGGATTGCAACGGCCTTCTTAAAAATAAGAAGCAGTTTTATCACATTTCAAGCCCAGTGAAGAATCCGCCTGATACTTGACCTACAATTAATTGAAATGTGAAAAATTCAGGCCTAAAAAAACAAAGCCTACAAACAGAATAAATCTAATCAGTCTGTCTCACCTGATTAGATGTCCCCTGCCATGGGCTGTGTAAAATACATGGAGGATCCCGCACTGATTGTTATCTAGAATGACTTCTGCCTGAACTACTATTGGAGAATAGTTGCTGATGTACTGTGGTTCTTATACCAGTAAACTGGAATGAAGGTAACTTCAGGCTGCAAAGGAATCAATTGATTTTACTAACTGGTTTTTGGAAAACACTGCCATGAAAAATTATCAATATGTTCATAAAGGCATCCACATGTCTCTCCACAGGGGTTTTAATTAATGGGGGAGGGGGGGAGGTCTGGATATAACTTAACTGTCCATTAGTAGGTAGAACAATATAATGGGAATCACAGTGCACATACCAATTTGAACTCAACCTAGGTAACATGGATTCATCTCTGTGTTATAGGCCTGCTTCTGAAAAACACAATGTAGTGCTCCAAAAGCAGAACGATACTTTCAGAATACCATGTTATGTTTGTAAATAGAGAGACAGATAGATATACAGAAATCAAAAATCTGAAAACGGTCTGGAAGTGTACATTTCAATAACTTACAATGTCAGTAGTGGGGGATTAATAGCAGACCAAGAAGACTGTATCTGCATGCGAAATGGTTCAATTTTTAAAGAGTTTTTTAAATGACCATGGACAAAAAATTCAAAGGGTTACAGTAAGTATTGAGGAGTGACTTGGTAAAAGGAGCACAGAGGTGAGAAAGGATTAAGTAGAGTTCAATAGAATCAGGTATAATATCTGTACACAGGACTCCATGAACAGGAGCAAAGGGGAAACTTAAAGAAATCATCAGGACTAAGGGGAGATCAGGATTAGGGGGGCTTGTAGGAAGAGCTGGAAAAAACCAAAGCATGCAATGGGCAGAAAATGTGGAAGAAAAGGCCTCACAGGTGGTAAACTGATCCATCTCTCCCTGGTAGTTCAACTGTATGAATAACAGAGAGGCCGGCTAAGTGGGAAAGTACTTGGAAACTCTGTTCATACAGACAACAGAAAGTGCCACCAGAGTGAAAAAAGTAAACCTAGTAAGGCAGCTTAGCCCCTTCCCCTTGGTGTTTTATGCCAGCTATCTTTCTTGCTGTGCCTCTGTTCATATACACTGATACGTGTTAGGTCCAAAGGCAGTGACAAACATTGTTACATGTATTGAGGAATCCTCCCAGTTCCACAAAGCACAGCCATTTTACTTAGTGTTCTCAATACCTTCTTTTCGACTCTCATCTCGTTTGAAGAAACACTTTCAGAGGAAAGAAGTTCTCCCTAAGCCACATGTGTCCTTAAGTAAACTATGAATTAAGTGGTATTTCAAGGTGTTTGGGCTGATTCCTCCACATGGCCCGTGAAACCTAGAAAAGTGTCATTCACCAACAGGCATTACATCTTCAATGAGTCCTGTTCATTGCACACCAGGGTCACCTTATTGTCCATTTAATGGTCAGAAAAACAGTGTTACAGTGAGTATCCTTTTTAGTAGTAGGACTAAAGTGTTTTGGACTCGCATGTTCAGATACTGAAAAGGCTCAGGGAAGTCCACTTGAAAGCTGGTCATTCGATACAGGTGCTGGAGAGGAAAACAAGCTACTCTCATTTGGCAACTTTGAGACAGTGATACAGCTCTGGCCATGTAAGTGTAAATAACAACAGGTCTAATCATGCATGGTGGCCTATGGGCTTGGAACTTGCATGCTTACAAAACCAGTGATGACTTGTGCATCTTCTCCTTCGAACCTCATATGTGACTCATCAACAAGTCAAGTGCTAACTTGGGAGGAAAATAATGTTGGGATGTCCTTTTGGTACATCAAGCCATGAACTCGTTGTCTTAACATCAACAATATAATTCACGTTTATGATTTACATCCATTTCAGAGAGTCATATCCATCCTTCTCTTGGCTATATATTTATAAGGACCAGCCAGCTTCCTTAGATGTTTTCAAGCCCATGAAAATTCCAAAAAAAAAAAAAAACATCTGAAAGAAGAGTTTGAAGAATTTTCAACAAATACTAGTCTAGAAATGCTGACCTGAAAACCAACTGACGTTTTCAACACCCTCTTTTTGGGAACATTTTCTGTGCCGTGCTTCTCAAAAATGACTTGTCATAACTGATTTGTGCCCATGTTAGCAACTCTTCTGAAATAACTGAAAGTAGACTAATGTGAGAGTTTCTCTTTAGAGATAATTCAAATTACTTGCGTAGGAAGTGGCAGCAGGTCTGGGGATGTTGTAGCTCACTGGCAGTGACCTTGCCTAGCTTGGGGCTGGCCTGCCATGGATTTTCACCCCAAACACTTGCAAGGAAAAAAAAAAAGGGACGGAAGGGAGAGAAAAATTTGGAAGGGAGGGAGGCAAAGTTGGAGGGATGGAGGGAGGTAGAAAAGAAGGAAGAAGAAAAGGAGAAAAACCAGGAAGGGAGGAAGGAAGCAAGGAAGGAGGAAATAGGGAGAGTACAAGGGTAGGGAAAGGACTGAGTCACTAAAACTAAAGGCCAAAAAAAACACAAAAAATAAAATAAAATAAAATAAAACAAAAGGCAAGCGACACAAAGACCAATATAGGCCTTGAAAGCTGTTTGAACAGTTTAGACAGCTTTAGAATTTGAGTGACATCAAACAGAATGTTATGATGACTGGATGGAATCTTCCTACTAAGCCCCGCCTTGGCCTGGCCTAAACCAAATCAAGGGGTGTGTGGCATGGGGAGGAATTCTCTCTGGCTGGAGTGGGAGGGACCTAAACCTGTGGCACTTGAGGATGCACTGGGTAGGGAAGGGGACAAGACTCCCCTGATGGGCAGTTGAGCACAACAGGGCTCCTGGGAGCCCTTGATCATGGCTCCCACCACCATACGCCCACCACCTGCCATACGCTCACACCCTGAAGGGGATCGCAGTGGTCTGCTCCGTTGCCTGGTGCAGGTTGGAGTTCCTGACCAAACACCTGAGTGTCCACAGCCTGCGTTGGCCTGCCTGGGCAGGCTGTGGTTGTGGTGGCAAGAGCCAAAGCCGTCTTGGTGTGATGGAGGAGCCAAGGGCTGCCTCTCAGCCATACTAGTGGGTGGTTCTGGAAGAAGCACCAACGGTTGTGGCAGCATTGTCCGAAGACATGAAGCCAGGCCATCTTCCTTATGGCTTTCCTTGGGAGTTGGTGATGTGTACAGCTCTAAGATTTTTGGCTGTTCTCTTACTTTTCTGGAGATGTTTTCAGTCGGTTAGTAGCAGGCTTTACGTGGGAAGAGAAAAAAAGCTGGCTGTAAATCTTGCGGGACTTATTGAAAAAAAGTGTGGACTTCTTGAAAAAGTGAGCCTTGTTGAAAAAGAACATGAAGGCTTAGCCTCATCTTTAAAGGACTGCAGGTTTGAGAAGGGTTCAAGGGAAGCACAACATCTGGAGGCAACCTACGAAAAGCTGCATTGGTCCGAATCCAGCCATGGCGTTGAAATGCTCTTTCTAGAAGAAGAGCTCAAAGCACAGAAGGCTAAACATGGTCAACAGGATGAAATGAGGGCGCATCTATCAAGAAGGGTACAGTCCCTCCAAGGTGAATCTGAAACCCTCAGATCACAAATAGCTGAAGCTAAAACAAGCTGGAGACTCTTTCAAGTGAATGAGGAAGAACTGAAGCTGGCAATCAAAGGGGTGCCTTGTTTCCAGTTGACCCAAGGAGTCAGTTCATGAGAAGAGGACCTTTTTTTCCCTCCACCTCTCCGAGGAGACTTGTATGGGAACCTGGAGATTATTTTCCACCTGGCCCGCCACCCACTCCATTTCCAATGCGAAGTGTCTATGCAGGGAGAGGGTTTTCCTCTCAATCTTCCCCCAAGAGCTGGAATTCAGCCCTCTACACCCGCATTCTGAAAGTACAAGTGATTTCCCTGAAGGGTTCCTTCCACCTGCAAATGAGCCTGTTACTCAACATCCAGAACCAATCAAGAAACCTCATACTGTTGCTCTCTCTTCAAATGTAATTTGACTTTTCTCTCATTTTTAGTTTTTAAGTAACTGCTTTTACTTCAGTAATTGACTATACTTTGGCTCCAATTGAAGCTCAATGAAACTATAATTCTTAAGATAGTATTTTGTAAATAAAGATGGTTTACATAGGAAGCTTATGAGTAAATTATTCCTATTTTGTTTTATTCAAGAGTACAGCATTTAATCTGATGAACTCACTATTACATAAACAAGAATGGGAGTTCTAGGTACTTGTGATCTAGCTGATGGAAATATATTTGAAACTCCCAACAAAGAAGTGTATTTAGTATGACTGTAGCAAATGTGAAGTGACTTTAGGCTTAATGAAAAATTGTCACTGATTTTCAGACTGGTTGGGCATATCAGCTAGTTTTTCCATATCAGAATAACTAGAGCATGGGAGGACTATAGGAGGGAACACAACTAAACATGTCACGGAAATAGATCTCAACTACAAAGTAAAATGAACCTCTTTTTTATATTCGTTGCTGAGAACATTACATAGCTCTTGAGATATCATATTTCCCACATTAGATTCAAGTGAGTTATGAACTCCCATTGTTACCCCATATACAGATTGCACAATCACATTGTTTACACATCCACATTTTTACAAAATGCCATATTAGTAACTGTTCTATTCTGCTACCTTTTCTATCCTCTACTCTCCCCCCTCTCCTGCCCTCCCATCTTCTCTCTCTATCCCAGCTGCTGTAATTTAACGTTTGGGAATTGGAAACCACACTTTAAACTCACTCTGCTCCCCATTTTCCCTTCTGTCAAATTACTCATCATCTTCTTCTATTTCTCCTCCTCCTTCTCCTCTTCCTCCTCCTCCTAATACCTTTAATTCATTCATCATACACTCATGCATTGCTTCATTCATTCACATTCATTCAACACATATGGTGTTGGGGATCCTACTCAGGACCTTTGAAAGTGCGAAGCCAGCACTCTAGTGCTGAGCCAAAACCCCAGCACCTGTCTTTTTGATTTTATGACTGTTTATATGAAATTCAGAATTGCATTCTGCTATGGTTCACGGTTATGTGGATTGACCTAGTCCTTGTTTTCTCAGAGACATTTGGAAAATATATATGAATTATTAGGAGATTGAAATGAAGAAAAAAATTGGAAATTCCCCAATTTCTTATTCTTAGATTCCATACTCTGACGCTGCCTACCTACTATAAAAACATTTAAACTCTTACTCCCCATTTCTATATCATTGCCAACAAGTGAACATTCACTGCCCTTCAACAAACCAGAGAACGCACATTGAACAATGTTTCCCCAGTAGAGACCAAGGCACAATTCTTATTAAAAGAATACCTTAGTCATGAATTAATAGTGAAAGCTTTATTTGAGTGCTAAATGTGCTCTAATTATGTGTTTGTGTTTGTTGATGTGTGTGTGTGTGAGGTGGGGGTGTGTGTTTGTGTGTAAAACATGCACTGAGGTGTAAAATAAATGCAGGATTGCAACGGCCTTCTTAAAAATAAGAAGCAGCTTTATCACATTTCAAGCCCAGTGAAGAATCCGCCTGATACTTGACCTACAATTAATTGAAATGTGAAAAATTCAGGCCTAAAAAAACAAAGCCTACAAACAGAATAAATCTAATCAGTCTGTCTCACCTGATTAGATGTCCCCTGCCATGGGCTGTGTAAAATACATGGAGGATCCCGCACTGATTGTTATCTAGAATGACTTCTGCCTGAAATACTATTGGAGAATAGTTGCTGATGTACTGTGGTTCTTATACCAGTAAACTGGAATGAAGGTAACTTCAGGCTGCAAAGGAATCAATTGATTTTACTAACTGGTTTTTGGAAAACACTGCCATGAAAAATTATCAATATGTTCATAAAGGCATCCACATGTCTCTCCACAGGGGTTTTACTTAATGGGGGAGGGGGGGAGGTCTGGATATAACTTAACTGTCCATTAGTAGGTAGAACAATATAATGGGAATCACAGTGCACATACCAATTTGAACTCAACCTAGGTAACATGGATTCATCTCTGTGTTATAGGCCTGCTTCTGAAAAACACAATGTAGTGCTCCAAAAGCAGAACGATACTTTCAGAATACCATGTTATGTTTGTAAATAGAGAGACAGATAGATATACAGAAATCAAAAATCTGAAAACGGTCTGGAAGTGTGCATTTCAATAACTTACAATGTGAGTAGTGGGGGATTAATAGCAGACCAAGAAGACTGTATCTGCATGCGAAATGGTTCAATTTTTAAAGAGTTTTTTAAATGACAATGGACAAAAAATTCAAAGGGTTACAGTAAGTATTGAGGAGTGACTTGGTAAAAGGAGCACAGAGGTGAGAAAGGATTAAGTAGAGTTCAATAGAATCAGGTATAATATCTGTACACAGGACTCCATGAACAGGAGCAAAGGGGAAACTTAAAGAAATCATCAGGACTAAGGGGAGATCAGGATTAGGGGGGCTTGTAGGAAGAGCTTGAAAAAACCAAAGCATGCAATGGGCAGAAAATGTGGAAGAAAAGGCCTCACAGGTGGTAAACTGATCCATCTCTCCCTGGTAGTTCAACTGTATGAATAACAGACAGGCCGGCTAAGTGGGAAAGTACTTGGAAACTCTGTTCATACAGACAACAGAAAGTGCCACCAGAGTGAAAAAAGTAAACCTAGTAAGGCAGCTTAGCCCCTTCCTTTTGGTGTTTTATGCCAGCTATCTTTCTTGCTGTGCCTCTGTTCATATACACTGATACGTGTTAGGTCCAAAGGCAGTGACAAACATTGTTACATGTATTGAGGAATCCTCCCAGTTCCACAAAGCACAGCCATTTTACTTAGTGTTCTCAATACCTTCTTTTCGACTCTCATCTCGTTTGAAGAAACACTTTCAGAGGAAAGAAGTTCTCCCTAAGCCACATGTGTCCTTAAGTAAACTATGAATTAAGTGGTATTTCAAGGTGTTTGGGCTGATTCCTCCACATGGCCCGTGAAACCTAGAAAAGTGTCATTCACCAACAGGCATTACATCTTCAATGAGTCCTGTTCATTGCACACCAGGGTCACCTTATTGTCCATTTAATGGTCAGAAAAACAGTGTTACAGTGAGTATCCTTTTTAGTAGTAGGACTAAAGTGTTTTGGACTCGCATGTTCAGATACTGAAAAGGCTCAGGGAAGTCCACTTGAAAGCTGGTCATTCGATACAGGTGCTGGAGAGGAAAACAAGCTACTCTCATTTGGCAACTTTGAGACAGTGATACAGCTCTGGCCATGTAAGTGTAAATAACAACAGGTCTAATCATGCATGGTGGCCTATGGGCTTGGAACTTGCATGCTTACAAAACCAGTGATGACTTGTGCATCTTCTCCTTCGAACCTCATATGTGACTCATCAACAAGTCAAGTGATAACTTGGGAGGAAAACAATGTTGGGATGTCCTTTTGGTACATGAAGCCATGAACTCGTTGTCTTAACATCAACAATATAATTCAAGTTCATGATTTACATCCATTTCAGAGAGTCATATCCATCCTTCTCTTGGCTATATATTTATAAGGACCAGCCAGCTTCCTTAGATGTTTTCAAGCCCATGATAAGTCCAAAAAAAAAAAAACAACTTAAAGAAGAGTTTGAAGAATTTTCAACAGACGAGATCGGGCGCGTTACAAAAACTATGTAATGTTTTGAACAACCTACAATAAAAATTAATTAAAAAAAAAAAAAAAAAAAAAGAATTTTCAACAAATACTAGTCTAGAAATGCTGACCTGAAAACCAACTGACGTTTTCAACACCCTCTTTTTGGGAACATTTTCTGTGCCGTGCTTCTCAAAAATGACTTGTCATAACTGATTTGTGCCCATGTTAGCAACTCTTCTGAAATTACTGAAAGTAGACTAATGTGAGAGTTTCTCTTTAGAGATAATTCAAATTACTTGCGTAGGAAGTGGCAGCAGGTCTGGGGATGTTGTAGCTCACTGGCAGTGACCTTGCCTAGCTTGGGGCTGGCCTGCCATGGATTTTCACCCCAAACACTTGCAAGAAAAAAAAAAGGGACGGAAGGGAGAGAAAAAGTTGGAAGGGAGGGAGGCAAAGTTGGAAGGATGGAGGGAGGTAGAAAAGAAGGAAGAAGAAAAGGAGAAAAACCACGAAGGGAGGAATTAAGCAAGGAAGGAGGAAATAGGGAGAGTACAAGGGCAGGGAAAGGACTGTCACTAAAACTAAAGGCCAAAAAAAAAACAAAAAATAAAATAAAATAAAATAAAACAAAAGGCAAGCGACACAAAGACCAATATAGGCCATGAAAGCTGTTTGAACAGTTTAGACATCTTTAGAATTTGAGTGACATCAAACTGAATGTTATGATGACTGGATGGAATCTTCCTACTCAGCCCCGCCTTGGCCTGGCCTAAACCAAATCAAGGGGTGTGTGGCATGGGGAGGAATTCTCTCTGGCTGGAGTGGGAGGGACCTAAACCTGTGGCACTTGAGGATGCACTGGGTAGGGAAGGGGACAAGACTCCCCTGATGGGCAGTTGAGCACAACAGGGCTCCTGGGAGCCCTTGATCATGGCTCCCACCACCATACGCCCACCACCTGCCATACGCTCACACCCTGAAGGGGATCGCAGTGGTCTGCTCCGTTTCCTGGTGCAGGTTGGAGTTCCTGACCAAACACCTGAGTGTCCACAGCCTGCGTTGGCCTGCCTGGGCAGGCTGTGGTTGTGGTGGCAAGAGCCAAAGCCATCTTGGTGTGATGGAGGAGCCAAGGGCTGCCTCTCAGCCATACTAGTGGGTGGTTCTGGAAGAAGCACCAACGGTTGTGGCAGCATTGTCCGAAGACATGAAGCCAGGCCATCTTCCTTATGGCTTTCCTTGGGAGTTGGTGATGTGTACAGCTCTTAGATTTTTGGCTGTTCTCTTACTTTTCTGGAGATGTTTTCAGTCGGTTAGTAGCAGGCTTTACGTGGGAAGAGAAAAAAAGCTGGCTGTAAATCTTGCGGGACTTATTGAAAAAAAGTGTGGACTTTTTGAAAAAGTGAGCCTTGTTGAAAAAGAACATGAAGGCTTAGCCTCATCTTTAAAGGACTGCAGGTTTGAGAAGGGTTCAAGGGAAGCACAACATCTGGAGGCAACCTACGAAAAGCTGCATTGGTCCGAATCCAGCCATGGCGTTGAAATGCTCTTTCTAGAAGAAGAGCTCAAAGCACAGAAGGCTAAACATGGTCAACAGGATGAAATGAGGGCGCATCTATCAAGGAGGATGCAGTCCCTCCAAGGTGAATCTGAAACCCTCAGATCACAAATAGCTGAAGCTAAAACAAGCTGGAGACTCTTTCAAGTGAATGAGGAAGAACTGAAGCTGGCAATCAAAGGGGTGCCTTGTTTCCAGTTGACCCAAGGAGTCAGTTCATGAGAAGAGGACCTTTTTTTTCCCTCCACCTCTCCGAGGAAACTTGTATGGGAACCTGGAGATTATTTTCCACCTGGCCCGCCACCCACTCCATTTCCAATGCGAAGTGTCTATGCAGGGAGAGGGTTTTCCTCTCAATCTTCCCCCAAGAGCTGGAATTCAGCCCTCTACACCCGCATTCTGAAAGTACAAGTGATTTCCCTGAAGGGTTCCTTCCACCTGCAATTGAGCCTGTTACTCAACATCCAGAACCAATCAAGAAACCTCATACTGTTGCTCTCTCTTCAAATGTAATTTGACTTTTCTCTCATTTTTAGTTTTTAAGTAACTGCTTTTACTTCAGTAATTGACTATACTTTGGCTCCAATTGAAGCTCAATGAAACTATAATTCTTAAGATAGTATTTTGTAAATAAAGATGGTTTACATAGGAAGCTTATGAGTAAATTATTCCTATTTTGTTTTATTCAAGAGTACAGCATTTAATCTGATGAACTCACTATTACATAAACAAGAATGGGAGTTCTAGGTACTTGTGATCTAGCTGATGGAAATATATTTGAAACTCCCAACAAAGAAGTGTATTTAGTATGACTGTAGCAAATGTGAAGTGACTTTAGGCTTAATGAAAAATTGTCACTGATTTTCAGACTGGTTGGGCATATCAGCTAGTTTTTCCATATCAGAATAACTAGAGCATGGGAGGTCTATAGGAGGGAACACAACTAAACATGTCACGGAAATAGGAGACCTCAACTACAAAGAAAAATGAAGACCTCTTTTTTATATTCGTTGCTGAGAACATTACATAGCTCTTGAGATATCATATTTCCCACATTAGATTCAAGTGAGTTATGAACTCCCATTGTTACCCCATATACAGATTGCACAATCACATTGTTTACACATCCACTTTTTTACAAAATGCCATATTAGTAACTGTTCTATTCTGCTACCTTTTCTATCCTCTACTCTCCCCCCTCTCCTGCCCTCCCATCTTCTCTCTCTATCCCAGCTGCTGTAATTTAACGTTTGGGAATTGGAAACCACACTTTAAACTCACTCTGCTCCCCATTTTCCCTTTTGTCAAATTACTCATCATCTTCTTCTATTTCTTCTCCTCCTTCTCCTCTTCCTCCTCCTCCTTATACCTTTAATTCATTCATCATACACTCATGCGTTGCTTCATTCATTCACATTCATTCAACACATATGGTGTTGGGGATCCTACTCAGGACCTTTGAAAGTGCGAAGCCAGCACTCTAGTGCTGAGCCAAAACCCCAGCACCTGTCTTTTTGATTTTTTGACTGTTTCTATGAAATTCAGAATTGCATTCTGCTATGGTTCACGGATATGTGGATTGACCTAGTCCTTGTTTTCTCAGAGACATTTGGAAAATATATATGAATTATTAGGAGATTGAAATGAAGAAAAAAAGTGGAAATTCCCCAATTTCTTATTCTTAGATTCCATACTCTGACGCTGCCTACCTACTATAAAAGCTTTTAAACTCTTACTCCCCATTTCTATATCATTGCCAACAAGTGAACATTCACTGCCCTACAACAAACCAGAGAACGCACATTGAACAATGTTTCCCCAGTAGAGACCAAGGCACAATTCTTATTAAAAGAATACCTTAGTCATGAATTAATAGTGAAAGCTTTATTTGAGTGTTAAATGTGCTCTAATTATGTGTTTGTGTTTGTTGATGTGTGTGTGTGTGTTGGGGTGTGTGTTTGTGTGTAAAACATGCACTGAGGTGTAAAATAAATGCAGGATTGCAACGGCCTTCTTAAAAATAAGAAGCAGCTTTATCACATTTGAAGCCCAGGGAAGAATCCGCCTGATACTTGACCTACAATTAATTGAAATGTGAAAAATTCAGGCCTAAAAAAACAAAGCCAACAAACAGAATAAATCTAATCAGTCTGTCTCACCTGATTAGATGTCCCCTGCCATGGGCTGTGTAAAATACATGGAGGATCCCGCACTGATTGTTATCTAGAATGACTTCTGCCTGAACTACTATTGGAGAATAGTTGCTGATGTACTGTGGTTCTTATACCAGTAAACTGGAATGAAGGTAACTTCAGGCTGCAAAGGAATCAATTGATTTTACTAACTGGTTTTTGGAAAACACTGCCATGAAAAATTATCAATATGTTCATAAAGGCATCTACATGTCTCTCCACAGGGGTTTTACTTAATGGGGGAGGGGGGGAGGTCTGGATATAACTTAACTGTCCATTAGTAGGTAGAACAATATAATGGGAATCACAGTGCACATGCCAATTTGAACTCAACCTAGGTAACATGGATTCATCTCTGTGTTATAGGCCTGGTTCTGAAAAACACAATGTAGTGCTCCAAAAGCAGAACGATACTTTCAGAATACCATGTTATGTTTGTAAATAGAGAGACAGATAGATATACAGAAATCAAAAATCTGAAAACGGTCTGGAAGTGTACATTTCAATAACTTACAATGTCAGTAGTGGGGGATTAATAGCAGACCAAGAAGACTGTATCTGCATGCGAAATGGTTCACTTTTTAAAGCGTTTTTTAAATGACAATGGACAAAAAATTCAAAGGGTTACAGTAAGTGTTGAGGAGTGACTTGGTAAAAGGAGCACAGAGGTGAGAAAGGATTAAGTAGAGTTCAATAGAATCAGGTATAATATCTGTACACAGGACTCCATGAACAGGAGCAAAGGGGAAACTTAAAGAAATCATAAGGACTAAGGGGAGATCAGGATTAGGGGGGCTTGTAGGAAGAGCTGGAAAAAACCAAAGCATGCAATGGGCAGAAAATGTGGAAGAAAAGGCCTCACAGGTGGTAAACTGATCCATCTCTCCCTGGTAGTTCAACTGTATGAATAACAGAGAGGCCGGCTAAGTGGGAAAGTACTTGGAAACTCTGTTCATACAGACAACAGAAAGTGCCACCAGAGTGAAAAAAGTAAACCTAGTAAGGCAGCTTAGCCCCTTCCCCTTGGTGTTTTATGCCAGCTATCTTTCTTGCAGTGCCTCTGTTCATATACACTGATACGTGTTAGGTCCAAAGGCAGTGACAAACATTGTTACATGTATTGAGGAATCCTCCCAGTTCCACAAAGCACAGCCATTTTACTTAGTGTTCTCAATACCTTCTTTTCGACTCTCATCTCGTTTGATGAAACACTTTCAGAGGAAAGAAGTTCTCCCTAAGCCACATGTGTCCTTAAGTAAACTATGAATTAAGTGGTATTTCAAGGTGTTTGGGCTGATTCCTCCACATGGCCCGTGAAACCTAGAAAAGTGTCATTCACCAACAGGCATTACATCTTCAATGAGTCCTGTTCTTTGCACACCAGGGTCACCTTATTGTCCATTTAATGGTCAGAAAAACAGTGTTACAGTGAGTATCCTTTTTAGTAGTAGGACTAAAGGGTTTTGGACTCGCATGTTCAGATACTGAAAAGGCTCAGGGAAGTCCACTTGAAAGCTGGTCATTCGATACAGGTGCTGGAGAGGAAAACAAGCTACTCTCATTTGGCAACTTTGAGACAGTGATACAGCTCTGGCCATGTAAGTGTAAATAACAACAGGTCTAATCATGCATGGTGGCCTATGGGCTTGGAACTTGCATGCTTACAAAACCAGTGATGACTTGTGCATCTTCTCCTTCGAACCTCATATGTGACTCATCAACAAGTCAAGTGATAACTTGGGAGGAAAACAATGTTGGGATGTCCTTTTGGTACATCAAGCCATGAACTCGTTGTCTTAACATCAACAATATAATTCACGTTCATGATTTACATCCATTTCAGAGAGTAATATCCATCCTTCTCTTGGCTATATATTTATAAGGACCAGCCAGCTTCCTTAGATGTTTTCAAGCCCATGATAAGTCCAAAAAAAAAAAAAACATCTGAAAGAAGAGTTTGAAGAATTTTCAACAAATACTAGTCTAGAAATGCTGACCTGAAAACCAACTGACGTTTTCAATACCCTCTTTTTGGGAACATTTTCTGTGCCGTGCTTCTCAAAAATGACTTGTCATGACTGATTTGTGCCCATGTTAGCAACTCTTCTGAAATTACTGAAAGTAGACTAATGTGAGAGTTTCTCTTTAGAGATAATTCAAATTACTTGCGTAGGAAGTGGCAGCAGGTCTGGGGATGTTGTAGCTCACTGGCAGTGACCTTGCCTAGCTTGGGGCTGGCCTACCATGGATTTTCACCCCAAACACTTGCAAGGAAAAAAAAAGGGACGGAAGGGAGAGAAAAAGTTCGAAGGGAGGGAGGCAAAGTTGGAGGGATGGAGGGAGGTAGAAAAGAAGGAAGAAGAAAAGGAGAAAAACCAGGAAGGGAGGAAGGAAGCAAGGAAGGAGGAAATAGGGAGAGTACAAGGGCAGGGAAAGGACTGAGTCACTAAAACTAAAGGCCAAAAAAAAAAAAACAAAAAATAAAATAAAATAAAATAAAACAAAAGGCAAGCGACACAAAGACCAATATAGGCCTTGAAAGCTGTTTGAACAGTTTAGACAGCTTTAGAATTTGAGTGACATCAAACTGAATGTTATGATGACTGGATGGAATCTTCCTACTAAGCCCCGCCTTGGCCTGGCCTAAACCAAATCAAGGGGTGTGTGGCATGGGGAGGAATTCTCTCTGGCTGGAGTGGGAGGGACCTAAACCTGTGGCACTTGAGGATGCACTGGGTAGGGAAGGGGACAAGACTCCCCTGATGGGCAGTTGAGCACAACAAGGCTCCTGGGAGCCCTTGATCATGGCTCCCACCACCATACGCCCACCACCTGCCATACGCTCACACCCTGAAGGGGATCGCAGTGGTCTGCTCCGTTGCCTGGTGCAGGTTGGAGTTCCTGACCAAACACCTGAGTGTCCACAGCCTGCGTTGGCCTGCCTGGGCAGGCTGTGGTTGTGGTGGCAAGAGCCAAAGCTGTCTTGGTGTGATGGAGGAGCCAAGGGCTGCCTCTCAGCCATACTAGTGGGTGGTTCTGGAAGAAGCACCAACGGTTGTGGCAGCATTGTCCGAAGACATGAAGCCAGGCCATCTTCCTTATGGCTTTCCTTGGGAGTTGGTGATGTGTACAGCTCTTAGATTTTTGGCTGTTCTCTTACTTTTCTGGAGATGTTTTCAGTCGGTTAGTAGCAGGCTTTACGTGGGAAGAGAAAAAAAGCTGGCTGTAAATCTTGCGGGACTTATTGAAAAAAAGTGTGGACTTCTTGAAAAAGTGAGCCTTGTTGAAAAAGAACATGAAGGCTTAGCCTCATCTTTAAAGGACTGCAGGTTTGAGAAGGGTTCAAGGGAAGCACAACATCTGGAGGCAACCTACGAAAAGCTGCATTGGTCCGAATCCAGCCATGGCGTTGAAATGCTCTTTCTAGAAGAAGAGCTCAAAGCACAGAAGGCTAAACATGGTCAACAGGATGAAATGGGGGCGCATCTATCAAGGAGGATGCAGTCCCTCCAAGGTGAATCTGAAACCCTCAGATCACAAATAGCTGAAGCTAAAACAACCTGGAGACTCTTTCAAGTGAATGAGGAAGAACTGAAGCTGGCAATCAAAGGGGTGCCTTGTTTCCAGTTGACCCAAGGAGTCAGTTCATGAGAAGAGGACCTTTTTTTTCCCTCCACCTCTCCGAGGAAACTTGTATGGGAACCTGGAGATTATTTTCCACCTGGCCCGCCACCCACTCCATTTCCAATGCGAAGTGTCTATGCAGGGAGAGGGTTTTCCTCTCAATCTTCCCCCAAGAGCTGGAATTCAGCCCTCTACACCCGCATTCTGAAAGTACAAGTGATTTCCCTGAAGGGTTCCTTCCACCTGCAAATGAGCCTGTTACTCAACATCCAGAACCAATCAAGAAACTTCATACTGTTGCTCTCTCTTCAAATGTAATTTGACTTTTCTCTCATTTTTAGTTTTTAAGTAACTGCTTTTACTTCAGTAATTGACTATACTTTGGCTCCAATTGAAGCTCAATGAAACTATAATTCTTAAGATAGTATTTTGTAAATAAAGATGGTTTACATAGGAAGCTTATGAGTAAATTATTCCTATTTTGTTTTATTCAAGAGTACAGCATTTAATCTGATGAACTCACTATTACATAAACAAGAATGGGAGTTCTAGGTACTTGTGATCTAGCTGATGGAAATATATTTGAAACTCCCAACAAAGAAGTGTATTTAGTATGACTGTAGCAAATGTGAAGTGACTTTAGGCTTAATGAAAAATTTTCACTGATTTTCAGACTGGTTGGGCATATCAGCTAGTTTTTCCATATCAGAATAACTAGAGCATGGGAGGACTATAGGAGGGAACACAACTAAACATGTCACGGAAATAGGAGACCTCAACTACAAAGAAAAATGAAGACCTCTTTTATATATTCGTTGCTGAGAACATTACATAGCTCTTGAGATATCATATTTCCCACATTAGATTCAAGTGAGTTATGAACTCCCATTGTTACCCCATATACAGATTGCACAATCACATTGTTTACACATCCACATTTTTACAAAATGCCATATTAGTAACTGTTCTATTCTGCTACCTTTTCTATCCTCTACTCTCCCCCCTCTCCTGCCCTCCCATCTTCTCTCTCTATCCCAGCTGCTGTAATTTAACGTTTGGGAATTGGAAACCACACTTTAAACTCACTCTGCTCCCCATTTTCCCTTCTGTCAAATTACTCATCATCTTCTTCTATTCTCCTCCTCCTTCTCCTCTTCCTCCTCCTCCTAATACCTTTAATTTATTCATCATACACTCATGCGTTGCTTCATTCATTCACATTCATTCAACACATATGGTGTTGGGGATCCTACTCAGGACCTTTGAAAGTGCGAAGCCAGCACTCTAGTGCTGAGCCAAAACCCCAGCACCTGTCTTTTTGATTTTATGACTGTTTATAAGAAATTCAGAATTGCATTCTGCTATGGTTCACGGTTATGTGGATTGACCTAGTCCTTGTTTTCTCAGAGACATTTGGAAAATATATATGAATTATTAGGAGATTGAAATGAAGAAAGAAAGTGGAAATTCCCCAATTTCTTATTCTTAGATTCCATACTCTGACGCTGCCTACCTACTATAAAAACATTTAAACTCTTACTCCCCATTTCTATATCATTGCCAACAAGTGAACATTCACTGCCCTTCAACAAACCAGAGAACGCACATTGAACAATGTTTCCCCAGTAGAGACCAAGGCACAATTCTTATTAAAAGAATACCTTAGTCATGAATTAATAGTGAAAGCTTTATTTGAGTGCTAAATGTGCTCCAATTATGTGTTTGTGTTTGTTGATGTGTGTGTGTGTGAGGTGGGGGTGTGTGTTTGTGTGTAAAACATGCACTGAGGTGTAAAATAAATGCAGGATTGCAACGGCCTTCTTAAAAATAAGAAGCAGCTTTATCACATTTGTAGCCCAGGGAAGAATCCGCCTGATACTTGACCTACAATTAATTGAAATGTGAAAAATTCAGGCCTAAAAACCAAAGCCAACAAACAGAATAAATCAAATCAGTCTGTCTCACCTGATTAGATGTCCCCTGCCATGGGCTGTGTAAAATACATGGAGGATCCCGCACTGATTGTTATCTAGAATGACTTCTGCCTGAACTACTATTGGAGAATAGTTGCTGCTATACTGTGGTTCTTATACCAGTAAACTGGAATGAAGGTAACTTCAGGCTGCAAAGGAATCAATTGATTTTACTAACTGGTTTTTGGAAAACACTGCCATGAAAAATTATCAATATGTTCATAAAGGCATCTACATGTCTCTCCACAGGGGTTTTACTTAATGGGGGAGGGGGGGAGGTCTGGATATAACTTAACTCTCCATTAGTAGGTAGAACAATATATTGGGAATCACAGTGCACATACCGGTTTGAACTCAACCTAGGTAACATGGATTCATCTCTGTGTTATAGGCCTGCTTCTGAAAAACACAATGTAGAGCTCCAAAAGCAGAACGATACTTTCAGAATACCATGTTATGTTTGTAAATAGAGAGACAGATAGATATACAGAAATCAAAAATCTGAAAATGGTCTGGAAGTGTACATTTCAATAACTTACAATGTCAGTAGTGGGGGATTAATAGCAGACCAAGAAGACTGTATCTGCATGCGAAATGGTTCAATTTTTAAAGAGTTTTTTAAATGACAATGGACAAAAAATTCAAAGGGTTACAGTAAGTGTTGAGGAGTGACTTGGTAAAAGGAGCACAGAGGTGAGAAAGGATTAAGTAGAGTTCAATAGAATCAGGTATAATATCTGTACACAGGACTCCATGAACAGGAGCAAAGGGGAAACTTAAAGAAATCATAAGGACTAAGGGGAGATCAGGATTAGGGGGGCTTTTAGGAAGAGCTGGAAAAAACCAAAGCATGCAATGGGCAGAAAATGTGGAAGAAAAGGCCTCACAGGTGGTAAACTGATCCATCTCTCCCTGGTAGTTCAACTGTATGAATAACAGAGAGGCCGGCTAAGTGGGAAAGTACTTGGAAACTCTGTTCATACAGACAACAGAAAGTGCCACCAGAGTGAAAAAAGTAAACCTAGTAAGGCAGCTTAGCCCCTTCCCCTTGGTGTTTTATGCCAGCTATCTTTCTTGCTGTGCCTCTGTTCATATACACTGATACGTGTTAGGTCCAAAGGCAGTGACAAACATTGTTACATGTATTGAGGAATCCTCCCAGTTCCACAAAGCACAGCCATTTTACTTAGTGTTCTCAATACCTTCTTTTCGACTCTCATCTCGTTTGAAGAAACACTTTCAGAGGAAAGAAGTTCTCCCTAAGCCACATGTGTCCTTAAGTAAACTATGAATTAAGTGGTATTTCAAGGTGTTTGGGCTGATTCCTCCACATGGCCCGTGAAACCTAGAAAAGTGTCATTCACCAACAGGCATTACATCTTCAATGAGTCCTGTTCATTGCACACCAGGGTCACCTTATTGTCCATTTAATGGTCAGAAAAACAGTGTTACAGTGAGTATCCTTTTTAGTAGTAGGACTAAAGTGTTTTGGACTCGCATGTTCAGATACTGAAAAGGCTCAGGGAAGTCCACTTGAAAGCTGGTCATTCGATACAGGTGCTGGAGAGGAAAACAAGCTACTCTCATTTGGCAACTTTGAGACAGTGATACAGCTCTGGCCATGTAAGTGTAAATAACAACAGGTCTAATCATGCATGGTGGCCTATGGGCTTGGAACTTGCATGCTTACAAAACCAGTGATGACTTGTGCATCTTCTCCTTCGAACCTCATATGTGACTCATCAACAAGTCAAGTGATAACTTGGGAGGAAAACAATGTTGGGATGTCCTTTTGGTACATCAAGCCATGAACTCGTTGTCTTAACATCAACAATATAATTCACGTTCATGATTTACATCCATTTCAGAGAGTAATATCCATCCTTCTCTTGGCTATATATTTATAAGGACCAGCCAGCTTCCTTAGATGTTTTCAAGCCCATGATAAGTCCAAAAAAAAAAAACAACTTAAAGAAGAGTTTGAAGAATTTTCAACAGACGAGATCGGGCGCGTTACAAAAACTATGTAATGTTTTGAACAACCTACAATAAAAATTAATTAAAAAAAAAAAAAAAAAAAAAAAAGAATTTTCAACAAATACTAGTCTAGAAATGCTGACCTGAAAACCAACTGACGTTTTCAACACCCTCTTTTTGGGAACATTTTCTGTGCCGTGCTTCTCAAAAATGACTTGTCATAACTGATTTGTGCCCATGTTAGCAACTCTTCTGAAATTACTGAAAGTAGACTAATGTGAGAGTTTCTCTTTAGAGATAATTCAAATTACTTGCGTAGGAAGTGGCAGCAGGACTGGGGATGTTGTAGCTCACTGGCAGTGACCTTGCCTAGCTTGGGGCTGGCCTGCCATGGATTTTCACCCCAAACACTTGCAAGAAAAAAAAAAAGGGACGGAAGGGAGAGAAAAAGTTGGAAGGGAGGGAGGCAAAGTTGGAGGGATGGAGGGAGGTAGAAAAGAAGGAAGAAGAAAAGGAGAAAAACCAGGAAGGGAGGAAGGAAGCAAGGAAGGAGGAAATAGGGAGAGTACAAGGGCAGGGAAAGGACTGAGTCACTAAAACTAAAGGCAAAAAAAAAAACAAAAAATAAAATAAAATAAAATAAAACAAAAGGCAAGCGACACAAAGACCAATATAGGCCTTGAAAGCTGTTTGAACAGTTTAGACAGCTTTAGAATTTGAGTGACATCAAACTGAATGTTATGATGACTGGATGGAATCTTCCTACTAAGCCCCGCCTTGGCCTGGCCTAAACCAAATCAAGGGGTGTGTGGCATGGGGAGGAATTCTCTCTGGCTGGAGTGGGAGGGACCTAAACCTGTGGCACTTGAGGATGCACTGGGTAGGGAAGGGGACAAGACTCCCCTGATGGGCAGTTGAGCACAACAAGGCTCCTGGGAGCCCTTGATCATGGCTCCCACCACCATACGCCCACCACCTGCCATACGCTCACACCCTGAAGGGGATCGCAGTGGTCTGCTCCGTTGCCTGGTGCAGGTTGGAGTTCCTGACCAAACACCTGAGTGTCCACAGCCTGCGTTGGCCTGCCTGGGCAGGCTGTGGTTGTGGTGGCAAGAGCCAAAGCCGTCTTGGTGTGATGGAGGAGCCAAGGGCTGCCTCTCAGCCATACTAGTGGGTGGTTCTGGAAGAAGCACCAACGGTTGTGGCAGCATTGTCCGAAGACATGAAGCCAGGCCATCTTCCTTATGGCTTTCCTTGGGAGTTGGTGATGTGTACAGCTCTTAGATTTTTGGCTGTTCTCTTACTTTTCTGGAGATGTTTTCAGTCGGTTAGTAGCAGGCTTTACGTGGGAAGAGAAAAAAAGCTGGCTGTAAATCTTGCGGGACTTATTGAAAAAAAGTGTGGACTTCTTGAAAAAGTGAGCCTTGTTGAAAAAGAACATGAAGGCTTAGCCTCATCTTTATAGGACTGCAGGTTTGAGAAGGGTTCAAGGGAAGCACAACATCTGGAGGCAACCTACGAAAAGCTGCATTGGTCCGAATCCAGCCATGGCGTTGAAATGCTCTTTCTAGAAGAAGAGCTCAAAGCACAGAAGGCTAAACATGGTCAACAGGATGAAATGAGGGCGCATCTATCAAGAAGGATACAGTCCCTGCAAGGTGAATCTGAAACCCTCAGATCACAAATAGCTGAAGCTAAAACAAGCTGGAGACTCTTTCAAGTGAATGAGGAAGAACTGAAGCTGGCAATCAAAGGGGTGCCTTGTTTCCAGTTGACCCAAGGAGTCAGTTCATGAGAAGAGGACCTTTTTTTTTCCCTCCACCTCTCCGAGGAAACTTGTATGGGAACCTGGAGATTATTTTCCACCTGGCCCGCCACCCACTCCATTTCCAATGCGAAGTGTCTATGCAGGGAGAGGGTTTTCCTCTCAATCTTCCCACAAGAGCTGGAATTCAGCCCTCTACACCCGCATTCTGAAAGTACAAGTGATTTCCCTGAAGGGTTCCTTCCACCTGCAAATGAGCCTGTTACTCAACATCCAGAACCAATCAAGAAACCTCATACTGTTGCTCTCTCTTCAAATGTAATTTGACTTTTCTCTCATTTTTAGTTTTTAAGTAACTGCTTTTACTTCAGTAATTGACTATACTTTGGCTCCAATTGAAGCTCAATGAAACTATAATTCTTAAGATAGTATTTTGTAAATAAAGATGGTTTACATAGGAAGCTTATGAGTAAATTATTCCTATTTTGTTTTATTCAAGAGTACAGCATTTAATCTGATGAACTCACTATTACATAAACAAGAATGGGAGTTCTAGGTACTTGTGATCTAGCTGATGGAAATATATTTGAAACTCCCAACAAAGAAGTGTATTTAGTATGACTGTAGCAAATGTGAAGTGACTTTAGGCTTAATGAAAAATTGTCACTGATTTTCAGACTGGTTGGGCATATCAGCTAGTTTTTCCATATCAGAATAACTAGAGCATGGGAGGACTATAGGAGGGAACACAACTAAACATGTCACGGAAATAGGAGACCTCAACTACAAAGAAAAATGAAGACCTCTTTTTTATATTCGTTGCTGAGAACATTACATAGCTCTTGAGATATCATATTTCCCACATTAGATTCAAGTGAGTTATGAACTCCCATTGTTACCCCATATACAGATTGCACAATCACATTGTTTACACATCCACATTTTTACAAAATGCCATATTAGTAACTGTTCTATTCTGCTACCTTTTCTATCCTCTACTCTCCCCCCTCTCCTGCCCTCCCATCTTCTCTCTCTATCCCAGCTGCTGTAATTTAACGTTTGGGAATTGGAAACCACACTTTAAACTCACTCTGCTCCCCATTTTCCCTTCTGTCAAATTACTCATCATCTTCTTCTATTTCTCCTCCTCCTTCTCCTCTTCCACCTCCTCCTTATACCTTTAATTCATTCATCATACACTCATGCATTGCTTCATTCATTCACATTCATTCAACACATATGGTGTTGGGGATCCTACTCAGGACCTTTGAAAGTGCGAAGCCAGCACTCTAGTGCTGAGCCAAAACCCCAGCACCTGTCTTTTTGATTTTATGACTCTTTATATGAAATTCAGAATTGCATTCTGCTATGGTTCACGGTTATGTGGATTGACCTAGTCCTTGTTTTCTCAGAGACATTTGGAAAATATATATGAATTATTAGGAGATTGAAATGAAGAAAAAAAGTGGAAATTCCCCAATTTCTTATTCTTAGATTCCATACTCTGACGCTGCCTACCTACTATAAAAACATTTAAACTCTTACTCCCCATTTCTATATCATTGCCAACAAGTGAACATTCACTGCCCTTCAACAAACCAGAGAACGCACATTGAACAATGTTTCCCCAGTAGAGACCAAGGCACAATTCTTATTAAAAGAATACCTTAGTCATGAATTAATAGTGAAAGCTTTATTTGAGTGCTAAATGTGCTCTAATTATGTGTTTGTGTTTGTTGATGTGTGTGTGTGTGAGGTGGGGGTGTGTGTTTGTGTGTAAAACATGCACTGAGGTGTAAAATAAATGCAGGATTGCAATGGCCTTCTTAAAAATAAGAAGCAGCTTTATCACATTTCAAGCCCAGTGAAGAATCCGCCTGATACTTGACCTACAATTAATTGAAATGTGAAAAATTCAGGCCTAAAAAAACAAAGCCTACAAACAGAATAAATCTAATCAGTCTGTCTCACCTGATTAGATGTCCCCTGCCATGGGCTGTGTAAAATACATGGAGGATCCCGCACTGATTGTTATCTAGAATGACTTCTGCCTGAACTACTATTGGAGAATAGTTGCTGATGTACTGTGGTTCTTATACTAGTAAACTGGAATGAAGGTAACTTCAGGCTGCAAAGGAATCAATTGATTTTACTAACTGGTTTTTGCAAACACTGCCATGAAAAATTATCAATATGTTCATAAAGGCATCCACATGTCTCTCCACAGGGGTTTTACTTAATGGGGGAGGGGGGGAGGTCTGGATATAACTTAACTGTCCATTAGTAGGTAGAACAATATAATGGGAATCACAGTGCACATACCAATTTGAACTCAACCTAGGTAACATGGATTCATCTCTGTGTTATAGGCCTGCTTCTGAATAACACAATGTAGTGCTCCAAAAGCAGAACGATACTTTCAGAATACCATGTTATGTTTGTAAATAGAGAGACAGATAGATATACAGAAATCAAAAATCTGAAAACGGTCTGGAAGTGTACATTTCAATAACTTACAATGTCAGTAGTGGGGGATTAATAGCAGACCAAGAAGACTGTATCTGCATGCGAAATGGTTCACTTTTTAAAGCGTTTTTTAAATGACAATGGACAAAAAATTCAAAGGGTTACAGTAAGTATTGAGGAGTGACTTGGTAAAAGGAGCACAGAGGTGAGAAAGGATTAAGTAGAGTTCAATAGAATCAGGTATAATATCTGTACACAGGACTCCATGAACAGGAGCAAAGGGGAAACTTAAAGAAATCATAAGGACTAAGGGGAGATCAGGATTAGGGGGGCTTGTAGGAAGAGCTGGAAAAAACCAAAGCATGCAATGGGCAGAAAATGTGGAAGAAAAGGCCTCACAGGTGGTAAACTGATCCATCTCTCCCTGGTAGTTCAACTGTATGAATAACAGAGAGGCCGGCTAAGTGGGAAAGTACTTGGAAACTCTGTTCATACAGACAACAGAAAGTGCCACCAGAGTGAAAAAAGTAAACCTAGTAAGGCAGCTTAGCCCCTTCCCCTTGGTGTTTTATGCCAGCTATCTTTCTTGCTGTGCCTCTGTTCATATACACTGATACGTGTTAGGTCCAAAGGCAGTGACAAACATTGTTACATGTATTGAGGAATCCTCCCAGTTCCACAAAGCACAGCCATTTTACTTAGTGTTCTCAATACCTTCTTTTCGACTCTCATCTCGTTTGAAGAAACACTTTCAGAGGAAAGAAGTTCTCCCTAAGCCACATGTGTCCTTAAGTAAACTATGAATTAAGTGGTATTTCAAGGTGTTTGGGCTGATTCCTCCACATGGCCCGTGAAACCTAGAAAAGTGTCATTCACCAACAGGCATTACATCTTCAATGAGTCCTGTTCTTTGCACACCAGGGTCACCTTATTGTCCATTTAATGGTCAGAAAAACAGTGTTACAGTGAGTATCCTTTTTAGTAGTAGGACTAAAGGGTTTTGGACTCGCATGTTCAGATACTGAAAAGGCTCAGGGAAGTCCACTTGAAAGCTGGTCATTCGATACAGGTGCTGGAGAGGAAAACAAGCTACTCTCATTTGGCAACTTTGAGACAGTGATACAGCTCTGGCCATGTAAGTGTAAATAACAACAGGTCTAATCATGCATGGTGGCCTATGGGCTTGGAATTGCATGCTTACAAAACCAGTGATGACTTGTGCATCTTCTCCTTCGAACCTCATATGTGACTCATCAACAAGTCAAGTGCTAACTTGGGAGGAAAACAATGTTGGGATGTCCTTTTGGTACATCAAGCCATGAACTCGTTGTCTTAACATCAACAATATAATTCACGTTCATGATTTACATCCATTTCAGAGAGTCATATCCATCCTTCTCTTGGCTATATATTTATAAGGACCAGCCAGCTTCCTTAGATGTTTTCAAGCCCATGATAAGTCCAAAAAAAAAAAAAAAAACATCTGAAAGAAGAGTTTGAAGAATTTTCAACAAATACTAGTCTAGAAATGCTGACCTGAAAACCAACTGACGTTTTCAATACCCTCTTTTTGGGAACTTTTTCTGTGCCCTGCTTCTCAAAAATGACTTGTCATGACTGATTTGTGCCCATGTTAGCAACTCTTCTGAAATTACTGAAAGTAGACTAATGTGAGAGTTTCTCTTTAGAGATAATTCAAATTACTTGCGTAGGAAGTGGCAGCAGGTCTGGGGATGTTGTAGCTCACTGGCAGTGACCTTGCCTAGCTTGGGGCTGGCCTACCATGGATTTTCACCCCAAACACTTGCAAGGAAAAAAAAAGGGACGGAAGGGAGAGAAAAAGTTCGAAGGGAGGGAGGCAAAGTTGGAGGGATGGAGGGAGGTAGAAAAGAAGGAAGAAGAAAAGGAGAAAAACCAGGAAGGGAGGAAGGAAGCAAGGAAGGAGGAAATAGGGAGAGTACAAGGGCAGGGAAAGGACTGAGTCACTAAAACTAAAGGCCAAAAAAAAAAAAAATAAAATAAAATAAAATAAAATAAAACAAAAGGCAAGCGACACAAAGACCAATATAGGCCTTGAAAGCTGTTTGAACAGTTTAGACAGCTTTAGAATTTGAGTGACATCAAACTGAATGTTATGATGACTGGATGGAATCTTCCTACTAAGCCCCGCCTTGGCCTGGCCTAAACCAAATCAAGGGGTGTGTGGCATGGGGAGGAATTCTCTCTGGCTGGAGTGGGAGGGACCTAAACCTGTGGCACTTGAGGATGCACTGGGTAGGGAAGGGGACAAGACTCCCCTGATGGGCAGTTGAGCACAACAAGGCTCCTGGGAGCCCTTGATCATGGCTCCCACCACCATACGCCCACCACCTGCCATAGGCTCACACCCTGAAGGGGATCGCAGTGGTCTGCTCCGTTTCCTGGTGCAGGTTGGAGTTCCTGACCAAACACCTGAGTGTCCACAGCCTGCGTTGGCCTGCCTGGGCAGGCTGTGGTTGTGGTGTCAAGAGCCAAAGCCGTCTTGGTGTGATGGAGGAGCCAAGGGCTGCCTCTCAGCCATACTAGTGGGTGGTTCTGGAAGAAGCACCAACGGTTGTGGCAGCATTGTCCGAAGACATGAAGCCAGGCCATCTTCCTTATGGCTTTCCTTGGGAGTTGGTGATGTGTACAGCTCTTAGATTTTTGGCTGTTCTCTTACTTTTCTGGAGATGTTTTCAGTCGGTTAGTAGCAGGCTTTACGTGGGAAGAGAAAAAAAGCTGGCTGTAAATCTTGCGGGACTTATTGAAAAAAAGTGTGGACTTCTTGAAAAAGTGAGCCTTGTTGAAAAAGAACATGAAGGCTTAGCCTCATCTTTAAAGGACTGCAGGTTTGAGAAGGGTTCAAGGGAAGCACAACATCTGGAGGCAACCTACGAAAAGCTGCATTGGTCCGAATCCAGCCATGGCGTTGAAATGCTCTTTCTAGAAGAAGAGCTCAAAGCACAGAAGGCTAAACATGGTCAACAGGATGAAATGAGGGCGCATCTATCAAGGAGGATGCAGTCCCTCCAAGGTGAATCTGAAACCCTCAGATCACAAATAGCTGAAGCTAAAACAAGCTGGAGACTCTTTCAAGTGAATGAGGAAGAACTGAAGCTGGCAATCAAAGGGGTGCCTTGTTTCCAGTTGACCCAAGGAGTCAGTTCATGAGAAGAGGACCTTTTTTTTCCCTCCACCTCTCCGAGGAAACTTGTATGGGAACCTGGAGATTATTTTCCACCTGGCCCGCCACCCACTCCATTTCCAATGCGAAGTGTCTATGCAGGGAGAGGGTTTTCCTCTCAATCTTCCCCCAAGAGCTGGAATTCAGCCCTCTACACCCGCATTCTGAAAGTACAAGTGATTTCCCTGAAGGGTTCCTTCCACCTGCAAATGAGCCTGTTACTCAACATCCAGAACCAATCAAGAAACCTCATACTGTTGCTCTCTCTTCAAATGTAATTTGACTTTTCTCTCATTTTTAGTTTTTAAGTAACTGCTTTTACTTCAGTAATTGACTATACTTTGGCTCCAATTGAAGCTCAATGAAACTATAATTCTTAAGATAGTATTTTGTAAATAAAGATGGTTTACATAGGAAGCTTATGAGTAAATTATTCCTATTTTGTTTTATTCAAGAGTACAGCATTTAATCTGATGAACTCACTATTACATAAACAAGAATGGGAGTTCTAGGTACTTGTGATCTAGCTGATGGAAATATATTTGAAACTCCCAACAAAGAAGTGTATTTAGTATGACTGTAGCAAATGTGAAGTGACTTTAGGCTTAATGAAAAATTGTCACTGATTTTCAGACTGGTTGGGCATATCAGCTAGTTTTTCCATATCAGAATAACTAGAGCATGGGAGGACTATATTAGGGAACACAACTAAACATGTCACGGAAATAGGAGACCTCAACTACAAAAAAAAATGAAGACCTCTTTTTTATATTCGTTGCTGAGAACATTACATAGCTCTTGAGATATCATATTTCCCACATTAGATTCAAGTGAGTTATGAACTCCCATTGTTACCCCATATACAGATTGCACAATCACATTTTTTACACATCCACTTTTTTACAAAATGCCATATTAGTAACTGTTCTATTCTGCTACCTTTTCTATCCTCTACTCTCCCCCCTCTCCTGCCCTCCCATCTTCTCTCTCTATCCCAGCTGCTGTAATTTAACGTTTGGGAATTGGAAACCACACTTTAAACTCACTCTGCTCCCCATTTTCCCTTTTGTCAAATTACTCATCATCTTCTTCTATTTCTCCTCCTCCTTCTCCTCTTCCTCCTCCTCCTTATACCTTTAATTCATTCATCATACACTCATGCGTTGCTTCATTCATTCACATTCATTCAACACATATGGTGTTGGGGATCCTACTCAGGACCTTTGAAAGTGCGAAGCCAGCACTCTAGTGCTGAGCCAAAACCCCAGCACCTGTCTTTTTGATTTTTTGACTGTTTCTATGAAATTCAGAATTGCATTCTGCTATGGTTCACGGTTATGTGGATTGACCTAGTCCTTGTTTTCTCAGAGACATTTGGAAAATATATATGAATTATTAGGAGATTGAAATGAAGAAAAAAAGTGGAAATTCCCCAATTTCTTATTCTTAGATTCCATACTCTGACGCTGCCTACCTACTATAAAAACATTTAAACTCTTACTCCCCATTTCTATATCATTGCCAACAAGTAAACATTCACTGCCCTTCAACAAACCAGAGAACGCACATTGAACAATGTTTCCCCAGTAGAGACCAAGGCACAATTCTTATTAAAAAATACCTTAGTCATGAATTAATAGTGAAAGCTTTATTTGAGTGCTAAATGTGCTCTAATTATGTGTTTGTGTTTGTTGATGTGTGTGTGTGTTGGGGTGTGTGTTTGTGTGTAAAACATGCACTGAGGTGTAAAATAAATGCAGGATTGCAACGGCCTTCTTAAAAATAAGAAGCAGCTTTATCACATTTGAAGCCCAGGGAAGAATCCGCCTGATACTTGACCTACAATTAATTGAAATGTGAAAAATTCAGGCCTAAAAAAACAAAGCCAACAAACACAATAAATCTAATCAGTCTGTCTCACCTGATTAGATGTCCCCTGCCATGGGGTGTGTAAAATACATGGAGGATCCCGCACTGATTGTTATCTAGAATGACTTCTGCCTGAACTACTATTGGAGAATAGTTGCTGATGTACTGTGGTTCTTATACCAGTAAACTGGAATGAAGGTAACTTCAGGCTGCAAAGGAATCAATTGATTTTACTAACTGGTTTTTGGAAAACACTGCCATGAAAAATTATCAATATGTTCATAAAGGCATCTACATGTCTCTCCACAGGGGTTTTACTTAATGGGGGAGGGGGGAAGGTCTGGATATAACTTAACTGTCCATTAGTAGGTAGAACAATATAATGGGAATCACAGTGCACATACCAATTTGAACTCAACCTAGGTCACATGGATTCATCTCTGTGTTATAGGCCTGGTTCTGAAAAACACAATGTAGTGCTCCAAAAGCAGAACGATACTTTCAGAATACCATGTTATGTTTGTAAATAGAGAGACAGATAGATATACAGAAATCAAAAATCTGAAAACGGTCTGGAAGTGTACATTTCAATAACTTACAATGTCAGTAGTGGGGGATTAATAGCAGACCAAGAAGACTGTATCTGCATGCGAAATGGTTCACTTTTTAAAGCGTTTTTTAAATGACAATGGACAAAAAATTCAAAGGGTTACAGTAAGTGTTGAGGAGTGACTTGGTAAAAGGAACACAGAGGTGAGAAAGGATTAAGTAGAGTTCAATAGAATCAGGTATAATATCTGTACACAGGACTCCATGAACAGGAGCAAAGGGGAAACTTAAAGAAATCATAAGGACTAAGGGGAGATCAGGATTAGGGGGGCTTGTAGGAAGAGCTGGAAAAAACCAAAGCATGCAATGGGCAGAAAATGTGGAAGAAAAGGCCTCACAGGTGGTAAACTGATCCATCTCTCCCTGGTAGTTCAACTGTATGAATAACAGAGAGGCCGGCTAAGTGGGAAAGTACTTGGAAACTCTGTTCATACAGACAACAGAAAGTGCCACCAGAGTGAAAAAAGTAAACCTAGTAAGGCAGCTTAGCCCCTTCCCCTTGGTGTTTTATGCCAGCTATCTTTCTTGCTGTGCCTCTGTTCATATACACTGATACGTGTTAGGTCCAAAGGCAGTGACAAACATTGTTACATGTATTGAGGAATCCTCCCAGTTCCACAAAGCACAGCCATTTTACTTAGTGTTCTCAATACCTTCTTTTCGACTCTCATCTCGTTTGAAGAAACACTTTCAGAGGAAAGAAGTTCTCCCTAAGCCACATGTGTCCTTAAGTAAACTATGAATTAAGTGGTATTTCAAGGTGTTTGGGCTGATTCCTCCACATGGCCCGTGAAACCTAGAAAAGTGTCATTCACCAACAGGCATTACATCTTCAATGAGTCCTGTTCTTTGCACACCAGGGTCACCTTATTGTCCATTTAATGGTCAGAAAAACAGTGTTACAGTGAGTATCCTTTTTAGTAGTAGGACTAAAGGGTTTTGGACTCGCATGTTCAGATACTGAAAAGGCTCAGGGAAGTCCACTTGAAAGCTGGTCATTCGATACAGGTGCTGGAGAGGAAAACAAGCTACTCTCATTTGGCAACTTTGAGACAGTGATACAGCTCTGGCCATGTAAGTGTAAATAACAACAGGTCTAATCATGCATGGTGGCCTATGGGCTTGGAATTGCATGCTTACAAAACCAGTGATGACTTGTGCATCTTCTCCTTCGAACCTCATATGTGACTCATCAACAAGTCAAGTGCTAACTTGGGAGGAAAACAATGTTGGGATGTCCTTTTGGTACATCAAGCCATGAACTCGTTGTCTTAACATCAACAATATAATTCACGTTCATGATTTACATCCATTTCAGAGAGTCATATCCATCCTTCTCTTGGCTATATATTTATAAGGACCAGCCAGCTTCCTTAGATGTTTTCAAGCCCATGATAAGTCCAAAAAAAAAAAAAAACATCTGAAAGAAGAGTTTGAAGAATTTTCAACAAATACTAGTCTAGAAATGCTGACCTGAAAACCAAATGACGTTTTCAATACCCTCTTTTTGGGAACATTTTCTGTGCCGTGCTTCTCAAAAATGACTTGTCATGACTGATTTGTGCCCATGTTAGCAACTCTTCTGAAATTACTGAAAGTAGACTAATGTGAGAGTTTCTCTTTAGAGATAATTCAAATTACTTGCGTAGGAAGTGGCAGCAGGTCTGGGGATGTTGTAGCTCACTGGCAGTGACCTTGCCTAGCTTGGGGCTGGCCTACCATGGATTTTCACCCCAAACACTTGCAAGGAAAAAAAAAGGGACGGAAGGGAGAGAAAAAGTTCGAAGGGAGGGAGGCAAAGTTGGAGGGATGGAGGGAGGTAGAAAAGAAGGAAGAAGAAAAGGAGAAAAACCAGGAAGGGAGGAAGGAAGCAAGGAAGGAGGAAATAGGGAGAGTACAAGGGCAGGGAAAGGACTGAGTCACTAAAACTAAAGGCCAAAAAAAAAAAAAAATAAAATAAAATAAAATAAAATAAAACAAAAGGCAAGCGACACAAAGACCAATATAGGCCTTGAAAGCTGTTTGAACAGTTTAGACAGCTTTAGAATTTGAGTGACATCAAACTGAATGTTATGATGACTGGATGGAATCTTCCTACTAAGCCCCGCCTTGGCCTGGCCTAAACCAAATCAAGGGGTGTGTGGCATGGGGAGGAATTCTCTCTGGCTGGAGTGGGAGGGACCTAAACCTGTGGCACTTGAGGATGCACTGGGTAGGGAAGGGGACAAGACTCCCCTGATGGGCAGTTGAGCACAACAAGGCTCCTGGGAGCCCTTGATCATGGCTCCCACCACCATACGCCCACCACCTGCCATACGCTCACACCCTGAAGGGGATCGCAGTGGTCTGCTCCGTTGCCTGGTGCAGGTTGGAGTTCCTGACCAAACACCTGAGTGTCCACAGCCTGCGTTGGCCTGCCTGGGCAGGCTGTGGTTGTGGTGTCAAGAGCCAAAGCCGTCTTGGTGTGATGGAGGAGCCAAGGGCTGCCTCTCAGCCATACTAGTGGGTGGTTCTGGAAGAAGCACCAACGGTTGTGGCAGCATTGTCCGAAGACATGAAGCCAGGCCATCTTCCTTATGGCTTTCCTTGGGAGTTGGTGATGTGTACAGCTCTTAGATTTTTGGCTGTTCTCTTACTTTTCTGGAGATGTTTTCAGTCGGTTAGTAGCAGGCTTTACGTGGGAAGAGAAAAAAAGCTGGCTGTAAATCTTGCGGGACTTATTGAAAAAAAGTGTGGACTTCTTGAAAAAGTGAGCCTTGTTGAAAAAGAACATGAAGGCTTAGCCTCATCTTTAAAGGACTGCAGGTTTGAGAAGGGTTCAAGGGAAGCACAACATCTGGAGGCAACCTACGAAAAGCTGCATTGGTCCGAATCCAGCCATGGCGTTGAAATGCTCTTTCTAGAAGAAGAGCTCAAAGCACAGAAGGCTAAACATGGTCAACAGGATGAAATGAGGGCGCATCTATCAAGGAGGATGCAGTCCCTCCAAGGTGAATCTGAAACCCTCAGATCACAAATAGCTGAAGCTAAAACAAGCTGGAGACTCTTTCAAGTGAATGAGGAAGAACTGAAGCTGGCAATCAAAGGGGTGCCTTGTTTCCAGTTGACCCAAGGAGTCAGTTCATGAGAAGAGGACCTTTTTTTTCCCTCCACCTCTCCGAGGAAACTTGTATGGGAACCTGGAGATTATTTTCCACCTGGCCCGCCACCCACTCCATTTCCAATGCGAAGTGTCTATGCAGGGAGAGGGTTTTCCTCTCAATCTTCCCCCAAGAGCTGGAATTCAGCCCTCTACACCCGCATTCTGAAAGTACAAGTGATTTCCCTGAAGGGTTCCTTCCACCTGCAAATGAGCCTGTTACTCAACATCCAGAACCAATCAAGAAACCTCATACTGTTGCTCTCTCTTCAAATGTAATTTGACTTTTCTCTCATTTTTAGTTTTTAAGTAACTGCTTTTACTTCAGTAATTGACTATACTTTGGCTCCAATTGAAGCTCAATGAAACTATAATTCTTAAGATAGTATTTTGTAAATAAAGATGGTTTACATAGGAAGCTTATGAGTAAATTATTCCTATTTTGTTTTATTCAAGAGTACAGCATTTAATCTGATGAACTCACTATTACATAAACAAGAATGGGAGTTCTAGGTACTTGTGATCTAGCTGATGGAAATATATTTGAAACTCCCAACAAAGAAGTGTATTTAGTATGACTGTAGCAAATGTGAAGTGACTTTAGGCTTAATGAAAAATTGTCACTGATTTTCAGACTGGTTGGGCATATCAGCTAGTTTTTCCATATCAGAATAACTAGAGCATGGGAGGACTATAGGAGGGAACACAACTAAACATGTCACGGAAATAGGAGACCTCAACTACAAAAAAAAATGAAGACCTCTTTTTTATATTCGTTGCTGAGAACATTACATAGCTCTTGAGATATCATATTTCCCACATTAGATTCAAGTGAGTTATGAACTCCCATTGTTACCCCATATACAGATTGCACAATCACATTGTTTACACATCCACTTTTTTACAAAATGCCATATTAGTAACTGTTCTATTCTGCTACCTTTTCTATCCTCTACTCTCCCCCCTCTCCTGCCCTCCCATCTTCTCTCTCTATCCCAGCTGCTGTAATTTAACGTTTGGGAATTGGAAACCACACTTTAAACTCACTCTGCTCCCCATTTTCCCTTTTGTCAAATTACTCATCATCTTCTTCTATTTCTCCTCCTCCTTCTCCTCTTCCTCCTCCTCCTTATACCTTTAATTCATTCATCATACACTCATGCGTTGCTTCATTCATTCACATTCATTCAACACATATGGTGTTGGGGATCCTACTCAGGACCTTTGAAAGTGCGAAGCCAGCACTCTAGTGCTGAGCCAAAACCCCAGCACCTGTCTTTTTGATTTTTTGACTGTTTCTATGAAATTCAGAATTGCATTCTGCTATGGTTCACGGATATGTGGATTGACCTAGTCCTTGTTTTCTCAGAGATATTTGGAAAATATATATGAATTATTAGGAGATTGAAATGAAGAAAAAAAGTGGAAATTCCCCAATTTCTTATTCTTAGATTCCATACTCTGACGCTGCCTACCTACTATAAAAGCTTTTAAACTCTTACTCCCCATTTCTATATCATTGCCAACAAGTGAACATTCACTGCCCTACAACAAACCAGAGAACGCACATTGAACAATGTTTCCCCAGTAGAGACCAAGGCACAATTCTTATTAAAAGAATACCTTAGTCATGAATTAATAGTGAAAGCTTTATTTGAGTGTTAAATGTGCTCTAATTATGTGTTTGTGTTTGTTGATGTGTGTGTGTGTGTTGGGGTGTGTGTTTGTGTGTAAAACATGCACTGAGGTGTAAAATAAATGCAGGATTGCAACGGCCTTCTTAAAAATAAGAAGCAGCTTTATCACATTTGAAGCCCAGGGAAGAATCCGCCTGATACTTGACCTACAATTAATTGAAATGTGAAAAATTCAGGCCTAAAAAAACAAAGCCAACAAACAGAATAAATCTAATCAGTCTGTCTCACCTGATTAGATGTCCCCTGCCATGGGCTGTGTAAAATACATGGAGGATCCCGCACTGATTGTTATCTAGAATGACTTCTGCCTGAACTACTATTGGAGAATAGTTGCTGATGTACTGTGGTTCTTATACCAGTAAACTGGAATGAAGGTAACTTCAGGCTGCAAAGGAATCAATTGATTTTACTAACTGGTTTTTGGAAAACACTGCCATGAAAAATTATCAATATGTTCATAAAGGCATCTACATGTCTCTCCACAGGGGTTTTACTTAATGGGGGAGGGGGGGAGGTCTGGATATAACTTAACTGTCCATTAGTAGGTAGAACAATATAATGGGAATCACAGTGCACATGCCAATTTGAACTCAACCTAGGTAACATGGATTCATCTCTGTGTTATAGGCCTGGTTCTGAAAAACACAATGTAGTGCTCCAAAAGCAGAACGATACTTTCAGAATACCATGTTATGTTTGTAAATAGAGAGACAGATAGATATACAGAAATCAAAAATCTGAAAACGGTCTGGAAGTGTACATTTCAATAACTTACAATGTCAGTAGTGGGGGATTAATAGCAGACCAAGAAGACTGTATCTGCATGCGAAATGGTTCACTTTTTAAAGCGTTTTTTAAATGACAATGGACAAAAAATTCAAAGGGTTACAGTAAGTGTTGAGGAGTGACTTGGTAAAAGGAGCACAGAGGTGAGAAAGGATTAAGTAGAGTTCAATAGAATCAGGTATAATATCTGTACACAGGACTCCATGAACAGGAGCAAAGGGGAAACTTAAAGAAATCATAAGGACTAAGGGGAGATCAGGATTAGGGGGGCTTGTAGGAAGAGCTGGAAAAAACCAAAGCATGCAATGGGCAGAAAATGTGGAAGAAAAGGCCTCACAGGTGGTAAACTGATCCATCTCTCCCTGGTAGTTCAACTGTATGAATAACAGAGAGGCCGGCTAAGTGGGAAAGTACTTGGAAACTCTGTTCATACAGACAACAGAAAGTGCCACCAGAGTGAAAAAAGTAAACCTAGTAAGGCAGCTTAGCCCCTTCCCCTTGGTGTTTTATGCCAGCTATCTTTCTTGCTGTGCCTCTGTTCATATACACTGATACGTGTTAGGTCCAAAGGCAGTGACAAACATTGTTACATGTATTGAGGAATCCTCCCAGTTCCACAAAGCACAGCCATTTTACTTAGTGTTCTCAATACCTTCTTTTCGACTCTCATCTCGTTTGAAGAAACACTTTCAGAGGAAAGAAGTTCTCCCTAAGCCACATGTGTCCTTAAGTAAACTATGAATTAAGTGGTATTTCAAGGTGTTTGGGCTGATTCCTCCACATGGCCCGTGAAACCTAGAAAAGTGTCATTCACCAACAGGCATTACATCTTCAATGAGTCCTGTTCTTTGCACACCAGGGTCACCTTATTGTCCATTTAATGGTCAGAAAAACAGTGTTACAGTGAGTATCCTTTTTAGTAGTAGGACTAAAGGGTTTTGGACTCGCATGTTCAGATACTGAAAAGGCTCAGGGAAGTCCACTTGAAAGCTGGTCATTCGATACAGGTGCTGGAGAGGAAAACAAGCTACTCTCATTTGGCAACTTTGAGACAGTGATACAGCTCTGGCCATGTAAGTGTAAATAACAACAGGTCTAATCATGCATGGTGGCCTATGGGCTTGGAACTTGCATGCTTACAAAACCAGTGATGACTTGTGCATCTTCTCCTTCGAACCTCATATGTGACTCATCAACAAGTCAAGTAATAACTTGGGAGGAAAACAATGTTGGGATGTCCTTTTGGTACATCAAGCCATGAACTCGTTGTCTTAACATCAACAATATAATTCACGTTCATGATTTACATCCATTTCAGAGAGTCATATCCATCCTTCTCTTGGCTATATATTTATAAGGACCAGCCAGCTTCCTTAGATGTTTTCAAGCCCATGATAAGTCCAAAAAAAAAAAAAACATCTGAAAGAAGAGTTTGAAGAATTTTCAACAAATACTAGTCTAGAAATGCTGACCTGAAAACCAACTGACGTTTTCAATACCCTCTTTTTGGGAACATTTTCTGTGCCGTGCTTCTCAAAAATGACTTGTCATGACTGATTTGTGTCCATGTTAGCAACTCTTCTGAAATTACTGAAAGTAGACTAATGTGAGAGTTTCTCTTTAGAGATAATTCAAATTACTTGCGTAGGAAGTGGCAGCAGGTCTGGGGATGTTGTAGCTCACTGGCAGTGACCTTGCCTAGCTTGGGGCTGGCCTACCATGGATTTTCACCCCAAACACTTGCAAGGAAAAAAAAAGGGACGGAAGGGAGAGAAAAAGTTCGAAGGGAGGGAGGCAAAGTTGGAGGGATAGAGGGAGGTAGAAAAGAAGGAAGAAGAAAAGGAGAAAAACCAGGAAGGGAGGAAGGAAGCAAGGAAGGAGGAAATAGGGAGAGTACAAGGGCAGGGAAAGGACTGAGTCACTAAAACTAAAGGCCAAAAAAAAAAAACAAAAAATAAAATAAAATAAAATAAAACAAAAGGCAAGCGACACAAAGACCAATATAGGCCTTGAAAGCTGTTTGAACAGTTTAGACAGCTTTAGAATTTGAGTGACATCAAACTGAATGTTATGATGACTGGATGGAATCTTCCTACTAAGCCCCGCCTTGGCCTGGCCTAAACCAAATCAAGGGGTGTGTGGCATGGGGAGGAATTCTCTCTGGCTGGAGTGGGAGGGACCTAAACCTGTGGCACTTGAGGATGCACTGGGTAGGGAAGGGGACAAGACTCCCCTGATGGGCAGTTGAGCACAACAAGGCTCCTGGGAGCCCTTGATCATGGCTCCCACCACCATACGCCCACCACCTGCCATACGCTCACACCCTGAAGGGGATCGCAGTGGTCTGCTCCGTTGCCTGGTGCAGGTTGGAGTTCCTGACCAAACACCTGAGTGTCCACAGCCTGCGTTGGCCTGCCTGGGCAGGCTGTGGTTGTGGTGTCAAGAGCCAAAGCCGTCTTGGTGTGATGGAGGAGCCAAGGGCTGCCTCTCAGCCATACTAGTGGGTGGTTCTGGAAGAAGCACCAACGGTTGTGGCAGCATTGTCCAAAGACATGAAGCCAGGCCATCTTCCTTATGGCTTTCCTTGGGAGTTGGTGATGTGTACAGCTCTTAGATTTTTGGCTGTTCTCTTACTTTTCTGGAGATGTTTTCAGTCGGTTAGTAGCAGGCTTTACGTGGGAAGAGAAAAAAAGCTGGCTGTAAATCTTGCGGGACTTATTGAAAAAAAGTGTGGACTTCTTGAAAAAGTGAGCCTTGTTGAAAAAGAACATGAAGGCTTAGCCTCATCTTTAAAGGACTGCAGGTTTGAGAAGGGTTCAAGGGAAGCACAACATCTGGAGGCAACCTACGAAAAGCTGCATTGGTCCGAATCCAGCCATGGCGTTGAAATGCTCTTTCTAGAAGAAGAGCTCAAAGCACAGAAGGCTAAACATGGTCAACAGGATGAAATGAGGGCGCATCTATCAAGGAGGATGCAGTCCCTCCAAGTGAATCTGAAACCCTCAGATCACAAATAGCTGAAGCTAAAACAAGCTGGAGACTCTTTCAAGTGAATGAGGAAGAACTGAAGCTGGCAATCAGAGGGGTGCCTTGTTTCCAGTTGACCCAAGGAGTCAGTTCATGAGAAGAGGACCTTTTTTTTCCCTCCACCTCTCCGAGGAAACTTGTATGGGAACCTGGAGATTATTTTCCACCTGGCCCGCCACCCACTCCATTTCCAATGCGAAGTGTCTATGCAGGGAGAGGGTTTTCCTCTCAATCTTCCCCCAAGAGCTGGAATTCAGCCCTCTACACCCGCATTCTGAAAGTACAAGTGATTTCCCTGAAGGGTTCCTTCCACCTGCAAATGAGCCTGTTACTCAACATCCAGAACCAATCAAGAAACCTCATACTGTTGCTCTCTCTTCAAATGTAATTTGACTTTTCTCTCATTTTTAGTTTTTAAGTAACTGCTTTTACTTCAGTAATTGACTATACTTTGGCTCCAATTGAAGCTCAATGAAACTATAATTCTTAAGATAGTATTTTGTAAATAAAGATGGTTTACATAGGAAGCTTATGAGTAAATTATTCCTATTTTGTTTTATTCAAGAGTACAGCATTTAATCTGATGAACTCACTATTACATAAACAAGAATGGGAGTTCTAGGTACTTGTGATCTAGCTGATGGAAATATATTTGAAACTCCCAACAAAGAAGTGTATTTAGTATGACTGTAGCAAATGTGAAGTGACTTTAGGCTTAATGAAAAATTGTCACTGATTTTCAGACTGGTTGGGCATATCAGCTAGTTTTTCCATATCAGAATAACTAGAGCATGGGAGGACTATAGGAGGGAACACAACTAAACATGTCACGGAAATAGGAGACCTCAACTACAAAAAAAAATGAAGACCTCTTTTTTATATTCGTTGCTGAGAACATTACATAGCTCTTGAGATATCATATTTCCCACATTAGATTCAAGTGAGTTATGAACTCCCATTGTTACCCCATATACAGATTGCACAATCACATTGTTTACACATCCACTTTTTTACAAAATGCCATATTAGTAACTGTTCTATTCTGCTACCTTTTCTATCCTCTACTCTCCCCCCTCTCCTGCCCTCCCATCTTCTCTCTCTATCCCAGCTGCTGTAATTTAACGTTTGGGAATTGGAAACCACACTTTAAACTCACTCTGCTCCCCATTTTCCCTTTTGTCAAATTACTCATCATCTTCTTCTATTTCTCCTCCTCCTTCTCCTCTTCCTCCTCCTCCTTATACCTTTAATTCATTCATCATACACTCATGCGTTGCTTCATTCATTCACATTCATTCAACACATATGGTGTTGGGGATCCTACTCAGGACCTTTGAAAGTGTGAAGCCAGCACTCTAGTGCTGAGCCAAAACCCCAGCACCTGTCTTTTTGATTTTTTGACTGTTTCTATGAAATTCAGAATTGCATTCTGCTATGGTTCACGGATATGTGGATTGACCTAGTCCTTGTTTTCTCAGAGACATTTGGAAAATATATATGAATTATTAGGAGATTGAAATGAAGAAAAAAAGTGGAAATTCCCCAATTTCTTATTCTTAGATTCCATACTCTGACGCTGCCTACCTACTATAAAAGCTTTTAAACTCTTACTCCCCATTTCTATATCATTGCCAACAAGTGAACATTCACTGCCCTACAACAAACCAGAGAACGCACATTGAACAATGTTTCCCCAGTAGAGACCAAGGCACAATTCTTATTAAAAGAATACCTTAGTCATGAATTAATAGTGAAAGCTTTATTTGAGTGTTAAATGTGCTCTAATTATGTGTTTGTGTTTGTTGATGTGTGTGTGTGTGTTGGGGTGTGTGTTTGTGTGTAAAACATGCACTGAGGTGTAAAATAAATGCAGGATTGCAACGGCCTTCTTAAAAATAAGAAGCAGCTTTATCACATTTGAAGCCCAGGGAAGAATCCGCCTGATACTTGACCTACAATTAATTGAAATGTGAAAAATTCAGGCCTAAAAAAACAAAGCCAACAAACAGAATAAATCTAATCAGTCTGTCTCACCTGATTAGATGTCCCCTGCCATGGGCTGTGTAAAATACATGGAGGATCCCGCACTGATTGTTATCTAGAATGACTTCTGCCTGAACTACTATTGGAGAATAGTTGCTGATGTACTGTGGTTCTTATACCAGTAAACTGGAATGAAGGTAACTTCAGGCTGCAAAGGAATCAATTGATTTTACTAACTGGTTTTTGGAAAACACTGCCATGAAAAATTATCAATATGTTCATAAAGGCATCTACATGTCTCTCCACAGGGGTTTTACTTAATGGGGGAGGGGGGGAGGTCTGGATATAACTTAACTGTCCATTAGTAGGTAGAACAATATAATGGGAATCACAGTGCACATGCCAATTTGAACTCAACCTAGGTAACATGGATTCATCTCTGTGTTATAGGCCTGGTTCTGAAAAACACAATGTAGTGCTCCAAAAGCAGAACGATACTTTCAGAATACCATGTTATGTTTGTAAATAGAGAGACAGATAGATATACAGAAATCAAAAATCTGAAAACGGTCTGGAAGTGTACATTTCAATAACTTACAATGTCAGTAGTGGGGGATTAATAGCAGACCAAGAAGACTGTATCTGCATGCGAAATGGTTCACTTTTTAAAGCGTTTTTTAAATGACAATGGACAAAAAATTCAAAGGGTTACAGTAAGTGTTGAGGAGTGACTTGGCAAAAGGAGCACAGAGGTGAGAAAGGATTAAGTAGAGTTCAATAGAATCAGGTATAATATCTGTACACAGGACTCCATGAACAGGAGCAAAGGGGAAACTTAAAGAAATCATAAGGACTAAGGGGAGATCAGGATTAGGGGGGCTTGTAGGAAGAGCTGGAAAAAACCAAAGCATGCAATGGGCAGAAAATGTGGAAGAAAAGGCCTCACAGGTGGTAAACTGATCCATCTCTCCCTGGTAGTTCAACTGTATGAATAACAGAGAGGCCGGCTAAGTGGGAAAGTACTTGGAAACTCTGTTCATACAGACAACAGAAAGTGCCACCAGAGTGAAAAAAGTAAACCTAGTAAGGCAGCTTAGCCCCTTCCCCTTGGTGTTTTATGCCAGCTATCTTTCTTGCTGTGCCTCTGTTCATATACACTGATACGTGTTAGGTCCAAAGGCAGTGACAAACATTGTTACATGTATTGAGGAATCCTCCCAGTTCCACAAAGCACAGCCATTTTACTTAGTGTTCTCAATACCTTCTTTTCGACTCTCATCTCGTTTGAAGAAACACTTTCAGAGGAAAGAAGTTCTCCCTAAGCCACATGTGTCCTTAAGTAAACTATGAATTAAGTGGTATTTCAAGGTGTTTGGGCTGATTCCTCCACATGGCCCGTGAAACCTAGAAAAGTGTCATTCACCAACAGGCATTACATCTTCAATGAGTCCTGTTCTTTGCACACCAGGGTCACCTTATTGTCCATTTAATGGTCAGAAAAACAGTGTTACAGTGAGTATCCTTTTTAGTAGTAGGACTAAAGGGTTTTGGACTCGCATGTTCAGATACTGAAAAGGCTCAGGGAAGTCCACTTGAAAGCTGGTCATTCGATACAGGTGCTGGAGAGGAAAACAAGCTACTCTCATTTGGCAACTTTGAGACAGTGATACAGCTCTGGCCATGTAAGTGTAAATAACAACAGGTCTAATCATGCATGGTGGCCTATGGGCTTGGAACTTGCATGCTTACAAAACCAGTGATGACTTGTGCATCTTCTCCTTCGAACCTCATATGTGACTCATCAACAAGTCAAGTGCTAACTTGGGAGGAAAACAATGTTGGGATGTCCTTTTGGTACATCAAGCCATGAACTCGTTGTCTTAACATCAACAATATAATTCACGTTCATGATTTACATCCATTTCAGAGAGTCATATCCATCCTTCTCTTGGCTATATATTTATAAGGACCAGCCAGCTTCCTTAGATGTTTTCAAGCCCATGAAAAGTCCAAAAAAAAAAAAAAACATCTGAAAGAAGAGTTTGAAGAATTTTCAACAAATACTAGTCTAGAAATGCTGACCTGAAAACCAACTGACGTTTTCAATACCCTCTTTTTGGGAACATTTTCTGTGCCGTGCTTCTCAAAAATGACTTGTCATGACTGATTTGTGCCCATGTTAGCAACTCTTCTGAAATTACTGAAAGTAGACTAATGTGAGAGTTTCTCTTTAGAGATAATTCAAATTACTTGCGTAGGAAGTGGCAGCAGGTCTGGGGATGTTGTAGCTCACTGGCAGTGACCTTGCCTAGCTTGGGGCTGGCCTGCCATGGATTTTCACCCCAAACACTTGCAAGGAAAAAAAAAAGGGACGGAAGGGAGAGAGAAAGTTGGAAGGGAGGGAGGCAAAGTTGGAGGGATGGAGGGAGGTAGAAAAGAAGGAAGAAGAAAAGGAGAAAAACCAGGAAGGGAGGAAGGAAGCAAGGAAGAAGGAAATAGGGAGAGTACAAGGGCAGGGAAAGGACTGAGTCACTAAAACTAAAGGCCAAAAAAAAAAAACAAAAAATAAAATAAAATAAAATAAAACAAAAGGCAAGCGACACAAAGACCAATATAGGCCTTGAAAGCTGTTTGAACAGTTTAGACAGCTTTAGAATTTGAGTGACATCAAACTGAATGTTATGATGACTGGATGGAATCTTCCTACTAAGCCCCGCCTTGGCCTGGCCTAAACCAAATCAAGGGGTGTGTGGCATGGGGAGGAATTCTCTCTGGCTGGAGTGGGAGGGACCTAAACCTGTGGCACTTGAGGATGCACTGGGTAGGGAAGGGGACAAGACTCCCCTGATGGGCAGTTGAGCACAACAAGGCTCCTGGGAGCCCTTGATCATGGCTCCCACCACCATACGCCCACCACCTGCCATACGCTCACACCCTGAAGGGGATCGCAGTGGTCTGCTCCGTTGCCTGGTGCAGGTTGGAGTTCCTGACCAAACACCTGAGTGTCCACAGCCTGCGTTGGCCTGCCTGGGCAGGCTGTGGTTTTGGTGGCAAGAGCCAAAGCCGTCTTGGTGTGATGGAGGAGCCAAGGGCTGCCTCTCAGCCATACTAGTGGGTGGTTCTGGAAGAAGCACCAACGGTTGTGGCAGCATTGTCCGAAGACATGAAGCCAGGCCATCTTCCTTATGGCTTTCCTTGGGAGTTGGTGATGTGTACAGCTCTTAGATTTTTGGCTGTTCTCTTACTTTTCTGGAGATGTTTTCAGTCGGTTAGTAGCAGGCTTTACGTGGGAAGAGAAAAAAAGCTGGCTGTAAATCTTGCGGGACTTATTGAAAAAAAGTGTGGACTTCTTGAAAAAGTGAGCCTTGTTGAAAAAGAACATGAAGGCTTAGCCTCATCTTTAAAGGACTGCAGGTTTGAGAAGGGTTCAAGGGAAGCACAACATCTGGAGGCAACCTACGAAAAGCTGCATTGGTCCGAATCCAGCCATGGCGTTGAAATGCTCTTTCTAGAAGAAGAGCTCAAAGCACAGAAGGCTAAACATGGTCAACAGGATGAAATGAGGGCGCATCTATCAAGGAGGATGCAGTCCCTCCAAGGTGAATCTGAAACCCTCAGATGACAAATAGCTGAAGCTAAAACAAGCTGGAGACTCTTTCAAGTGAATGAGGAAGAACTGAAGCTGGCAATCAAAGGGGTGCCTTGTTTCCAGTTGACCCAAGGAGTCAGTTCATGAGAAGAGGACCTTTTTTTTCCCTCCACCTCTCCGAGGAAACTTGTATGGGAACCTGGAGATTATTTTCCAACTGGCCCGCCACCCACTCCATTTCCAATGCGAAGTGTCTATGCAGGGAGAGGGTTTTCCTCTCAATCTTCCCCCAAGAGCTGGAATTCAGCCCTCTACACCCGCATTCTGAAAGTACAAGTGATTTCCCTGAAGGGTTCCTTCCACCTGCAATTGAGCCTGTTACTCAACATCCAGAACCAATCAAGAAACCTCATACTGTTGCTCTCTCTTCAAATGTAATTTGACTTTTCTCTCATTTTTAGTTTTTAAGTAACTGCTTTTACTTCAGTAATTGACTATACTTTGGCTCCAATTGAAGCTCAATGAAACTATAATTCTTAAGATAGTATTTTGTAAATAAAGATGGTTTACATAGGAAGCTTATGAGTAAATTATTCCTATTTTGTTTTATTCAAGAGTACAGCATTTAATCTGATGAACTCACTATTACATAAACAAGAATGGGAGTTCTAGGTACTTGTGATCTAGCTGATGGAAATATATTTGAAACTCCCAATAAAGAAGTGTATTTAGTATGACTGTAGCAAATGTGAAGTGACTTTAGGCTTAATGAAAAATTGTCACTGATTTTCAGACTGGTTGGGCATATCAGCTAGTTTTTCCATATCAGAATAACTAGAGCATGGGAGGACTATAGGAGGGAACACAACTAAACATGTCACGGAAATAGGAGACCTCAACTACAAAGAAAAATGAAGACCTCTTTTTTATATTCGTTGCTGAGAACATTACATAGCTCTTGAGATATCATATTTCCCACATTAGATTCAAGTGAGTTATGAACTCCCATTGTTACCCCATATACAGATTGCACAATCACATTGTTTACACATCCACTTTTTTACAAAATGCCATATTAGTAACTGTTCTATTCTGCTACCTTTTCTATCCTCTACTCTCCCCCCTCTCCTGCCCTCCCATCTTCTCTCTCTATCCCAGCTGCTGTAATTTAACGTTTGGGAATTGGAAACCACACTTTAAACTCACTCTGCTCCCCATTTTCCCTTTTGTCAAATTACTCATCATCTTCTTCTATTTCTTCTCCTCCTTCTCCTCTTCCTCCTCCTCCTTATACCTTTAATTCATTCATCATACACTCATGCGTTGCTTCATTCATTCACATTCATTCAACACATATGGTGTTGGGGATCCTACTCAGGACCTTTGAAAGTGCGAAGCCAGCACTCTAGTGCTGAGCCAAAACCCCAGCACCTGTCTTTTTGATTTTTTGACTGTTTCTATGAAATTCAGAATTGCATTCTGCTATGGTTCACGGATATGTGGATTGACCTAGTCCTTGTTTTCTCAGAGACATTTGGAAAATATATATGAATTATTAGGAGATTGAAATGAAGAAAAAAAGTGGAAATTCCCCAATTTCTTATTCTTAGATTCCATACTCTGACGCTGCCTACCTACTATAAAAGCTTTTAAACTCTTACTCCCCATTTCTATATCATTGCCAACAAGTGAACATTCACTGCCCTACAACAAACCAGAGAACGCACATTGAACAATGTTTCCCCAGTAGAGACCAAGGCACAATTCTTATTAAAAGAATACCTTAGTCATGAATTAATAGTGAAAGCTTTATTTGAGTGTTAAATGTGCTCTAATTATGTGTTTGTGTTTGTTGATGTGTGTGTGTGTGTTGGGGTGTGTGTTTGTGTGTAAAACATGCACTGAGGTGTAAAATAAATGCAGGATTGCAACGGCCTTCTTAAAAAAAAGAAGCAGCTTTATCACATTTGAAGCCCAGGGAAGAATCCGCCTGATACTTGACCTACAATTAATTGAAATGTGAAAAATTCAGGCCTAAAAAAACAAAGCCAACAAACAGAATAAATCTAATCAGTCTGTCTCACCTGATTAGATGTCCCCTGCCATGGGCTGTGTAAAATACATGGAGGATCCCGCACTGATTGTTATCTAGAATGACTTCTGCCTGAACTACTATTGGAGAATAGTTGCTGATGTACTGTGGTTCTTATACCAGTAAACTGGAATGAAGGTAACTTCAGGCTGCAAAGGAATCAATTGATTTTACTAACTGGTTTTTGGAAAACACTGCCATGAAAAATTATCAATATGTTCATAAAGGCATCTACATGTCTCTCCACAGGGGTTTTACTTAATGGGGGAGGGGGGGAGGTCTGGATATAACTTAACTGTCCATTAGTAGGTAGAACAATATAATGGGAATCACAGTGCACATACCAATTTGAACTCAACCTAGGTAACATGGATTCATCTCTGTGTTATAGGCCTGGTTCTGAAAAACACAATGTAGTGCTCCAAAAGCAGAACGATACTTTCAGAATACCATGTTATGTTTGTAAATAGAGAGACAGATAGATATACAGAAATCAAAAATCTGAAAACGGTCTGGAAGTGTACATTTCAATAACTTACAATGTCAGTAGTGGGGGATTAATAGCAGACCAAGAAGACTGTATCTGCATGCGAAATGGTTCACTTTTTAAAGCGTTTTTTAAATGACAATGGACAAAAAATTCAAAGGGTTACAGTAAGTGTTGAGGAGTGACTTGGTAAAAGGAGCACAGAGGTGAGAAAGGATTAAGTAGAGTTCAATAGAATCAGGTATAATATCTGTACACAGGACTCCATGAACAGGAGCAAAGGGGAAACTTAAAGAAATCATAAGGACTAAGGGGAGATCAGGATTAGGGGGGCTTGTAGGAAGAGCTGGAAAAAACCAAAGCATGCAATGGGCAGAAAATGTGGAAGAAAAGGCCTCACAGGTGGTAAACTGATCCATCTCTCCCTGGTAGTTCAACTGTATGAATAACAGAGAGGCCGGCTAAGTGGGAAAGTACTTGGAAACTCTGTTCATACAGACAACAGAAAGTGCCACCAGAGTGAAAAAAGTAAACCTAGTAAGGCAGCTTAGCCCCTTCCCCTTGGTGTTTTATGCCAGCTATCTTTCTTGCTGTGCCTCTGTTCATATACACTGATACGTGTTAGGTCCAAAGGCAGTGACAAACATTGTTACATGTATTGAGGAATCCTCCCAGTTCCACAAAGCACAGCCATTTTACTTAGTGTTCTCAATACCTTCTTTTCGACTCTCATCTCGTTTGAAGAAACACTTTCAGAGGAAAGAAGTTCTCCCTAAGCCACATGTGTCCTTAAGTAAACTATGAATTAAGTGGTATTTCAAGGTGTTTGGGCTGATTCCTCCACATGGCCCGTGAAACCTAGAAAAGTGTCATTCACCAACAGGCATTACATCTTCAATGAGTCCTGTTCTTTGCACACCAGGGTCACCTTATTGTCCATTTAATGGTCAGAAAAACAGTGTTACAGTGAGTATCCTTTTTAGTAGTAGGACTAAAGTGTTTTGGACTCGCATGTTCAGATACTGAAAAGGCTCAGGGAAGTCCACTTGAAAGCTGGTCATTCGATACAGGTGCTGGAGAGGAAAACAAGCTACTCTCATTTGGCAACTTTGAGACAGTGATACAGCTCTGGCCATGTAAGTGTAAATAACAACAGGTCTAATCATGCATGGTGGCCTATGGGCTTGGAATTGCATGCTTACAAAACCAGTGATGACTTGTGCATCTTCTCCTTCGAACCTCATATGTGACTCATCAACAAGTCAAGTGCTAACTTGGGAGGAAAACAATGTTGGGATGTCCTTTTGGTACATCAAGCCATGAACTCGTTGTCTTAACATCAACAATATAATTCACGTTCATGATTTACATCCATTTCAGAGAGTCATATCCATCCTTCTCTTGGCTATATATTTATAAGGACCAGCCAGCTTCCTTAGATGTTTTCAAGCCCATGATAAGTCCAAAAAAAAAAAAAAACATCTGAAAGAAGAGTTTGAAAAATTTTCAACAAATACTAGTCTAGAAATGCTGACCTGAAAACCAACTGACGTTTTCAATACCCTCTTTTTGGGAACATTTTCTGTGCCGTGCTTCTCAAAAATGACTTGTCATGACTGATTTGTGCCCATGTTAGCAACTCTTCTGAAATTACTGAAAGTAGACTAATGTGAGAGTTTCTCTTTAGAGATAATTCAAATTACTTGCGTAGGAAGTGGCAGCAGGTCTGGGGATGTTGTAGCTCACTGGCAGTGACCTTGCCTAGCTTGGGGCTGGCCTACCATGGATTTTCACCCCAAACACTTGCAAGGAAAAAAAAAGGGACGGAAGGGAGAGAAAAAGTTCGAAGGGAGGGAGGCAAAGTTGGAGGGATGGAGGGAGGTAGAAAAGAAGGAAGAAGAAAAAGAGAAAAACCAGGAAGGGAGGAAGGAAGCAAGGAAGGAGGAAATAGGGAGAGTACAAGGGCAGGGAAAGGACTGAGTCACTAAAACTAAAGGCCAAAAAAAAAAATAAAATAAAATAAAATAAAATAAAATAAAACAAAAGGCAAGCGACACAAAGACCAATATAGGCCTTGAAAGCTGTTTGAACAGTTTAGACAGCTTTAGAATTTGAGTGACATCAAACTGAATGTTATGATGACTGGATGGAATCTTCCTACTAAGCCCCGCCTTGGCCTGGCCTAAACCAAATCAAGGGGTGTGTGGCATGGGGAGGAATTCTCTCTGGCTGGAGTGGGAGGGACCTAAACCTGTGGCACTTGAGGATGCACTGGGTAGTGAAGGGGACAAGACTCCCCTGATGGGCAGTTGAGCACAACAAGGCTCCTGGGAGCCCTTGATCATGGCTCCCACCACCATACGCCCACCACCTGCCATACGCTCACACCCTGAAGGGGATCGCAGTGGTCTGCTCCGTTGCCTGGTGCAGGTTGGAGTTCCTGACCAAACACCTGAGTGTCCACAGCCTGCGTTGGCCTGCCTGGGCAGGCTGTGGTTGTGGTGGCAAGAGCCAAAGCCGTCTTGGTGTGATGGAGGAGCCAAGGGCTGCCTCTCAGCCATACTAGTGGGTGGTTCTGGAAGAAGCACCAACGGTTGTGGCAGCATTGTCCGAAGACATGAAGCCAGGCCATCTTCCTTATGGCTTTCCTTGGGAGTTGGTGATGTGTACAGCTCTTAGATTTTTGGCTGTTCTCTTACTTTTCTGGAGATGTTTTCAGTCGGTTAGTAGCAGGCTTTACGTGGGAAGAGAAAAAAAGCTGGCTGTAAATCTTGCGGAACTTATTGAAAAAAAGTGTGGACTTCTTGAAAAAGTGAGCCTTGTTGAAAAAGAACATGAAGGCTTAGCCTCATCTTTAAAGGACTGCAGGTTTGAGAAGGGTTCAAGGGAAGCACAACATCTGGAGGCAACCTACGAAAAGCTGCATTGGTCCGAATCCAGCCATGGCGTTGAAATGCTCTTTCTAGAAGAAGAGCTCAAAGCACAGAAGGCTAAACATGGTCAACAGGATGAAATGAGGGCGCATCTATCAAGGAGGATGCAGTCCCTCCAAGGTGAATCTGAAACCCTCAGATCACAAATAGCTGAAGCTAAAACAAGCTGGAGACTCTTTCAAGTGAATGAGGAAGAACTGAAGCTGGCAATCAAAGGGGTGCCTTGTTTCCAGTTGACCCAAGGAGTCAGTTCATGAGAAGAGGACCTTTTTTTTCCCTCCACCTCTCCGAGGAAACTTGTATGGGAACCTGGAGATTATTTTCCACCTGGCCCGCCACCCACTCCATTTCCAATGCGAAGTGTCTATGCAGGGAGAGGGTTTTCCTCTCAATCTTCCCCCAAGAGCTGGAATTCAGCCCTCTACACCCGCATTCTGAAAGTACAAGTGATTTCCCTGAAGGGTTCCTTCCACCTGCAATTGAGCCTGTTACTCAACATCCAGAACCAATCAAGAAACCTCATACTGTTGCTCTCTCTTCAAATGTAATTTGACTTTTCTCTCATTTTTAGTTTTTAAGTAACTGCTTTTACTTCAGTAATTGACTATACTTTGGCTCCAATTGAAGCTCAATGAAACTATAATTCTTAAGATAGTATTTTGTAAATAAAGATGGTTTACATAGGAAGCTTATGAGTAAATTATTCCTATTTTGTTTTATTCAAGAGTACAGCATTTAATCTGATGAACTCACTATTACATAAACAAGAATGGGAGTTCTAGGTACTTGTGATCTAGCTGATGGAAATATATTTGAAACTCCCAATAAAGAAGTGTATTTAGTATGACTGTAGCAAATGTGAAGTGACTTTAGGCTTAATGAAAAATTGTCACTGATTTTCAGACTGGTTGGGCATATCAGCTAGTTTTTCCATATCAGAATAACTAGAGCATGGGAGGACTATAGGAGGGAACACAACTAAACATGTCACGGAAATAGGAGACCTCAACTACAAAGAAAAATGAAGACCTCTTTTTTATATTCGTTGCTGAGAACATTACATAGCTCTTGAGATATCATATTTCCCACATTAGATTCAAGTGAGTTATGAACTCCCATTGTTACCCCATATACAGATTGCACAATCACATTGTTTACACATCCACATTTTTACAAAATGCCATATTAGTAACTGTTCTATTCTGCTACCTTTTCTATCCTCTACTCTCCCCCCTCTCCTGCCCTCCCATCTTCTCTCTCTATCCCAGCTGCTGTAATTTAACGTTTGGGAATTGGAAACCACACTTTAAACTCACTCTGCTCCCCATTTTCCCTTTTGTCAAATTACTCATCATCTTCTTCTATTTCTTCTCCTCCTTCTCCTCTTCCTCCTCCTCCTTATACCTTTAATTCATTCATCATACACTCATGAGTTGCTTCATTCATTCACATTCATTCAACACATATGGTGTTGGGGATCCTACTCAGGACCTTTGAAAGTGCGAAGCCAGCACTCTAGTGCTGAGCCAAAACCCCAGCCCCTGTCTTTTTGATTTTTTGACTGTTTCTATGAAATTCAGAATTGCATTCTGCTATGGTTCACGGATATGTGGATTGACCTAGTCCTTGTTTTCTCAGAGACATTTGGAAAATATATATGAATTATTAGGAGATTGAAATGAAGAAAAAAAGTGGAAATTCCCCAATTTCTTATTCTTAGATTCCATACTCTGACGCTGCCTACCTACTATAAAAGCTTTTAAACTCTTACTCCCCATTTCTATATCATTGCCAACAAGTGAACATTCACTGCCCTACAACAAACCAGAGAACGCACATTGAACAATGTTTCCCCAGTAGAGACCAAGGCACAATTCTTATTAAAAGAATACCTTAGTCATGAATTAATAGTGAAAGCTTTATTTGAGTGTTAAATGTGCTCTAATTATGTGTTTGTGTTTGTTGATGTGTGTGTGTGTGTGTGTTGGGGTGTGTGTTTGTGTGTAAAACATGCACTGAGGTGTAAAATAAATGCAGGATTGCAACGGCCTTCTTAAAAAAAAGAAGCAGCTTTATCACATTTGAAGCCCAGGGAAGAATCCGCCTGATACTTGACCTACAATTAATTGAAATGTGAAAAATTCAGGCCTAAAAAAACAAAGCCAACAAACAGAATAAATCTAATCAGTCTGTCTCACCTGATTAGATGTCCCCTGCCATGGGCTGTGTAAAATACATGGAGGATCCCGCACTGATTGTTATCTAGAATGACTTCTGCCTGAACTACTATTGGAGAATAGTTGCTGATGTACTGTGGTTCTTATACCAGTAAACTGGAATGAAGGTAACTTCAGGCTGCAAAGGAATCAATTGATTTTACTAACTGGTTTTTGGAAAACACTGCCATGAAAAATTATCAATATGTTCATAAAGGCATCTACATGTCTCTCCACAGGGGTTTTACTTAATGGGGGAGGGGGGGAGGTCTGGATATAACTTAACTGTCCATTAGTAGGTAGAACAATATAATGGGAATCACAGTGCACATACCAATTTGAACTCAACCTAGGTAACATGGATTCATCTCTGTGTTATAGGCCTGGTTCTGAAAAACACAATGTAGTGCTCCAAAAGCAGAACGATACTTTCAGAATACCATGTTATGTTTGTAAATAGAGAGACAGATAGATATACAGAAATCAAAAATCTGAAAACGGTCTGGAAGTGTACATTTCAATAACTTACAATGTCAGTAGTGGGGGATTAATAGCAGACCAAGAAGACTGTATCTGCATGCGAAATGGTTCACTTTTTAAAGCGTTTTTTAAATGACAATGGACAAAAAATTCAAAGGGTTACAGTAAGTGTTGAGGAGTGACTTGGTAAAAGGAGCACAGAGGTGAGAAAGGATTAAGTAGAGTTCAATAGAATCAGGTATAATATCTGTACACAGGACTCCATGAACAGGAGCAAAGGGGAAACTTAAAGAAATCATAAGGACTAAGGGGAGATCAGGATTAGGGGGGCTTGTAGGAAGAGCTGGAAAAAACCAAAGCATGCAATGGGCAGAAAATGTGGAAGAAAAGGCCTCACAGGTGGTAAACTGATCCATCTCTCCCTGGTAGTTCAACTGTATGAATAACAGAGAGGCCGGCTAAGTGGGAAAGTACTTGGAAACTCTGTTCATACAGACAACAGAAAGTGCCACCAGAGTGAAAAAAGTAAACCTAGTAAGGCAGCTTAGCCCCTTCCCCTTGGTGTTTTATGCCAGCTATCTTTCTTGCTGTGCCTCTGTTCATATACACTGATACGTGTTAGGTCCAAAGGCAGTGACAAACATTGTTACATGTATTGAGGAATCCTCCCAGTTCCACAAAGCACAGCCATTTTACTTAGTGTTCTCAATACCTTCTTTTCGACTCTCATCTCGTTTGAAGAAACACTTTCAGAGGAAAGAAGTTCTCCCTAAGCCACATGTGTCCTTAAGTAAACTATGAATTAAGTGGTATTTCAAGGTGTTTGGGCTGATTCCTCCACATGGCCCGTGAAACCTAGAAAAGTGTCATTCACCAACAGGCATTACATCTTCAATGAGTCCTGTTCTTTGCACACCAGGGTCACCTTATTGTCCATTTAATGGTCAGAAAAACAGTGTTACAGTGAGTATCCTTTTTAGTAGTAGGACTAAAGGGTTTTGGACTCGCATGTTCAGATACTGAAAAGGCTCAGGGAAGTCCACTTGAAAGCTGGTCATTCGATACAGGTGCTGGAGAGGAAAACAAGCTACTCTCATTTGGCAACTTTGAGACAGTGATACAGCTCTGGCCATGTAAGTGTAAATAACAACAGGTCTAATCATGCATGGTGGCCTATGGGCTTGGAACTTGCATGCTTACAAAACCAGTGATGACTTGTGCATCTTCTCCTTCGAACCTCATATGTGACTCATCAACAAGTCAAGTGCTAACTTGGGAGGAAAACAATGTTGGGATGTCCTTTTGGTACATCAAGCCATGAACTCGTTGTCTTAACATCAACAATATAATTCACGTTCATGATTTACATCCATTTCAGAGAGTCATATCCATCCTTCTCTTGGCTATATATTTATAAGGACCAGCCAGCTTCCTTAGATGTTTTCAAGCCCATGATAAGTCCAAAAAAAAAAAAAAAACATCTGAAAGAAGAGTTTGAAGAATTTTCAACAAATACTAGTCTAGAAATGCTGACCTGAAAACCAACTGACGTTTTCAATACCCTCTTTTTGGGAACATTTTCTGTGCCGTGCTTCTCAAAAATGACTTGTCATGACTGATTTGTGCCCATGTTAGCAACTCTTCTGAAATTACTGAAAGTAGACTAATGTGAGAGTTTCTCTTTAGAGATAATTCAAATTACTTGCGTAGGAAGTGGCAGCAGGTCTGGGGATGTTGTAGCTCACTGGCAGTGACCTTGCCTAGCTTGGGGCTGGCCTACCATGGATTTTCACCCCAAACACTTGCAAGGAAAAAAAAAGGGACGGAAGGGAGAGAAAAAGTTGGAAGGGAGGGAGGCAAAGTTGGAGGGATGGAGGGAGGTAGAAAAGAAGGAAGAAGAAAAGGAGAAAAACCAGGAAGGGAGGAAGGAAGCAAGGAAGGAGGAAATAGGGAGAGTACAAGGGCAGGGAAAGGACTGAGTCACTAAAACTAAAGGCCAAAAAAAACACAAAAAATAAAATAAAATAAAATAAAACAAAAGGCAAGCGACACAAAGACCAATATAGGCCTTGAAAGCTGTTTGAACAGTTTAGACAGCTTTAGAATTTGAGTGACATCAAACTGAATGTTATGATGACTAGATGGAATCTTCCTACTAAGCCCCGCCTTGGCCTGGCCTAAACCAAATCAAGGGGTGTGTGGCATGGGGAGGAATTCTCTCTGGCTGGAGTGGGAGGGACCTAAACCTGTGGCACTTGAGGATGCACTGGGTAGGGAAGGGGACAAGACTCCCCTGATGGGCAGTTGAGCACAACAAGGCTCCTGGGAGCCCTTGATCATGGCTCCCACCACCATACGCCCACCACCTGCCATACGCTCACACCCTGAAGGGGATCGCAGTGGTCTGCTCCGTTGCCTGGTGCAGGTTGGAGTCCCTGACCAAACACCTGAGTGTCCACAGCCTGCGTTGGCCTGCCTGGGCAGGCTGTGGTTGTGGTGGCAAGAGCCAAAGCCGTCTTGGTGTGATGGAGGAGCCAAGGGCTGCCTCTCAGCCATACTAGTGGGTGGTTCTGGAAGAAGCACCAACGGTTGTGGCAGCATTGTCCTAAGACATGAAGCCAGGCCATCTTCCTTATGGCTTTCCTTGGGAGTTGGTGATGTGTACAGCTCTTAGATTTTTGGCTGTTCTCTTACTTTTCTGGAGATGTTTTCAGTCGGTTAGTAGCAGGCTTTACGTGGGAAGAGAAAAAAAGCTGGCTGTAAATCTTGCGGGACTTATTGAAAAAAAGTGTGGACTTCTTGAAAAAGTGAGCCTTGTTGAAAAAGTACATGAAGGCTTAGCCTCATCTTTAAAGGACTGCAGGTTTGAGAAGGGTTCAAGGGAAGCACAACATCTGGAGGCAACCTACGAAAAGCTGCATTGGTCCGAATCCAGCCATGGCGTTGAAATGCTCTTTCTAGAAGAAGAGCTCAAAGCACAGAAGGCTAAACATGGTCAACAGGATGAAATGAGGGTGCATCTATCAAGGAGGATGCAGTCCCTCCAAGGTGAATCTGAAACCCTCAGATCACAAATAGCTGAAGCTAAAACAAGCTGGAGACTCTTTCAAGTGAATGAGGAAGAACTGAAGCTGGCAATCAAAGGGGTGCCTTGTTTCCAGTTGACCCAAGGAGTCAGTTCATGAGAAGAGGACCTTTTTTTTCCCTCCACCTCTCCGAGGAAACTTGTATGGGAACCTGGAGATTATTTTCCACCTGGCCCGCCTCCCACTCCATTTCCAATGCGAAGTGTCTATGCAGGGAGAGGGTTTTCCTCTCAATCTTCCCCCAAGAGCTGGAATTCAGCCCTCTACACCCGCATTCTGAAAGTACAAGTGATTTCCCTGAAGGGTTCCTTCCACCTGCAATTGAGCCTGTTACTCAACATCCAGAACCAATCAAGAAACCTCATACTGTTGCTCTCTCTTCAAATGTAATTTGACTTTTCTCTCATTTTTAGTTTTTAAGTAACTGCTTTTACTTCAGTAATTGACTATACTTTGGCTCCAATTGAAGCTCAATGAAACTATAATTCTTAAGATAGTATTTTGTAAATAAAGATGGTTTACATAGGAAGCTTATGAGTAAATTATTCCTATTTTGTTTTATTCAAGAGTACAGCATTTAATCTGATGAACTCACTATTACATAAACAAGAATGGGAGTTCTAGGTACTTGTGATCTAGCTGATGGAAATATATTTGAAACTCCCAACAAAGAAGTGTATTTAGTATGACTGTAGCAAATGTGAAGTGACTTTAGGCTTAATGAAAAATTGTCACTGATTTTCAGACTGGTTGGGCATATCAGCTAGATTTTCCATATCAGAATAACTAGAGCATGGGAGGACTATAGGAGGGAACACAACTAAACATGTCACGGAAATAGGAGACCTCAACTACAAAGAAAAATGAAGACCTCTTTTTTATATTCATTGCTGAGAACATTACATAGCTCTTGAGATATCATATTTCCCACATTAGATTCAAGTGAGTTATGAACTCCCATTGTTACCCCATATACAGATTGCACAATCACATTGTTTACACATCCACATTTTTACAAAATGCCATATTAGTAACTGTTCTATTCTGCTACCTTTTCTATCCTCTACTCTCCCCCCTCTCCTGCCCTCCCATCTTCTCTCTCTATCCCAGCTGCTGTAATTTAACGTTTGGGAATTGGAAACCACACTTTAAACTCACTCTGCTCCCCATTTTCCCTTCTGTCAAATTACTCATCATCTTCTTCTATTTCTCCTCCTCCTTCTCCTCTTCCTCCTCCTCCTTATACCTTTAATTCATTCATCATACACTCATGCGTTGCTTCATTCATTCACATTCTTTCAACACATATGGTGTTGGGGATCCTACTCAGGACCTTTGAAAGTGCGAAGCCAGCACTCTAGTGCTGAGCCAAAACCCCAGCACCTGTCTTTTTGATTTTATGACTGTTTATATGAAATTAAGAATTGCATTCTGCTATGGTTCATGGTTATGTGGATTGACCTAGTCCTTGTTTTCTCAGAGACATTTGGAAAATATATATGAATTATTAGGAGATTGAAATGAAGAAAAAAAGTGGAAATTCCCCAATTTTTTATTCTTAGATTCCATACTCTGACGCTGCCTACCTACTATAAAAACATTTAAACTCTTACTCCCCATTTCTATATCATTGCCAACAAGTAAACATTCACTGCCCTTCAACAAACCAGAGAACGCACATTGAACAATGTTTCCCCAGTAGAGACCAAGGCACAATTCTTATTAAAAAATACCTTAGTCATGAATTAATAGTGAAAGCTTTATTTGAGTGCTAAATGTGCTCTAATTATGTGTTTGTGTTTGTTGATGTGTGTGTGTGTGTTGGGGTGTGTGTTTGTGTGTAAAACATGCACTGAGGTGTAAAATAAATGCAGGATTGCAACGGCCTTCTTAAAAATAAGAAGCAGCTTTATCACATTTGAAGCCCAGGGAAGAATCCGCCTGATACTTGACCTACAATTAATTGAAATGTGAAAAATTCAGGCCTAAAAAAACAAAGCCAACAAACAGAATAAATCTAATCAGTCTGTCTCACCTGATTAGATGTCCCCTGCCATGGGGTGTGTAAAATACATGGAGGATCCCGCACTGATTGTTATCTAGAATGACTTCTGCCTGAACTACTATTGGAGAATAGTTGCTGATGTACTGTGGTTCTTATACCAGTAAACTGGAATGAAGGTAACTTCAGGCTGCAAAGGAATCAATTGATTTTACTAACTGGTTTTTGGAAAACACTGCCATGAAAAATTATCAATATGTTCATAAAGGCATCTACATGTCTCTCCACAGGGGTTTTACTTAATGGGGGAGGGGGGAAGGTCTGGATATAACTTAACTGTCCATTAGTAGGTAGCACAATATAATGGGAATCACAGTGCACATACCAATTTGAACTCAACCTAGGTAACATGGATTCATCACTGTGTTATAGGCCTGGTTCTGAAAAACACAATGTAGTGCTCCAAAAGCAGAACGATACTTTCAGAATACCATGTTATGTTTGTAAATAGAGAGACAGATAGATATACAGAAATCAAAAATCTGAAAACGGTCTGGAAGTGTACATTTCAATAACTTACAATGTCAGTAGTGGGGGATTAATAGCAGACCAAGAAGACTGTATCTGCATGCGAAATGGTTCACTTTTTAAAGCGTTTTTTAAATGACAATGGACAAAAAATTCAAAGGGTTACAGTAAGTGTTGAGGAGTGACTTGGTAAAAGGAACACAGAGGTGAGAAAGGATTAAGTAGAGTTCAATAGAATCAGGTATAATATCTGTACACAGGACTCCATGAACAGGAGCAAAGGGGAAACTTAAAGAAATCATAAGGACTAAGGGGAGATCAGGATTAGGGGGGCTTGTAGGAAGAGCTGGAAAAAACCAAAGCATGCAATGGGCAGAAAATGTGGAAGAAAAGGCCTCACAGGTGGTAAACTGATCCATCTCTCCCTGGTAGTTCAACTGTATGAATAACAGAGAGGCCGGCTAAGTGGGAAAGTACTTGGAAACTCTGTTCATACAGACAACAGAAAGTGCCACCAGAGTGAAAAAAGTAAACCTAGTAAGGCAGCTTAGCCCCTTCCCCTTGGTGTTTTATGCCAGCTATCTTTCTTGCTGTGCCTCTGTTCATATACACTGATACGTGTTAGGTCCAAAGGCAGTGACAAACATTGTTACATGTATTGAGGAATCCTCCCAGTTCCACAAAGCACAGCCATTTTACTTAGTGTTCTCAATACCTTCTTTTCGACTCTCATCTCGTTTGAAGAAACACTTTCAGAGGAAAGAAGTTCTCCCTAAGCCACATGTGTCCTTAAGTAAACTATGAATTAAGTGGTATTTCAAGGTGTTTGGGCTGATTCCTCCACATGGCCCGTGAAACCTAGAAAAGTGTCATTCACCAACAGACATTACATCTTCAATGAGTCCTGTTCTTTGCACACCAGGGTCACCTTATTGTCCATTTAATGGTCAGAAAAACAGTGTTACAGTGAGTATCCTTTTTAGTAGTAGGACTAAAGGGTTTTGGACTCGCATGTTCAGATACTGAAAAGGCTCAGGGAAGTCCACTTGAAAGCTGGTCATTCGATACAGGTGCTGGAGAGGAAAACAAGCTACTCTCATTTGGCAACTTTGAGACAGTGATACAGCTCTGGCCATGTAAGTGTAAATAACAACAGGTCTAATCATGCATGGTGGCCTATGGGCTTTGAATTGCATGCTTACAAAACCAGTGATGACTTGTGCATCTTCTCCTTCGAACCTCATATGTGACTCATCAACAAGTCAAGTGCTAACTTGGGAGGAAAACAATGTTGGGATGTCCTTTTGGTACATCAAGCCATGAACTCGTTGTCTTAACATCAACAATATAATTCACGTTCATGATTTACATCCATTTCAGAGAGTCATATCCATCCTTCTCTTGGCTATATATTTATAAGGACCAGCCAGCTTCCTTAGATGTTTTCAAGCCCATGATAAGTCCAAAAAAAAAAAAAAAAACATCTGAAAGAAGAGTTTGAAGAATTTTCAACAAATACTAGTCTAGAAATGCTGACCTGAAAACCAACTGACGTTTTCAATACCCTCTTTTTGGGAACATTTTCTGTGCCGTGCTTCTCAAAAATGACTTGTCATGACTGATTTGTGCCCATGTTAGCAACTCTTCTGAAATTACTGAAAGTAGACTAATGTGAGAGTTTCTCTTTAGAGATAATTCAAATTACTTGCGTAGGAAGTGGCAGCAGGTCTGGGGATGTTGTAGCTCACTGGCAGTGACCTTGCCTAGCTTGGGGCTGGCCTACCATGGATTTTCACCCCAAACACTTGCAAGGAAAAAAAAAGGGACGGAAGGGAGAGAAAAAGTTCGAAGGGAGGGAGGCAAAGTTGGAGGGATGGAGGGAGGTAGAAAAGAAGGAAGAAGAAAAGGAGAAAAACCAGGAAGGGAGGAAGGAAGCAAGGAAGGAGGAAATAGGGAGAGTACAAGGGCAGGGAAAGGACTGAGTCACTAAAACTAAAGGCCAAAAAAAAAAAAAAATAAAATAAAATAAAATAAAATAAAACAAAAGGCAAGCGACACAAAGACCAATATAGGCCTTGAAAGCTGTTTGAACAGTTTAGACAGCTTTAGAATTTGAGTGACATCAAACTGAATGTTATGATGACTGGATGGAATCTTCCTACTAAGCCCCGCCTTGGCCTGGCCTAAACCAAATCAAGGGGTGTGTGGCATGGGGAGGAATTCTCTCTGGCTGGAGTGGGAGGGACCTAAACCTGTGGCACTTGAGGATGCACTGGGTAGGGAAGGGGACAAGACTCCCCTGATGGGCAGTTGAGCACAACAAGGCTCCTGGGAGCCCTTGATCATGGCTCCCACCACCATACGCCCACCACCTGCCATACGCTCACACCCTGAAGGGGATCGCAGTGGTCTGCTCCGTTGCCTGGTGCAGGTTGGAGTTCCTGACCAAACACCTGAGTGTCCACAGCCTGCGTTGGCCTGCCTGGGCAGGCTGTGGTTGTGGTGGCAAGAGCCAAAGCCGTCTTGGTGTGATGGAGGAGCCAAGGGCTGCCTCTCAGCCATACTAGTGGGTGGTTCTGGAAGAAGCACCAACGGTTGTGGCAGCATTGTCCGAAGACATGAAGCCAGGCCATCTTCCTTATGGCTTTCCTTGGGAGTTGGTGATGTGTACAGCTCTTAGATTTTTGGCTGTTCTCTTACTTTTCTGGAGATGTTTTCAGTCGGTTAGTAGCAGGCTTTATGTGGGAAGAGAAAAAAAGCTGGCTGTAAATCTTGCGGGACTTATTGAAAAAAAGTGTGGACTTCTTGAAAAAGTGAGCCTTGTTGAAAAAGAACATGAAGGCTTAGCCTCATCTTTAAAGGACTGCAGGTTTGAGAAGGGTTCAAGGGAAGCACAACATCTGGAGGCAACCTACGAAAAGCTGCATTGGTCCGAATCCAGCCATGGCGTTGAAATGCTCTTTCTAGAAGAAGAGCTCAAAGCACAGAAGGCTAAACATGGTCAACAGGATGAAATGAGGGCGCATGTATCAAGGAGGATGCAGTCCCTCCAAGGTGAATCTGAAACCCTCAGATCACAAATAGCTGAAGCTAAAACAAGCTGGAGACTCTTTCAAGTGAATGAGGAAGAACTGAAGCTGGCAATCAAAGGGGTGCCTTGTTTCCAGTTGACCCAAGGAGTCAGTTCATGAGAAGAGGACCTTTTTTTTCCCTCCACCTCTCCGAGGAAACTTGTATGGGAACCTGGAGATTATTTTCCACCTGGCCCGCCACCCACTCCATTTCCAATGCGAAGTGTCTATGCAGGGAGAGGGTTTTCCTCTCAATCTTCCCCCAAGAGCTGGAATTCAGCCCTCTACACCCGCATTCTGAAAGTACAAGTGATTTCCCTGAAGGGTTCCTTCCACCTGCAATTGAGCCTGTTACTCAACATCCAGAACCAATCAAGAAACCTCATACTGTTGCTCTCTCTTCAAATGTAATTTGACTTTTCTCTCATTTTTAGTTTTTAAGTAACTGCTTTTACTTCAGTAATTGACTATACTTTGGCTCCAATTGAAGCTCAATGAAACTATAATTCTTAAGATAGTATTTTGTAAATAAAGATGGTTTACATAGGAAGCTTATGAGTAAATTATTCCTATTTTGTTTTATTCAAGAGTACAGCATTTAATCTGATGAACTCACTATTACATAAACAAGAATGGGAGTTCTAGGTACTTGTGATCTAGCTGATGGAAATATATTTGAAACTCCCAACAAAGAAGTGTATTTAGTATGACTGTAGCAAATGTGAAGTGACTTTAGGCTTAATGAAAAATTGTCACTGATTTTCAGACTGGTTGGGCATATCAGCTAGTTTTTCCATATCAGAATAACTAGAGCATGGGAGGACTATAGGAGGGAACACAACTAAACATGTCACGGAAATAGGAGACCTCAACTACAAAGAAAAATGAAGACCTCTTTTTTATATTCGTTGCTGAGAACATTACATAGCTCTTGAGATATCATATTTCCCACATTAGATTCAAGTGAGTTATGAACTCCCATTGTTACCCCATATACAGATTGCACAATCACATTGTTTACACATCCACTTTTTTACAAAATGCCATATTAGTAACTGTTCTATTCTGCTACCTTTTCTATCCTCTACTCTCCCCCCTCTCCTGCCCTCCCATCTTCTCTCTCTATCCCAGCTGCTGTAATTTAACGTTTGGGAATTGGAAACCACACTTTAAACTCACTCTGCTCCCCATTTTCCCTTCTGTCAAATTACTCATCATCTTCTTCTATTTCTCCTCCTCCTTCTCCTCTTCCTCCTCCTCCTTATACCTTTAATTCATTCATCATACACTCATGCATTGCTTCATTCATTCACATTCATTCAACACATATGGTGTTGGGGATCCTACTCAGGACCTTTGAAAGTGCGAAGCCAGCACTCTAGTGCTGAGCCAAAACCCCAGCACCTGTCTTTTTGATTTTATGACTGTTTCTATGAAATTAAGAATTGCATTCTGCTATGGTTCACGGTTATGTGGATTGACCTAGTCCTTGTTTTCTCAGAGACATTTGGAAAATATATATGAATTATTAGGAGATTGAAATGAAGAAAAAAAGTGGAAATTCCCCAATTTCTTATTCTTAGATTCCATACTCTGACGCTGCCTACCTACTATAAAAACATTTAAACTCTTACTCCCCATTTCTATATCATTGTGAACAAGTAAACATTCACTGCCCTTCAACAAACCAGAGAACGCACATTGAACAATGTTTCCCCAGTAGAGACCAAGGCACAATTCTTATTAAAAAATACCTTAGTCATGAATTAATAGTGAAAGCTTTATTTGAGTGCTAAATGTGCTCTAATTATGTGTTTGTGTTTGTTGATGTGTGTGTGTGTGTTGGGGTGTGTGTTTGTGTGTAAAACATGCACTGAGGTGTAAAATAAATGCAGGATTGCAACGGCCTTCTTAAAAATAAGAAGCAGCTTTATCACATTTGAAGCCCAGGGAAGAATCCGCCTGATACTTGACCTACAATTAATTGAAATGTGAAAAATTCAGGCCTAAAAAAACAAAGCCAACAAACAGAATAAATCTAATCAGTCTGTCTCACCTGATTAGATGTCCCCTGCCATGGGGTGTGTAAAATACATGGAGGATCCCGCACTGATTGTTATCTAGAATGACTTCTGCCTGAACTACTATTGGAGAATAGTTGCTGATGTACTGTGGTTCTTATACCAGTAAACTGGAATGAAGGTAACTTCAGGCTGCAAAGGAATCAATTGATTTTACTAACTGGTTTTTGGAAAACACTGCCATGAAAAATTATCAATATGTTCATAAAGGCATCTACATGTCTCTCCACAGGGGTTTTACTTAATGGGGGAGGGGGGAAGGTCTGGATATAACTTAACTGTCCATTAGTAGGTAGAACAATATAATGGGAATCACAGTGCACATACCAATTTGAACTCAACCTAGGTAACATGGATTCATCTCTGTGTTATAGGCCTGGTTCTGAAAAACACAATGTAGTGCTCCAAAAGCAGAACGATACTTTCAGAATACCATGTTATGTTTGTAAATAGAGAGACAGATAGATATACAGAAATCAAAAATCTGAAAACGGTCTGGAAGTGTACATTTCAATAACTTACAATGTCAGTAGTGGGGGATTAATAGCAGACCAAGAAGACTGTATCTACATGCGAAATGGTTCACTTTTTAAAGCGTTTTTTAAATGACAATGGACAAAAAATTCAAAGGGTTACAGTAAGTGTTGAGGAGTGACTTGGTAAAAGGAACACAGAGGTGAGAAAGGATTAAGTAGAGTTCAATAGAATCAGGTATAATATCTGTACACAGGACTCCATGAACAGGAGCAAAGGGGAAACTTAAAGAAATCATAAGGACTAAGGGGAGATCAGGATTAGGGGGGCTTGTAGGAAGAGCTGGAAAAAACCAAAGCATGCAATGGGCAGAAAATGTGGAAGAAAAGGCCTCACAGGTGGTAAACTGATCCATCTCTCCCTGGTAGTTCAACTGTATGAATAACAGAGAGGCCGGCTAAGTGGGAAAGTACTTGGAAACTCTGTTCATACAGACAACAGAAAGTGCCACCAGAGTGAAAAAAGTAAACCTAGTAAGGCAGCTTAGGCCCTTCCCCTTGGTGTTTTATGCCAGCTATCTTTCTTGCTGTGCCTCTGTTCATATACACTGATACGTGTTAGGTCCAAAGGCAGTGACAAACATTGTTACATGTATTGAGGAATCCTCCCAGTTCCACAAAGCACAGCCATTTTACTTAGTGTTCTCAATACCTTCTTTTCGACTCTCATCTCGTTTGAAGAAACACTTTCAGAGGAAAGAAGTTCTCCCTAAGGAACATGTGTCCTTAAGTAAACTATGAATTAAGTGGTATTTCAAGGTGTTTGGGCTGATTCCTCCACATGGCCCGTGAAACCTAGAAAAGTGTCATTCACCAACAGGCATTACATCTTCAATGAGTCCTGTTCTTTGCACACCAGGGTCACCTTATTGTCCATTTAATGGTCAGAAAAACAGTGTTACAGTGAGTATCCTTTTTAGTAGTAGGACTAAAGGGTTTTGGACTCGCATGTTCAGATACTGAAAAGGCTCAGGGAAGTCCACTTGAAAGCTGGTCATTCGATACAGGTGCTGGAGAGGAAAACAAGCTACTCTCATTTGGCAACTTTGAGACAGTGATACAGCTCTGGCCATGTAAGTGTAAATAACAACAGGTCTAATCATGCATGGTGGCCTATGGGCTTGGAACTTGCATGCTTACAAAACCAGTGATGACTTGTGCATCTTCTCCTTCGAACCTCATATGTGACTCATCAACAAGTCAAGTGCTAACTTGGGAGGAAAACAATGTTGGGATGTCCTTTTGGTACATCAAGCCATGAACTCGTTGTCTTAACATCAACAATATAATTCACGTTCATGATTTACATCCATTTCAGAGAGTAATATCCATCCTTCTCTTGGCTATATATTTATAAGGACCAGCCAGCTTCCTTAGATGTTTTCAAGCCCATGAAAAGTCCAAAAAAAAAAAAAAAATCCGAAAGAAGAGATTGAAGAATTTTCAACAAATACTAGTCTAGAAATGCTGACCTGAAAACCAACTGACGTTTTCAATACCCTCTTTTTGGGAACATTTTCTGTGCCGTGCTTCTCAAAAATGACTTGTCATAACTGATTTGTGCCCATGTTAGCAACTCTTCTGAAATTACTGAAAGTAGACTAATGTGAGAGGTTCTCTTTAGAGATAATTCAAATTACTTGCATAGGAAGTGGCAGCAGGTCTGGGGATGTTGTAGCTCACTGGCAGTGACCTTGCCTAGCTTGGGGCTGGCCTGCCATGGATTTTCACCCCAAACACTTGCAAGGAAAAAAAAAGGGACGGAAGGGAGAGAAAAAGTTGGAAGGGAGGGAGGCAAAGTTGGAGGGATGGAGGGAGGTAGAAAAGAAGGAAGAAGAAAAGGAGAAAAACCAGGAAGGGAGGAAGGAAGCAAGGAAGGAGGAAATAGGGAGAGTACAAGGGCAGGGAAAGGACTGAGTCACTAAAACTAAAGGCCAAAAAAAACACAAAAAATAAAATAAAATAAAATAAAACAAAAGGCAAGCGACACAAAGACCAATATAGGCCTTGAAAGCTGTTTGAACAGTTTAGACAGCTTTAGAATTTGAGTGACATCAAACTGAATGTTATGATGACTGGATGGAATCTTCCTACTAAGCCCCGCCTTGGCCTGGCCTAAACCAAATCAAGGGGTGTGTGGCATGGGGAGGAATTCTCTCTGGCTGGAGTGGGAGGGACCTAAACCTGTGGCACTTGAGGATGCACTGGGTAGGGAAGGGGACAAGACTCCCCTGATGGGCAGTTGAGCACAACAAGGCTCCTGGGAGCCCTTGATCATGGCTCCCACCACCATACGCCCACCACCTGCCATACGCTCACACCCTGAAGGGGATCGCAGTGGTCTGCTCCGTTGCCTGGTGCAGGTTGGAGTTCCTGACCAAACACCTGAGTGTCCACAGCCTGCGTTGGCCTGCCTGGGCAGGCTGTGGTTGTGGTGGCAAGAGCCAAAGCCGTCTTGGTGTGATGGAGGAGCCAAGGGCTGCCTCTCAGCCATACTAGTGGGTGGTTCTGGAAGAAGCACCAACGGTTGTGGCAGCATTGTCCGAAGACATGAAGCCAGGCCATCTTCCTTATGGCTTTCCTTGGGAGTTGGTGATGTGTACAGCTCTTAGATTTTTGGCTGTTCTCTTACTTTTCTGGAGATGTTTTCAGTCGGTTAGTAGCAGGCTTTACGTGGGAAGAGAAAAAAAGCTGGCTGTAAATCTTGCGGGACTTATTGAAAAAAAGTGTGGACTTCTTGAAAAAGTGAGCCTTGTTGAAAAAGAACATGAAGGCTTAGCCACATCTTTAAAGGACTGCAGGTTTGAGAAGGGTTCAAGGGAAGCACAACATCTGGAGGCAACCTACGAAAAGCTGCATTGGTCCGAATCCAGCCATGGTGTTGAAATGCTCTTTCTAGAAGAAGAGCTCAAAGCACAGAAGGCTAAACATGGTCAACAGGATGAAATGAGGGCGCATCTATCAAGGAGGATGCAGTCCCTCCAAGGTGAATCTGAAACCCTCAGATCACAAATAGCTGAAGCTAAAACAAGCTGGAGACTCTTTCAAGTGAATGAGGAAGAACTGAAGCTGGCAATCAAAGGGGTGCCTTGTTTCCAGTTGACCCAAGGAGTCAGTTCATGAGAAGAGGACCTTTTTTTTCCCTCCACCTCTCCGAGGAAACTTGTATGGGAACCTGGAGATTATTTTCCACCTGGCCCGCCACCCACTCCATTTCCAATGCGAAGTGTCTATGCAGGGAGAGGGTTTTCCTCTCAATCTTCCCCCAAGAGCTGGAATTCAGCCCTCTACACCCGGTTTCTGAAAGTACAAGTGATTTCCCTGAAGGGTTCCTTCCACCTGCAAATGAGCCTGTTACTCAACATCCAGAACCAATCAAGAAACCTCATACTGTTGCTCTCTCTTCAAATGTAATTTGACTTTTCTCTCATTTTTAGTTTTTAAGTAACTGCTTTTACTTCAGTAATTGACTATACTTTGGCTCCAATTGAAGCTCAATGAAACTATAATTCTTAAGATAGTATTTTGTAAATAAAGATGGTTTACATAGGAAGCTTATGAGTAAATTATTCCTATTTTGTTTTATTCAAGAGTACAGCATTTAATCTGATGAACTCACTATTACATAAACAAGAATGGGAGTTCTAGGTACTTGTGATCTAGCTGATGGAAATATATTTGAAACTCCCAACAAAGAAGTGTATTTAGTATGACTGTAGCAAATGTGAAGTGACTTTAGGCTTAATGAAAAATTGTCACTGATTTTCAGACTGGTTGGGCATATCAGCTAGTTTTTCCATATCAGAATAACTAGAGCATGGGAGGACTATAGGAGGGAACACAACTAAACATGTCACGGAAATAGTAGACCTCAACTACAAAAAAAAATGAAGACCTCTTTTTTATATTCGTTGCTGAGAACATTACATAGCTCTTGAGATATCATATTTCCCACATTAGATTCAAGTGAGTTATGAACTCCCATTGTTACCCCATATACAGATTGCACAATCACATTGTTTACACATCCACTTTTTTACAAAATGCCATATTAGTAACTGTTCTATTCTGCTACCTTTTCTATCCTCTACCCTCCCCCCTCTCCTGCTCTCCCATCTTCTCTCTCTATCCCAGCTGCTGTAATTTAACGTTTGGGAATTGGAAACCACACTTTAAACTCACTCTGCTCCCCATTTTCCCTTTTGTCAAATTACTCATCATCTTCTTCTATTTCTCCTCCTCCTTCTCCTCTTCCTCCTCCTCCTTATACCTTTAATTCATTCATCATACACTCATGCGTTGCTTCATTCATTCACATTCATTCAACACATATGGTGTTGGGGATCCTACTCAGGACCTTTGAAAGTGCGAAGCCAGCACTCTAGTGCTGAGCCAAAACCCCAGCACCTGTCTTTTTGATTTTATGACTGTTTCTATGAAATTCAGAATTGCATTCTGCTATGGTTCACGGATATGTGGATTGACCTAGTCCTTGTTTTCTCAGAGACATTTGGAAAATATATATGAATTATTAGGAGATTGAAATGAAGAAAAAAAGTGGAAATTCCCCAATTTCTTATTCTTAGATTCCATACTCTGACGCTGCCTACCTACTATAAAAACATTTAAACTCTTACTCCCCATTTCTATATCATTGCCAACAAGTGAACATTCACTGCCCTACAACAAACCAGAGAACGCACATTGAACAATGTTTCCCCAGTAGAGACCAAGGCACAATTCTTATTAAAAGAATACCTTAGTCATGAATTAATAGTGAAAGCTTTATTTGAGTGTTAAATGTGCTCTAATTATGTGTTTGTGTTTGTTGATGTGTGTGTGTGTGAGGGGGGGTGTGTGTTTGTGTGTAAAACATGCACTGAGGTGTAAAATAAATGCAGGATTGCAACGGCCTTCTTAAAAATAAGGAGCAGCTTTATCACATTTGAAGCCCAGGGAAGAATCCGCCTGATACTTGACCTACAATTAATTGAAATGTGAAAAATTCAGGCCTAAAAAAACAAAGCCAACAAACAGAATAAATCAAATCAGTCTGTCTCACCTGATTAGATGTCCCCTGCCATGGGCTGTGTAAAATACATGGAGGATCCCGCACTGATTGTTATCTAGAATGACTTCTGCCTGAACTACTATTGGAGAATAGTTGCTGATGTACTGTGGTTCTTATACCAGTAAACTGGAATGAAGGTAACTTCAGGCTGCAAAGGAATCAATTGATTTTACTAACTGGTTTTTGGAAAACACTGCCATGAAAAATTATCAATATGTTCATAAAGGCATCCACATGTCTCTCCACAGGGGTTTTACTTAATGGGGGAGGGGGGGAGGTCTGGATATAACTTAACTGTCCATTAGTAGGTTGAACAATATAATGGGAATCACAGTGCACATACCAATTTGAACTCAACCTAGGTAACATAGATTCATCTCTGTGTTATAGGCCTGCTTCTGAAAAACACAAGGTAGTGCTCCAAAAGCAGAACGATACTTTCAGAATACCATGTTATGTTTGTAAATAGAGAGACAGATAGATATACAGAAATCAAAAATCTGAAAACGGTCTGGAAGTGTACATTTCAATAACTTACAATGTCAGTAGTGGGGGATTAATAGCAGACCAAGAAGACTGTATCTGCATGCGAAATGGTTCAATTTTTAAAGAGTTTTTTAAATGACAATGGACAAAAAATTCAAAGGGTTACAGTAAGTATTGAGGAGTGACTTGGTAAAAGGAGCACAGAGGTGAGAAAGGATTAAGTAGAGTTCAATAGAATCAGGTATAATATCTGTACACAGGACTCCATGAACAGGAGCAAAGGGGAAACTTAAAGAAATCATCAGGACTAAGGGGAGATCAGGATTAGGGGGGCTTGTAGGAAGAGCTGGAAAAAAACAAAGCATGCAATGGGCAGAAAATGTGGAAGAAAAGGCCTCACAGGTGGTAAACTGATCCATCTCTCCCTGGTAGTTCAACTGTATGAATAACAGAGAGGCCCGCTAAGTGGGAAAGTACTTGGAAACTCTGTTCATACAGACAACAGAAAGTGCCACCAGAATGAAAAAAGTAAACCTAGTAAGGCAGCTTAGCCCCTTCCCCTTGGTGTTTTATGCCAGCTATCTTTCTTGCTGTGCCTCTGTTCATATACACTGATACGTGTTAGGTCCAAAGGCAGTGACAAACATTGTTACATGTATTGAGGAATCCTCCCAGTTCCACAAAGCACAGCCATTTTACTTAGTGTTCTCAATACCTTCTTTTCGACTCTCATCTCGTTTGAAGAAACACTTTCAGAGGAAAGAAGTTCTCCCTAAGCCACATGTGTCCTTAAGTAAACTATGAATTAAGTGGTATTTCAAGGTGTTTGGGCTGATTCCTCCACATGGCCCGTGAAACCTAGAAAAGTGTCATTCACCAACAGGCATTACATCTTCAATGAGTCCTGTTCTTTGCACACCAGGGTCACCTTATTGTCCATTTAATGGTCAGAAAAACAGTGTTACAGTGAGTATCCTTTTTAGTAGTAGGACTAAAGTGTTTTGGACTCGCATGTTCAGATACTGAAAAGGCTCAGGGAAGTCCACTTGAAAGCTGGTCATTCGATACAGGTGCTGGAGAGGAAAACAAGCTACTCTCATTTGGCAACTTTGAGACAGTGATACAGCTCTGGCCATGTAAGTGTAAATAACAACAGGTCTAATCATGCATGGTGGCCTATGGGCTTGGAACTTGCATGCTTACAAAACCAGTGATGACTTGTGCATCTTCTCCTTCGAACCTCATATGTGACTCATCAACAAGTCAAGTGCTAACTTGGGAGGAAAACAATGTTGGGATGTCCTTTTGGTACATCAAGCCATGAACTCGTTGTCTTAACATCAACAATATAATTCACGTTCATGATTTACATCCATTTCATTGAGTAATATCCATCCTTCTCTTGGCTATATATTTATAAGGACCAGCCAGCTTCCTTAGATGTTTTCAAGCCCATGAAAAGTCCAAAAAAAAAAAAAAATCCGAAAGAAGAGATTGAAGAATTTTCAACAAATACTAGTCTAGAAATGCTGACCTGACAACCAACTGACGTTTTCAATACCCTCTTTTTGGGAACATTTTCTGTGCCGTGCTTCTCAAAAATGACTTGTCATAACTGATTTGTGCCCATGTTAGCAACTCTTCTGAAATTACTGAAAGTAGACTAATGTGAGAGGTTCTCTTTAGAGATAATTCAAATTACTTGCATAGGAAGTGGCAGCAGGTCTGGGGATGTTGTAGCTCACTGGCAGTGACCTTGCCTAGCTTGGGGCTGGCCTGCCATGGATTTTCACCCCAAACACTTGCAAGGAAAAAAAAAGGGACGGAAGGGAGAGAAAAAGTTGGAAGGGAGGGAGGCAAAGTTGGAGGGATGGAGGGAGGTAGAAAAGAAGGAAGAAGAAAAGGAGAAAAACCAGGAAGGGAGGAAGGAAGCAAGGAAGGAGGAAATAGGGAGAGTACAAGGGCAGGGAAAGGACTGAGTCACTAAAACTAAAGGCCAAAAAAAACACAAAAAATAAAATAAAATAAAATAAAACAAAAGGCAAGCGACACAAAGACCAATATAGGCCTTGAAAGCTGTTTGAACAGTTTAGACAGCTTTAGAATTTGAGTGACATCAAACTGAATGTTATGATGACTGGATGGAATCTTCCTACTAAGCCCCGCCTTGGCCTGGCCTAAACCAAATCAAGGGGTGTGTGGCATGGGGAGGAATTCTCTCTGGCTGGAGTGGGAGGGACCTAAACCTGTGGCACTTGAGGATGCACTGGGTAGGGAAGGGGACAAGACTCCCCTGATGGGCAGTTGAGCACAACAAGGCTCCTGGGAGCCCTTGATCATGGCTCCCACCACCATACGCCCACCACCTGCCATACGCTCACACCCTGAAGGGGATCGCAGTGGTCTGCTCCGTTGCCTGGTGCAGGTTGGAGTTCCTGACCAAACACCTGAGTGTCCACAGCCTGCGTTGGCCTGCCTGGGCAGGCTGTGGTTGTGGTGGCAAGAGCCAAAGCCGTCTTGGTGTGATGGAGGAGCCAAGGGCTGCCTCTCATCCATACTAGTGGGTGGTTCTGGAAGAAGCACCAACGGTTGTGGCAGCATTGTCCGAAGACATGAAGCCAGGCCATCTTCCTTATGGCTTTCCTTGGGAGTTGGTGATGTGTACAGCTCTTAGATTTTTGGCTGTTCTCTTACTTTTCTGGAGATGTTTTCAGTCGGTTAGTAGCAGGCTTTACGTGGGAAGAGAAAAAAAGCTGGCTGTAAATCTTGCGGGACTTATTGAAAAAAAGTGTGGACTTCTTGAAAAAGTGAGCCTTGTTGAAAAAGAACATGAAGGCTTAGCCTCATCTTTAAAGGACTGCAGGTTTGAGAAGGGTTCAAGGGAAGCACAACATCTGGAGGCAACCTACGAAAAGCTGCATTGGTCCGAATCCAGCCATGGCGTTGAAATGCTCTTTCTAGAAGAAGAGCTCAAAGCACAGAAGGCTAAACATGGTCAACAGGATGAAATGAGGGCGCATCTATCAAGGAGGATGCAGTCCCTCCAAGGTGAATCTGAAACCCTCAGATCACAAATAGCTGAAGCTAAAACAAGCTGGAGACTCTTTCAAGTGAATGAGGAAGAACTGAAGCTGGCAATCAAAGGGGTGCCTTGTTTCCAGTTGACCCAAGGAGTCAGTTCATGAGAAGAGGACCTTTTTTTTCCCTCCACCTCTCCGAGGAAACTTGTATGGGAACCTGGAGATTATTTTCCACCTGGCCCGCCACCCACTCCATTTCCAATGCGAAGTGTCTATGCAGGGAGAGGGTTTTCCTCTCAATCTTCCCCCAAGAGCTGGAATTCAGCCCTCTACACCCGCATTCTGAAAGTACAAGTGATTTCCCTGAAGGGTTCCTTCCACCTGCAAATGAGCCTGTTACTCAACATCCAGAACCAATCAAGAAACCTCATACTGTTGCTCTCTCTTCAAATGTAATTTGACTTTTCTCTCATTTTTAGTTTTTAAGTAACTGCTTTTACTTCAGTAATTGACTATACTTTGGCTCCAATTGAAGCTCAATGAAACTATAATTCTTAAGATAGTATTTTGTAAATAAAGATGGTTTACATAGGAAGCTTATGAGTAAATTATTCCTATTTTGTTTTATTCAAGAGTACAGCATTTAATCTGATGAACTCACTATTACATAAACAAGAATGGGAGTTCTAGGTACTTGTGATCTAGCTGATGGAAATATATTTGAAACTCCCAAAAAGAAGTGTATTTAGTATGACTGTAGCAAATGTGAAGTGACTTTAGGCTTAATGAAAAATTGTCACTGATTTTCAGACTGGTTGGGCATATCAGCTAGTTTTTCCATATCAGAATAACTAGAGCATGGGAGGACTATAGGAGGGAACACAACTAAACATGTCACGGAAATAGGAGACCTCAACTACAAAGAAAAATGAACACCTCTTTTTTATATTCGTTGCTGAGAACATTACATAGCTCTTGAGATATCATATTTCCCACATTAGATTCAAGTGAGTTATGAACTCCCATTGTTACCCCATATACAGATTGCACAATCACATTGTTTACACATCCACATTTTTACAAAATGCCATATTAGTAACTGTTCTATTCTGCTACCTTTTCTATCCTCTACTCTCCCCCCTCTCCTGCCCTCCCATCTTCTCTCTCTATCCCAGCTGCTGTAATTTAACGTTTGGGAATTGGAAACCACACTTTAAACTCACTCTGCTCCCCATTTTCCCTTTTGTCAAATTACTCATCATCTTCTTCTATTTCTCCTCCTCCTTCTCCTCTTCCTCCTCCTCCTTATACCTTTAATTCATTCATCATACACTCATGCATTGCTTCATTCATTCCTTTCACATATGGTTTTGGGGATCCAAATCAGGACCTTTGAAAGTGCGAAGCCAGCACTCTAGTGCTGAGCCAAAACCCCAGCACCTGTCTTTTTGATTTTATGACTGTTTCTATGAAATTCAGAATTGCATTCTGCTATGGTTCACGGATATGTGGATTGACCTAGTCCTTGTTTTCTCAGAGACATTTAGAAAATATATATGAATTATTAGGAGATTGAAATGAAGAAAAAAAGTGGAAATTCCCCAATTTCTTATTCTTAGATTCCATACTCTGACGCTGCCTACCTACTATAAAAGCTTTTAAACTCTTACTCCCCATTTCTATATCATTGCCAACAAGTGAACATTCACTGCCCTACAACAAACCAGAGAACGCACATTGAACAATGTTTCCCCAGTAGAGACCAAGGCACAATTCTTATTAAAAGAATACCTTAGTCATGAATTAATAGTGAAAGCTTTATTTGAGTGTTAAATGTGCTCTAATTATGTGTTTGTGTTTGTTGATGTGTGTGTGTGTGAGGGGGGGTGTGTTTTTGTGTGTAAAACATGCACTGAGGTGTAAAATAAATGCAGGATTGCAACGGCCTTCTTAAAAATAAGAAGCAGCTTTATCACATTTGAAGCCCAGGGAAGAATCCGCCTGATACTTGACCTACAATTAATTGAAATGTGAAAAATTCAGGCCTAAAAAAACAAAGCCAACAAACAGAATAAATCTAATCAGTCTGTCTCACCTGATTAGATATCCCCTGCCATGGGCTGTGTAAAATACATGGAGGATCCCGCACTGATTGTTATCTAGAATGACTTCTGCCTGAAATACTATTGGAGAATAGTTGCTGATGTACTGTGGTTCTTATACCAGTAAACTGGAATGAAGGTAACTTCAGGCTGCAAAGGAATCAATTGATTTTACTAACTGGTTTTTGGAAAACACTGCCATGAAAAATTATCAATATGTTCATAAAGGCATCCACATGTCTCTCCACAGGGCTTTTACTTAATGGGGGAGGGGGGAGGTCTGGATATAACTTAACTGTCCATTAGTAGGTAGAACAATATAATGGGAATCACAGTGCACATACCAATTTGAACTCAACCTAGGTAACATGGATTCATCTCTGTGTTATAGGCCTGGTTCTGAAAAACACAATGTAGTGCTCCAAAAGCAGAACGATACTTTCAGAATACCATGTTATGTTTGTAAATAGAGAGACAGATAGATATACAGAAATCAAAAATCTGAAAACGGTCTGGAAGTGTACATTTCAATAACTTACAATGTCAGTAGTGGGGGATTAATAGCAGACCAAGAAGACTGTATCTGCATGCGAAATGGTTCAATTTTTAAAGAGTTTTTTAAATGACAATGGACAAAAAATTCAAAGGGTTACAGTAAGTATTGAGGAGTGACTTGGTAAAAGGAGCACAGAGGTGAGAAAGGATTAAGTAGAGTTCAATAGAATCAGGTATAATATCTGTACACAGGACTCCATGAACAGGAGCAAAGGGGAAACTTAAAGAAATCATCAGGACTAAGGGGAGATCAGGATTAGGGGGGCTTGTAGGAAGAGCTGGAAAAAACCAAAGCATGCAATGGGCAGAAAATGTGGAAGAAAAGGCCTCACAGGTGGTAAACTGATCCATCTCTCCCTGGTAGTTCAACTGTATGAATAACAGAGAGGCCGGCTAAGTGGGAAAGTACTTGGAAACTCTGTTCATACAGACAACAGAAAGTGCCACCAGAGTGAAAAAAGTAAACCTAGTAAGGCAGCTTAGCCCCTTCCCCTTGGTGTTTTATGCCAGCTATCTTTCTTGCTGTGCCTCTGTTCATATACACTGATACGTGTTAGGTCCAAAGGCAGTGACAAACATTGTTACATGTATTGAGGAATCCTCCCAGTTCCACAAAGCACAGCCATTTTACTTAGTGTTCTCAATACCTTCTTTTCGACTCTCATCTCGTTTGAAGAAACACTTTCAGAGGAAAGAAGTTCTCCCTAAGCCACATGTGTCCTTAAGTAAACTATGAATTAAGTGGTATTTCAAGGTGTTTGGGCTGATTCCTCCACATGGCCCGTGAAACCTAGAAAAGTGTCATTCACCAACAGGCATTACATCTTCAATGAGTCCTGTTCATTGCACACCAGGGTCACCTTATTGTCCATTTAATGGTCAGAAAAACAGTGTTACAGTGAGTATCCTTTTTAGTAGTAGGACTAAAGTGTTTTGGACTCGCATGTTCAGATACTGAAAAGGCTCAGGGAAGTCCACTTGAAAGCTGGTCATTCGATACAGGTGCTGGAGAGGAAAACAAGCTACTCTCATTTGGCAACTTTGAGACAGTGATACAGCTCTGGCCATGTAAGTGTAAATAACAACAGGTCTAATCATGCATGGTGGCCTATGGGCTTGGAACTTGCATGCTTACAAAACCAGTGATGACTTGTGCATCTTCTCCTTCGAACCTCATATGTGACTCATCAACAAGTCAAGTGCTAACTTGGGAGGAAAACAATGTTGGGATGTCCTTTTGGTACATCAAGCCATGAACTCGTTGTCTTAACATCAACAATATAATTCACGTTCATGATTTACATCCATTTCATTGAGTAATATCCATCCTTCTCTTGGCTATATATTTATAAGGACCAGCCAGCTTCCTTAGATGTTTTCAAGCCCATGAAAAGTCCAAAAAAAAAAAAAAATCCGAAAGAAGAGATTGAAGAATTTTCAACAAATACTAGTCTAGAAATGCTGACCTGAAAACCAACTGACGTTTTCAATACCCTCTTTTTGGGAACATTTTCTGTGCCGTGCTTCTCAAAAATGACTTGTCATAACTGATTTGTGCCCATGTTAGCAACTCTTCTGAAATTACTGAAAGTAGACTAATGTGAGAGGTTCTCTTTAGAGATAATTCAAATTACTTGCATAGGAAGTGGCAGCAGGTCTGGGGATGTTGTAGCTCACTGGCAGTGACCTTGCCTAACTTGGGGCTGGCCTGCCATGGATTTTCACCCCAAACACTTGCAAGGAAAAAAAAAGGGACGGAAGGGAGAGAAAAAGTTGGAAGGGAGGGAGGCAAAGTTGGAGGGATGGAGGGAGGTAGAAAAGAAGGAAGAAGAAAAGGAGAAAAACCAGGAAGGGAGGAAGGAAGCAAGGAAGGAGGAAATAGGGAGAGTACAAGGGCAGGGAAAGGACTGAGTCACTAAAACTAAAGGCCAAAAAAAACACAAAAAATAAAATAAAATAAAATAAAACAAAAGGCAAGCGACACAAAGACCAATATAGGCCTTGAAAGCTGTTTGAACAGTTTAGACAGCTTTAGAATTTGAGTGACATCAAACTGAATGTTATGATGACTGGATGGAATCTTCCTACTAAGCCCCGCCTTGGCCTGGCCTAAACCAAATCAAGGGGTGTGTGGCATGGGGAGGAATTCTCTCTGGCTGGAGTGGGAGGGACCTAAACCTGTGGCACTTGAGGATGCACTGGGTAGGGAAGGGGACAAGACTCCCCTGATGGGCAGTTGAGCACAACAAGGCTCCTGGGAGCCCTTGATCATGGCTCCCACCACCATACGCCCACCACCTGCCATACGCTCACACCCTGAAGGGGATCGCAGTGGTCTGCTCCGTTGCCTGGTGCAGGTTGGAGTTCCTGACCAAACACCTGAGTGTCCACAGCCTGCGTTGGCCTGCCTGGGCAGGCTGTGGTTGTGGTGGCAAGAGCCAAAGCCGTCTTGGTGTGATGGAGGAGCCAAGGGCTGCCTCTCAGCCATACTAGTGGGTGGTTCTGGAAGAAGCACCAACGGTTGTGGCAGCATTGTCCGAAGACATGAAGCCAGGCCATCTTCCTTATGGCTTTCCTTGGGAGTTGGTGATGTGTACAGCTCTTAGATTTTTGGCTGTTCTCTTACTTTTCTGGAGATGTTTTCAGTCGGTTAGTAGCAGGCTTTACGTGGGAAGAGAAAAAAAGCTGGCTGTAAATCTTGCGGGACTTATTGAAAAAAAGTGTGGACTTCTTGAAAAAGTGAGCCTTGTTGAAAAAGAACATGAAGGCTTAGCCTCATCTTTAAAGGACTGCAGGTTTGAGAAGGGTTCAAGGGAAGCACAACATCTGGAGGCAACCTACGAAAAGCTGCATTGGTCCGAATCCAGCCATGGCGTTGAAATGCTCTTTCTAGAAGAAGAGCTCAAAGCACAGAAGGCTAAACATGGTCAACAGGATGAAATGAGGGCGCATCTATCAAGGAGGATGCAGTCCCTCCAAGGTGAATCTGAAACCCTCAGATCACAAATAGCTGAAGCTAAAACAAGCTGGAGACTCTTTCAAGTGAATGAGGAAGAACTGAAGCTGGCAATCAAAGGGGTGCCTCGTTTCCAGTTGACCCAAGGAGTCAGTTCATGAGAAGAGGACCTTTTTTTTCCCTCCACCTCTCCGAGGAAACTTGTATGGGAACCTGGAGATTATTTTCCACCTGGCCCGCCACCCACTCCATTTCCAATGCGAAGTGTCTATGCAGGGAGAGGGTTTTCCTCTCAATCTTCCCCCAAGAGCTGGAATTCAGCCCTCTACACCCGCATTCTGAAAGTACAAGTGATTTCCCTGAAGGGTTCCTTCCACCTGCAAATGAGCCTGTTACTCAACATCCAGAACCAATCAAGAAACCTCATACTGTTGCTCTCTCTTCAAATGTAATTTGACTTTTCTCTCATTTTTAGTTTTTAAGTAACTGCTTTTACTTCAGTAATTGACTATACTTTGGCTCCAATTGAAGCTCAATGAAACTATAATTCTTAAGATAGTATTTTGTAAATAAAGATGGTTTACATAGGAAGCTTATGAGTAAATTATTCCTATTTTGTTTTATTCAAGAGTACAGCATTTAATCTGATGAACTCACTATTACATAAACAAGAATGGGAGTTCTAGGTACTTGTGATCTAGCTGATGGAAATATATTTGAAACTCCCAAAAAGAAGTGTATTTAGTATGACTGTAGCAAATGTGAAGTGACTTTAGGCTTAATGAAAAATTGTCACTGATTTTCAGACTGGTTGGGCATATCAGCTAGTTTTTCCATATCAGAATAACTAGAGCATGGGAGGACTATAGGAGGGAACACAACTAAACATGTCACGGAAATAGGAGACCTCAACTACAAAGAAAAATGAACACCTCTTTTTTATATTCGTTGCTGAGAACATTACATAGCTCTTGAGATATCATATTTCCCACATTAGATTCAAGTGAGTTATGAACTCCCATTGTTACCCCATATACAGATTGCACAATCACATTGTTTACACATCCACATTTTTACAAAATGCCATATTAGTAACTGTTCTATTCTGCTACCTTTTCTATCCTCTACTCTCCCCCCTCTCCTGCCCTCCCATCTTCTCTCTCTATCCCAGCTGCTGTAATTTAACGTTTGGGAATTGGAAACCACACTTTAAACTCACTCTGCTCCCCATTTTCCCTTTTGTCAAATTACTCATCATCTTCTTCTATTTCTCCTCCTCCTTCTCCTCTTCCTCCTCCTCCTTATACCTTTAATTCATTCATCATACACTCATGCATTGCTTCATTCATTCCTTTCACATATGGTTTTGGGGATCCAAATCAGGACCTTTGAAAGTGCGAAGCCAGCACTCTAGTGCTGAGCCAAAACCCCAGCACCTGTCTTTTTGATTTTATGACTGTTTCTATGAAATTCAGAATTGCATTCTGCTATGGTTCACGGATATGTGGATTGACCTAGTCCTTGTTTTCTCAGAGACATTTAGAAAATATATATGAATTATTAGGAGATTGAAATGAAGAAAAAAAGTGGAAATTCCCCAATTTCTTATTCTTAGATTCCATACTCTGACGCTGCCTACCTACTATAAAAGCTTTTAAACTCTTACTCCCCATTTCTATATCATTGCCAACAAGTGAACATTCACTGCCCTACAACAAACCAGAGAACGCACATTGAACAATGTTTCCCCAGTAGAGACCAAGGCACAATTCTTATTAAAAGAATACCTTAGTCATGAATTAATAGTGAAAGCTTTATTTGAGTGTTAAATGTGCTCTAATTATGTGTTTGTGTTTGTTGATGTGTGTGTGTGTGAGGGGGGGTGTGTTTTTGTGTGTAAAACATGCACTGAGGTGTAAAATAAATGCAGGATTGCAACGGCCTTCTTAAAAATAAGAAGCAGCTTTATCACATTTGAAGCCCAGGGAAGAATCCGCCTGATACTTGACCTACAATTAATTGAAATGTGAAAAATTCAGGCCTAAAAAAACAAAGCCAACAAACAGAATAAATCTAATCAGTCTGTCTCACCTGATTAGATATCCCCTGCCATGGGCTGTGTAAAATACATGGAGGATCCCGCACTGATTGTTATCTAGAATGACTTCTGCCTGAAATACTATTGGAGAATAGTTGCTGATGTACTGTGGTTCTTATACCAGTAAACTGGAATGAAGGTAACTTCAGGCTGCAAAGGAATCAATTGATTTTACTAACTGGTTTTTGGAAAACACTGCCATGAAAAATTATCAATATGTTCATAAAGGCATCCACATGTCTCTCCACAGGGCTTTTACTTAATGGGGGAGGGGGGAGGTCTGGATATAACTTAACTGTCCATTAGTAGGTAGAACAATATAATGGGAATCACAGTGCACATACCAATTTGAACTCAACCTAGGTAACATGGATTCATCTCTGTGTTATAGGCCTGGTTCTGAAAAACACAATGTAGTGCTCCAAAAGCAGAACGATACTTTCAGAATACCATGTTATGTTTGTAAATAGAGAGACAGATAGATATACAGAAATCAAAAATCTGAAAACGGTCTGGAAGTGTACATTTCAATAACTTACAATGTCAGTAGTGGGGGATTAATAGCAGACCAAGAAGACTGTATCTGCATGCGAAATGGTTCAATTTTTAAAGAGTTTTTTAAATGACAATGGACAAAAAATTCAAAGGGTTACAGTAAGTATTGAGGAGTGACTTGGTAAAAGGAGCACAGAGGTGAGAAAGGATTAAGTAGAGTTCAATAGAATCAGGTATAATATCTGTACACAGGACTCCATGAACAGGAGCAAAGGGGAAACTTAAAGAAATCATCAGGACTAAGGGGAGATCAGGATTAGGGGGGCTTGTAGGAAGAGCTGGAAAAAACCAAAGCATGCAATGGGCAGAAAATGTGGAAGAAAAGGCCTCACAGGTGGTAAACTGATCCATCTCTCCCTGGTAGTTCAACTGTATGAATAACAGAGAGGCCGGCTAAGTGGGAAAGTACTTGGAAACTCTGTTCATACAGACAACAGAAAGTGCCACCAGAGTGAAAAAAGTAAACCTAGTAAGGCAGCTTAGCCCCTTCCCCTTGGTGTTTTATGCCAGCTATCTTTCTTGCTGTGCCTCTGTTCATATACACTGATACGTGTTAGGTCCAAAGGCAGTGACAAACATTGTTACATGTATTGAGGAATCCTCCCAGTTCCACAAAGCACAGCCATTTTACTTAGTGTTCTCAATACCTTCTTTTCGACTCTCATCTCGTTTGAAGAAACACTTTCAGAGGAAAGAAGTTCTCCCTAAGCCACATGTGTCCTTAAGTAAACTATGAATTAAGTGGTATTTCAAGGTGTTTGGGCTGATTCCTCCACATGGCCCGTGAAACCTAGAAAAGTGTCATTCACCAACAGGCATTACATCTTCAATGAGTCCTGTTCATTGCACACCAGGGTCACCTTATTGTCCATTTAATGGTCAGAAAAACAGTGTTACAGTGAGTATCCTTTTTAGTAGTAGGACTAAAGTGTTTTGGACTCGCATGTTCAGATACTGAAAAGGCTCAGGGAAGTCCACTTGAAAGCTGGTCATTCGATACAGGTGCTGGAGAGGAAAACAAGCTACTCTCATTTGGCAACTTTGAGACAGTGATACAGCTCTGGCCATGTAAGTGTAAATAACAACAGGTCTAATCATGCATGGTGGCCTATGGGCTTGGAACTTGCATGCTTACAAAACCAGTGATGACTTGTGCATCTTCTCCTTCGAACCTCATATGTGACTCATCAACAAGTCAAGTGCTAACTTGGGAGGAAAACAATGTTGGGATGTCCTTTTGGTACATCAAGCCATGAACTCGTTGTCTTAACATCAACAATATAATTCACGTTCATGATTTACATCCATTTCAGAGAGTCATATCCATCCTTCTCTTGGCTATATATTTATAAGGACCAGCCAGCTTCCTTAGATGTTTTCAAGCCCATGAAAAGTCCAAAAAAAAAAAACATCTGAAAGAAGAGTTTGAAGAATTTTCAACAAATACTAGTCTAGAAATGCTGACCTGAAAACCAACTGACGTTTTCAACACCCTCTTTTTGGGAACATTTTCTGTGCCGTGCTTCTCAAAAATGACTTGTCATAACTGATTTGTGCCCATGTTAGCAACTCTTCTGAAATTACTGAAAGTAGACTAATGTGAGAGTTTCTCTTTAGAGATAATTCAAATTACTTGCGTAGGAAGTGGCAGCAGGTCTGGGGATGTTGTAGCTCACTGGCAGTGACCTTGCCTAGCTTGGGGCTGGCCTGCCATGGATTTTCACCCCAAACACTTGCAAGGAAAAAAAAAAGGGACGGAAGGGAGAGAAAAAGTTGGAAGGGAGGGAGGCAAAGTTGGAGGGATGGAGGGAGGTAGAAAAGAAGGAAGAAGAAAAGGAGAAAAACCAGGAAGGGAGGAAGGAAGCAAGGAAGGAGGAAATAGGGAGAGTACAAGGGCAGGGAAAGGACTGAGTCACTAAAACTAAAGGCCAAAAAAAAAACCAAAAAATAAAATAAAATAAAATAAAACAATAGGCAAGCGACACAAAGACCAATATAGGCCTTGAAAGCTGTTTGAACAGTATAGACAGCTTTAGAATTTGAGTGACATCAAACTGAATGTTATGATGGCTGGATGGAATCTTCCTACTAAGCCCCGCCTTGGCCTGGCCTAAACCAAATCAAGGGGTGTGTGGCATGGGGAGGAATTCTCTCTGGCTGGAGTGGGAGGGACCTAAACCTGTGGCACTTGAGGATGCACTGGGTAGGGAAGGGGACAAGACTCCCCTGATGGGCAGTTGAGCACAACAAGGCTCCTGGGAGCCCTTGATCATGGCTCCCACCACCATACGCCCACCACCTGCCATACGCTCACACCCTGAAGGGGATCGCAGTGGTCTGCTCCGTTGCCTGGTGCAGGTTGGAGTTCCTGACCAAACACCTGAGTGTCCACAGCCTGCGTTGGCCTGCCTGGGCAGGCTGTGGTTGTGGTGGCAAGAGCCAAAGCCGTCTTGGTGTGATGGAGGAGCCAAGGGCTGCCTCTCAGCCATACTAGTGGGTGGTTCTGGAAGAAGCACCAACGGTTGTGGCAGCATTGTCCGAAGACATGAAGCCAGGCCATCTTCCTTATGGCTTTCCTTGGGAGTTGGTGATGTGTACAGCTCTTAGATTTTTGGCTGTTCTCTTACTTTTCTGGAGATGTTTTCAGTCGGTTAGTAGCAGGCTTTACGTGGGAAGAGAAAAAAAGCTGGCTGTAAATCTTGCGGGACTTATTGAAAAAAAGTGTGGACTTCTTGAAAAAGTGAGCCTTGTTGAAAAAGAACATGAAGGCTTAGCCTCATCTTTAAAGGACTGCAGGTTTGAGAAGGGTTCAAGGGAAGCACAACATCTGGAGGCAACCTACGAAAAGCTGCATTGGTCCGAATCCAGCCATGGCGTTGAAATGCTCTTTCTAGAAGAAGAGCTCAAAGCACAGAAGGCTAAACATGGTCAACAGGATGAAATGAGGGCGCATCTATCAAGGAGGATGCAGTCCCTCCAAGGTGAATCTGAAACCCTCAGATCACAAATAGCTGAAGCTAAAACAAGCTGGAGACTCTTTCAAGTGAATGAGGAAGAACTGAAGCTGGCAATCAAAGGGGTGCCTCGTTTCCAGTTGACCCAAGGAGTCAGTTCATGAGAAGAGGACCTTTTTTTTCCCTCCACCTCTCCGAGGAAACTTGTATGGGAACCTGGAGATTATTTTCCACCTGGCCCGCCACCCACTCCATTTCCAATGCGAAGTGTCTATGCAGGGAGAGGGTTTTCCTCTCAATCTTCCCCCAAGAGCTGGAATTCAGCCCTCTACACCCGCATTCTGAAAGTACAAGTGATTTCCCTGAAGGGTTCCTTCCACCTGCAAATGAGCCTGTTACTCAACATCCAGAACCAATCAAGAAACCTCATACTGTTGCTCTCTCTTCAAATGTAATTTGACTTTTCTCTCATTTTTAGTTTTTAAGTAACTGCTTTTACTTCAGTAATTGACTATACTTTGGCTCCAATTGAAGCTCAATGAAACTATAATTCTTAAGATAGTATTTTGTAAATAAAGATGGTTTACATAGGAAGCTTATGAGTAAATTATTCCTATTTTGTTTTATTCAAGAGTACAGCATTTAATCTGATGAACTCACTATTACATAAACAAGAATGGGAGTTCTAGGTACTTGTGATCTAGCTGATGGAAATATATTTGAAACTCCCAAAAAGAAGTGTATTTAGTATGACTGTAGCAAATGTGAAGTGACTTTAGGCTTAATGAAAAATTGTCACTGATTTTCAGACTGGTTGGGCATATCAGCTAGTTTTTCCATATCAGAATAACTAGAGCATGTGAGGACTATAGGAGGGAACACAACTAAACATGTCACGGAAATAGGAGACCTCAACTACAAAGAAAAATGAACACCTCTTTTTTATATTCGTTGCTGAGAACATTACATAGCTCTTGAGATATCATATTTCCCACATTAGATTCAAGTGAGTTATGAACTCCCATTGTTACCCCATATACAGATTGCACAATCACATTGTTTACACATCCACATTTTTACAAAATGCCATATTAGTAACTGTTCTATTCTGCTACCTTTTCTATCCTCTACTCTCCCCCCTCTCCTGCCCTCCCATCTTCTCTCTCTATCCCAGCTGCTGTAATTTAACGTTTGGGAATTGGAAACCACACTTTAAACTCACTCTGCTCCCCATTTTCCCTTTTGTCAAATTACTCATCATCTTCTTCTATTTCTCCTCCTCCTTCTCCTCTTCCTCCTCCTCCTTATACCTTTAATTCATTCATCATACACTCATGCATTGCTTCATTCATTCCTTTCACATATGGTTTTGGGGATCCAAATCAGGACCTTTGAAAGTGCGAAGCCAGCACTCTAGTGCTGAGCCAAAACCCCAGCACCTGTCTTTTTGATTTTATGACTGTTTCTATGAAATTCAGAATTGCATTCTGCTATGGTTCACGGATATGTGGATTGACCTAGTCCTTGTTTTCTCAGAGACATTTAGAAAATATATATGAATTATTAGGAGATTGAAATGAAGAAAAAAAGTGGAAATTCCCCAATTTCTTATTCTCAGATTCCATACTCTGACGCTGCCTACCTACTATAAAAGCTTTTAAACTCTTACTCCCCATTTCTATATCATTGCCAACAAGTGAACATTCACTGCCCTACAACAAACCAGAGAACGCACATTGAACAATGTTTCCCCAGTAGAGACCAAGGCACAATTCTTATTAAAAGAATACCTTAGTCATGAATTAATAGTGAAAGCTTTATTTGAGTGTTAAATGTGCTCTAATTATGTGTTTGTGTTTGTTGATGTGTGTGTGTGTGAGGGGGGGTGTGTTTTTGTGTGTAAAACATGCACTGAGGTGTAAAATAAATGCAGGATTGCAACGGCCTTCTTAAAAATAAGAAGCAGCTTTATCACATTTGAAGCCCAGGGAAGAATCCGCCTGATACTTGACCTACAATTAATTGAAATGTGAAAAATTCAGGCCTAAAAAAACAAAGCCAACAAACAGAATAAATCTAATCAGTCTGTCTCACCTGATTAGATATCCCCTGCCATGGGCTGTGTAAAATACATGGAGGATCCCGCACTGATTGTTATCTAGAATGACTTCTGCCTGAAATACTATTGGAGAATAGTTGCTGATGTACTGTGGTTCTTATACCAGTAAACTGGAATGAAGGTAACTTCAGGCTGCAAAGGAATCAATTGATTTTACTAACTGGTTTTTGGAAAACACTGCCATGAAAAATTATCAATATGTTCATAAAGGCATCCACATGTCTCTCCACAGGGCTTTTACTTAATGGGGGAGGGGGGAGGTCTGGATATAACTTAACTGTCCATTAGTAGGTAGAACAATATAATGGGAATCACAGTGCACATACCAATTTGAACTCAACCTAGGTAACATGGATTCATCTCTGTGTTATAGGCCTGGTTCTGAAAAACACAATGTAGTGCTCCAAAAGCAGAACGATACTTTCAGAATACCATGTTATGTTTGTAAATAGAGAGACAGATAGATATACAGAAATCAAAAATCTGAAAACGGTCTGGAAGTGTACATTTCAATAACTTACAATGTCAGTAGTGGGGGATTAATAGCAGACCAAGAAGACTGTATCTGCATGCGAAATGGTTCAATTTTTAAAGAGTTTTTTAAATGACAATGGACAAAAAATTCAAAGGGTTACAGTAAGTATTGAGGAGTGACTTGGTAAAAGGAGCACAGAGGTGAGAAAGGATTAAGTAGAGTTCAATAGAATCAGGTATAATATCTGTACACAGGACTCCATGAACAGGAGCAAAGGGGAAACTTAAAGAAATCATCAGGACTAAGGGGAGATCAGGATTAGGGGGGCTTGTAGGAAGAGCTGGAAAAAACCAAAGCATGCAATGGGCAGAAAATGTGGAAGAAAAGGCCTCACAGGTGGTAAACTGATCCATCTCTCCCTGGTAGTTCAACTGTATGAATAACAGAGAGGCCGGCTAAGTGGGAAAGTACTTGGAAACTCTGTTCATACAGACAACAGAAAGTGCCACCAGAGTGAAAAAAGTAAACCTAGTAAGGCAGCTTAGCCCCTTCCCCTTGGTGTTTTATGCCAGCTATCTTTCTTGCTGTGCCTCTGTTCATATACACTGATACGTGTTAGGTCCAAAGGCAGTGACAAACATTGTTACATGTATTGAGGAATCCTCCCAGTTCCACAAAGCACAGCCATTTTACTTAGTGTTCTCAATACCTTCTTTTCGACTCTCATCTCGTTTGAAGAAACACTTTCAGAGGAAAGAAGTTCTCCCTAAGCCACATGTGTCCTTAAGTAAACTATGAATTAAGTGGTATTTCAAGGTGTTTGGGCTGATTCCTCCACATGGCCCGTGAAACCTAGAAAAGTGTCATTCACCAACAGGCATTACATCTTCAATGAGTCCTGTTCATTGCACACCAGGGTCACCTTATTGTCCATTTAATGGTCAGAAAAACAGTGTTACAGTGAGTATCCTTTTTAGTAGTAGGACTAAAGTGTTTTGGACTCGCATGTTCAGATACTGAAAAGGCTCAGGGAAGTCCACTTGAAAGCTGGTCATTCGATACAGGTGCTGGAGAGGAAAACAAGCTACTCTCATTTGGCAACTTTGAGACAGTGATACAGCTCTGGCCATGTAAGTGTAAATAACAACAGGTCTAATCATGCATGGTGGCCTATGGGCTTGGAACTTGCATGCTTACAAAACCAGTGATGACTTGTGCATCTTCTCCTTCGAACCTCATATGTGACTCATCAACAAGTCAAGTGCTAACTTGGGAGGAAAACAATGTTGGGATGTCCTTTTGGTACATCAAGCCATGAACTCGTTGTCTTAACATCAACAATATAATTCACGTTCATGATTTACATCCATTTCAGAGAGTCATATCCATCCTTCTCTTGGCTATATATTTATAAGGACCAGCCAGCTTCCTTAGATGTTTTCAAGCCCATGAAAATTCCAAAAAAAAAAAACATCTGAAAGAAGAGTTTGAAGAATTTTCAACAAATACTAGTCTAGAAATGCTGACCTGAAAACCAACTGACGTTTTCAACACCCTCTTTTTGGGAACATTTTCTGTGCCGTGCTTCTCAAAAATGACTTGTCATAACTGATTTGTGCCCATGTTAGCAACTCTTCTGAAATTACTGAAAGTAGACTAATGTGAGAGTTTCTCTTTAGAGATAATTCAAATTACTTGCGTAGGAAGTGGCAGCAGGTCTGGGGATGTTGTAGCTCACTGGCAGTGACCTTGCCTAGCTTGGGGCTGGCCTGCCATGGATTTTCACCCCAAACACTTGCAAGGAAAAAAAAAAGGGACGGAAGGGAGAGAAAAAGTTGGAAGGGAGGGAGGCAAAGTTGGAGGGATGGAGGGAGGTAGAAAAGAAGGAAGAAGAAAAGGAGAAAAACCAGGAAGGGAGGAAGGAAGCAAGGAAGGAGGAAATAGGGAGAGTACAAGGGCAGGGAAAGGACTGAGTCACTAAAACTAAAGGCCAAAAAAAAAACCAAAAAATAAAATAAAATAAAATAAAACAAAAGGCAAGCGACACAAAGACCAATATAGGCCTTGAAAGCTGTTTGAACAGTTTAGACAGCTTTAGAATTTGAGTGACATCAAACTGAATGTTATGATGGCTGGATGGAATCTTCCTACTAAGCCCCGCCTTGGCCTGGCCTAAACCAAATCAAGGGGTGTGTGGCATGGGGAGGAATTCTCTCTGGCTGGAGTGGGAGGGACCTAAACCTGTGGCACTTGAGGATGCACTGGGTAGGGAAGGGGACAAGACTCCCCTGATGGGCAGTTGAGCACAACAAGGCTCCTGGGAGCCCTTGATCATGGCTCCCACCACCATACGCCCACCACCTGCCATACGCTCACACCCTGAAGGGGATCGCAGTGGTCTGCTCCGTTGCCTGGTGCAGGTTGGAGTTCCTGACCAAACACCTGAGTGTCCACAGCCTGCGTTGGCCTGCCTGGGCAGGCTGTGGTTGTGGTGGCAAGAGCCAAAGCCGTCTTGGTGTGATGGAGGAGCCAAGGGCTGCCTCTCAGCCATACTAGTGGGTGGTTCTGGAAGAAGCACCAACGGTTGTGGCAGCATTGTCCGAAGACATGAAGCCAGGCCATCTTCCTTATGGCTTTCCTTGGGAGTTGGTGATGTGTACAGCTCTTAGATTTTTGGCTGTTCTCTTACTTTTCTGGAGATGTTTTCAGTCGGTTAGTAGCAGGCTTTACGTGGGAAGAGAAAAAAAGCTGGCTGTAAATCTTGCGGGACTTATTGAAAAAAAGTGTGGACTTCTTGAAAAAGTGAGCCTTGTTGAAAAAGAACATGAAGGCTTAGCCTCATCTTTAAAGGACTGCAGGTTTGAGAAGGGTTCAAGGGAAGCACAACATCTGGAGGCAACCTACGAAAAGCTGCATTGGTCCGAATCCAGCCATGGCGTTGAAATGCTCTTTCTAGAAGAAGAGCTCAAAGCACAGAAGGCTAAACATGGTCAACAGGATGAAATGAGGGCGCATCTATCAAGGAGGATGCAGTCCCTCCAAGGTGAATCTGAAACCCTCAGATCACAAATAGCTGAAGCTAAAACAAGCTGGAGACTCTTTCAAGTGAATGAGGAAGAACTGAAGCTGGCAATCAAAGGGGTGCCTTGTTTCCAGTTGACCCAAGGAGTCAGTTCATGAGAAGAGGACCTTTTTTTTCCCTCCACCTCTCCGAGGAAACTTGTATGGGAACCTGGAGATTATTTTCCACCTGGCCCGCCACCCACTCCATTTCCAATGCGAAGTGTCTATGCAGGGAGAGGGTTTTCCTCTCAATCTTCCCCCAAGAGCTGGAATTCAGCCCTCTACACCCGCATTCTGAAAGTACAAGTGATTTCCCTGAAGGGTTCCTTCCACCTGCAAATGAGCCTGTTACTCAACATCCAGAACCAATCAAGAAACCTCATACTGTTGCTCTCTCTTCAAATGTAATTTGACTTTTCTCTCATTTTTAGTTTTTAAGTAACTGCTTTTACTTCAGTAATTGACTATACTTTGGCTCCAATTGAAGCTCAATGAAACTATAATTCTTAAGATAGTATTTTGTAAATAAAGATGGTTTACATAGGAAGCTTATGAGTAAATTATTCCTATTTTGTTTTATTCAAGAGTACAGCATTTAATCTGATGAACTCACTATTACATAAACAAGAATGGGAGTTCTAGGTACTTGTGATCTAGCTGATGGAAATATATTTGAAACTCCCAACAAAGAAGTGTATTTAGTATGACTGTAGCAAATGTGAAGTGACTTTAGGCTTAATGAAAAATTGTCACTGATTTTCAGACTGGTTGGGCATATCAGCTAGTTTTTCCATATCAGAATAACTAGAGCATGGGAGGACTATAGGAGGGAACACAACTAAACATGTCACGGAAATAGGAGACCTCAACTACAAAGAAAAATGAAGACCTCTTTTTTATATTCGTTGCTGAGAACATTACATAGCTCTTGAGATATCATATTTCCTACATTAGATTCAAGTGAGTTATGAACTCCCATTGTTACCCCATATACAGATTGCACAATCACATTGTTTACACATCCACATTTTTACAAAATGCCATATTAGTAACTGTTCTATTCTGCTACCTTTTCTATCCTCTACTCTCCCCCCTCTCCTGCCCTCCCATCTTCTCTCTCTATCCCAGCTGCTGTAATTTAACGTTTGGGAATTGGAAACCACACTTTAAACTCACTCTGCTCCCCATTTTCCCTTCTGTCAAATTACTCATCATCTTCTTCTATTTCTCCTCCTCCTTCTCCTCTTCCTCCTCCTCCTAATACCTTTAATTCATTCATCATACACTCATGCATTGCTTCATTCATTCACATTCATTCAACACATATGGTGTTGGGGATCCTACTCAGGACCTTTGAAAGTGCGAAGCCAGCACTCTAGTGCTGAGCCAAAACCCCAGCACCTGTCTTTTTGATTTTATGACTGTTTATATGAAATTCAGAATTGCATTCTGCTATGGTTCACGGTTATGTGGATTGACCTAGTCCTTGTTTTCTCAGAGACATTTGGAAAATATATATGAATTATTAGGAGATTGAAATGAAGAAAAAAAGTGGAAATTCCCCAATTTCTTATTCTTAGATTCCATACTCTGACGCTGCCTACCTACTATAAAAACATTTAAACTCTTACTCCCCATTTCTATATCATTGCCAACAAGTGAACATTCACTGCCCTTCAACAAACCAGAGAACGCACATTGAACAATGTTTCCCCAGTAGAGACCAAGGCACAATTCTTATTAAAAGAATACCTTAGTCATGAATTAATAGTGAAAGCTTTATTTGAGTGCTAAATGTGCTCTAATTATGTGTTTGTGTTTGTTGATGTGTGTGTGTGTGAGGTGGGGGTGTGTGTTTGTGTGTAAAACATGCACTGAGGTGTAAAATAAATGCAGGATTGCAACGGCCTTCTTAAAAATAAGAAGCAGCTTTATCACATTTCAAGCCCAGTGAAGAATCCGCCTGATACTTGACCTACAATTAATTGAAATGTGAAAAATTCAGGCCTAAAAAAACAAAGCCTACAAACAGAATAAATCTAATCAGTCTGTCTCACCTGATTAGATGTCCCCTGCCATGGGCTGTGTAAAATACATGGAGGATCCCGCACTGATTGTTATCTAGAATGACTTCTGCCTGAAATACTATTGGAGAATAGTTGCTGATGTACTGTGGTTCTTATACCAGTAAACTGGAAAGAAGGTAACTTCAGGCTGCAAAGGAATCAATTGATTTTACTAACTGGTTTTTGGAAAACACTGCCATGAAAAATTATCAATATGTTCATAAAGGCATCCACATGTCTCTCCACAGGGGTTTTACTTAATGGGGGAGGGGGGGAGGTCTGGATATAACTTAACTGTCCATTAGTAGGTAGAACAATATAATGGGAATCACAGTGCACATACCAATTTGAACTCAACCTAGGTAACATGGATTCATCTCTGTGTTATAGGCCTGCTTCTGAAAAACACAATGTAGTGCTCCAAAAGCAGAACGATACTTTCAGAATACCATGTTATGTTTGTAAATAGAGAGACAGATAGATATACAGAAATCAAAAATCTGAAAACGGTCTGGAAGTGTACATTTCAATAACTTACAATGTCAGTAGTGGGGGATTAATAGCAGACCAAGAAGACTGTATCTGCATGCGAAATGGTTCAATTTTTAAAGAGTTTTTTAAATGACAATGGACAAAAAATTCAAAGGGTTACAGTAAGTATTGAGGAGTGACTTGGTAAAAGGAGCACAGAGGTGAGAAAGGATTAAGTAGAGTTCAATAGAATCAGGTATAATATCTGTACACAGGACTCCATGAACAGGAGCAAAGGGGAAACTTAAAGAAATCATCAGGACTAAGGGGAGATCAGGATTAGGGGGGCTTGTAGGAAGAGCTGGAAAAAACCAAAGCATGCAATGGGCAGAAAATGTGGAAGAAAAGGCCTCACAGGTGGTAAACTGATCCATCTCTCCCTGGTAGTTCAACTGCATGAATAACAGAGAGGCCGGCTAAGTGGGAAAGTACTTGGAAACTCTGTTCATACAGACAACAGAAAGTGCCACCAGAGTGAAAAAAGTAAACCTAGTAAGGCAGCTTAGCCCCTTCCCCTTGGTGTTTTATGCCAGCTATCTTTCTTGCTGTGCCTCTGTTCATATACACTGATACGTGTTAGGTCCAAAGGCAGTGACAAACATTGTTACATGTATTGAGGAATCCTCCCAGTTCCACAAAGCACAGCCATTTTACTTAGTGTTCTCAATACCTTCTTTTCGACTCTCATCTCGTTTGAAGAAACACTTTCAGAGGAAAGAAGTTCTCCCTAAGCCACATGTGTCCTTAAGTAAACTATGAATTAAGTGGTATTTCAAGGTGTTTGGGCTGATTCCTCCACATGGCCCGTGAAACCTAGAAAAGTGTCATTCACCAACAGGCATTACATCTTCAATGAGTCCTGTTCATTGCACACCAGGGTCACCTTATTGTCCATTTAATGGTCAGAAAAACAGTGTTACAGTGAGTATCCTTTTTAGTAGTAGGACTAAAGTGTTTTGGACTCGCATGTTCAGATACTGAAAAGGCTCAGGGAAGTCCACTTGAAAGCTGGTCATTCGATACAGGTGCTGGAGAGGAAAACAAGCTACTCTCATTTGGCAACTTTGAGACAGTGATACAGCTCTGGCCATGTAAGTGTAAATAACAACAGGTCTAATCATGCATGGTGGCCTATGGGCTTGGAACTTGCATGCTTACAAAACCAGTGATGACTTGTGCATCTTCTCCTTCGAACCTCATATGTGACTCATCAACAAGTCAAGTGCTAACTTGGGAGGAAAACAATGTTGGGATGTCCTTTTGGTACATCAAGCCATGAACTCGTTGTCTTAACATCAACAATATAATTCACGTTCATGATTTACATCCATTTCAGAGAGTCATATCCATCCTTCTCTTGGCTATATATTTATAAGGACCAGCCAGCTTCCTTAGATGTTTTCAAGCCCATGAAAAGTCCAAAAAAAAAAAACATCTGAAAGAAGAGTTTGAAGAATTTTCAACAAATACTAGTCTAGAAATGCTGACCTGAAAACCAACTGACGTTTTCAACACCCTCTTTTTGGGAACATTTTCTGTGCCGTGCTTCTCAAAAATGACTTGTCATAACTGATTTGTGCCCATGTTAGCAACTCTTCTGAAATTACTGAAAGTAGACTAATGTGAGAGTTTCTCTTTAGAGATAATTCAAATTACTTGCGTAGGAAGTGGCAGCAGGTCTGGGGATGTTGTAGCTCACTGGCAGTGACCTTGCCTAGCTTGGGGCTGGCCTGCCATGGATTTTCACCCCAAACACTTGCAAGGAAAAAAAAAAGGGACGGAAGGGAGAGAAAAAGTTGGAAGGGAGGGAGGCAAAGTTGGAGGGATGGAGGGAGGTAGAAAAGAAGGAAGAAGAAAAGGAGAAAAACCAGGAAGGGAGGAAGGAAGAAAGGAAGGAGGAAATAGGGAGAGTACAAGGGCAGGGAAAGGACTGAGTCACTAAAACTAAAGGCCAAAAAAAAAACCAAAAAATAAAATAAAATAAAATAAAACAAAAGGCAAGCGACACAAAGACCAATATAGGCCTTGAAAGCTGTTTGAACAGTTTAGACAGCTTTAGAATTTGAGTGACATCAAACTGAATGTTATGATGACTGGATGGAATCTTCCTACTAAGCCCCGCCTTGGCCTGGCCTAAACCAAATCAAGGGGTGTGTGGCATGGGGAGGAATTCTCTCTGGCTGGAGTGGGAGGGACCTAAACCTGTGGCACTTGAGGATGCACTGGGTAGGGAAGGGGACAAGACTCCCCTGATGGGCAGTTGAGCACAACAAGGCTCCTGGGAGCCCTTGATCATGGCTCCCACCACCATACGCCCACCACCTGCCATACGCTCACACCCTGAAGGGGATCGCAGTGGTCTGCTCCGTTGCCTGGTGCAGGTTGGAGTTCCTGACCAAACACCTGAGTGTCCACAGCCTGCGTTGGCCTGCCTGGGCAGGCTGTGGTTGTGGTGGCAAGAGCCAAAGCCGTCTTGGTGTGATGGAGGAGCCAAGGGCTGCCTCTCAGCCATACTAGTGGGTGGTTCTGGAAGAAGCACCAACGGTTGTGGCAGCATTGTCCGAAGACATGAAGCCAGGCCATCTTCCTTATGGCTTTCCTTGGGAGTTGGTGATGTGTACAGCTCTTAGATTTTTGGCTGTTCTCTTACTTTTCTGGAGATGTTTTCAGTCGGTTAGTAGCAGGCTTTACGTGGGAAGAGAAAAAAAGCTGGCTGTAAATCTTGCGGGACTTATTGAAAAAAAGTGTGGACTTCTTGAAAAAGTGAGCCTTGTTGAAAAAGAACATGAAGGCTTAGCCTCATCTTTAAAGGACTGCAGGTTTGAGAAGGGTTCAAGGGAAGCACAACATCTGGAGGCAACCTACGAAAAGCTGCATTGGTCCGAATCCAGCCATGGCGTTGAAATGCTCTTTCTAGAAGAAGAGCTCAAAGCACAGAAGGCTAAACATGGTCAACAGGATGAAATGAGGGCGCATCTATCAAGGAGGATGCAGTCCCTCCAAGGTGAATCTGAAACCCTCAGATCACAAATAGCTGAAGCTAAAACAAGCTGGAGACTCTTTCAAGTGAATGAGGAAGAACTGAAGCTGGCAATCAAAGGGGTGCCTTGTTTCCAGTTGACCCAAGGAGTCAGTTCATGAGAAGAGGACCTTTTTTTTCCCTCCACCTCTCCGAGGAAACTTGTATGGGAACCTGGAGATTATTTTCCACCTGGCCCGCCACCCACTCCATTTCCAATGCGAAGTGTCTATGCAGGGAGAGGGTTTTCCTCTCAATCTTCCCCCAAGAGCTGGAATTCAGCCCTCTACACCCGCATTCTGAAAGTACAAGTGATTTCCCTGAAGGGTTCCTTCCACCTGCAAATGAGCCTGTTACTCAACATCCAGAACCAATCAAGAAACCTCATACTGTTGCTCTCTCTTCAAATGTAATTTGACTTTTCTCTCATTTTTAGTTTTTAAGTAACTGCTTTTACTTCAGTAATTGACTATACTTTGGCTCCAATTGAAGCTCAATGAAACTATAATTCTTAAGATAGTATTTTGTAAATAAAGATGGTTTACATAGGAAGCTTATGAGTAAATTATTCCTATTTTGTTTTATTCAAGAGTACAGCATTTAATCTGATGAACTCACTATTACATAAACAAGAATGGGAGTTCTAGGTACTTGTGATCTAGCTGATGGAAATATATTTGAAACTCCCAACAAAGAAGTGTATTTAGTATGACTGTAGCAAATGTGAAGTGACTTTAGGCTTAATGAAAAATTGTCACTGATTTTCAGACTGGTTGGGCATATCAGCTAGTTTTTTCATATCAGAATAACTAGAGCATGGGAGGATTATAGGAGGGAACACAACTAAACATGTCACGGAAATAGGAGACCTCAACTACAAAAAAAAATGAAGACCTCTTTTTTATATTCGTTGCTGAGAACATTACATAGCTCTTGAGATATCATATTTCCTACATTAGATTCAAGTGAGTTATGAACTCCCATTGTTACCCCATATACAGATTGCACAATCACATTGTTTACACATCCACATTTTTACAAAATGCCATATTAGTAACTGTTCTATTCTGCTACCTTTTCTATCCTCTACTCTCCCCCCTCTCCTGCCCTCCCATCTTCTCTCTCTATCCCAGCTGCTGTAATTTAACGTTTGGGAATTGGAAACCACACTTTAAACTCACTCTGCTTTCCATTTTCCCTTCTGTCAAATTACTCATCATCTTCTTCTATTTCTCCTCCTCCTTCTCCTCTTCCTCCTCCTCCTTATACCTTTAATTCATTCATCATACACTCATGCATTGCTTCATTCATTCCTTTCACATATGGTTTTGGGGATCCAAATCAGGACCTTTGAAAGTGCGAAGCCAGCACTCTAGTGCTGAGCCAAAACCCCAGCACCTGTCTTTTTGATTTTATGACTGTTTCTATGAAATTCAGAATTGCATTCTGCTATGGTTCACGGATATGTGGATTGACCTAGTCCTTGTTTTCTCAGAGACATTTGGAAAATATATATGAATTATTAGGAGATTGAAATGAAGAAAAAAAGTGGAAATTCCCCAATTTCTTATTCTTAGATTCCATACTCTGACGCTGCCTACCTACTATAAAAACATTTAAACTCTTACTTCCCATTTCTATATCATTGCCAACAAGTGAACATTCACTGCCCTACAACAAACCAGAGAACGCACATTGAACAATGTTTCCCCAGTAGAGACCAAGGCACAATTCTTATTAAAAGAATACCTTAGTCATGAATTAATAGTGAAAGCTTTATTTGAGTGCTAAATGTGCTCTAATTATGTGTTTGTGTTTGTTGATGTGTGTGTGTGTGAGGTGGGGGTGTGTGTTTGTGTGTAAAACATGCACTGAGGTGTAAAATAAATGCAGGATTGCAACGGCCTTCTTAAAAATAAGAAGCAGCTTTATCACATTTCAAGCCCAGTGAAGAATCCGCCTGATACTTGACCTACAATTAATTGAAATGTGAAAAATTCAGGCCTAAAAAAACAAAGCCTACAAACAGAATAAATCTAATCAGTCTGTCTCACCTGATTAGATGTCCCCTGCCATGGGCTGTGTAAAATACATGGAGGATCCCGCACTGATTGTTATCTAGAATGACTTCTGCCTGAAATACTATTGGAGAATAGTTGCTGATGTACTGTGGTTCTTATACCAGTAAACTGGAATGAAGGTAACTTCAGGCTGCAAAGGAATCAATTGATTTTACTAACTGGTTTTTGGAAAACACTGCCATGAAAAATTATCAATATGTTCATAAAGGCATCCACATGTCTCTCCACAGGGGTTTTACTTAATGGGGGAGGGGGGGAGGTCTGGATATAACTTAACTGTCCATTAGTAGGTAGAACAATATAATGGGAATCACAGTGCACATACCAATTTGAACTCAACCTAGGTAACATGGATTCATCTCTGTGTTATAGGCCTGCTTCTGAAAAACACAATGTAGTGCTCCAAAAGCAGAACGATACTTTCAGAATACCATGTTATGTTTGTAAATAGAGAGACAGATAGATATACAGAAATCAAAAATCTGAAAACGGTCTGGAAGTGTACATTTCAATAACTTACAATGTCAGTAGTGGGGGATTAATAGCAGACCAAGAAGACTGTATCTGCATGCGAAATGGTTCAATTTTTAAAGAGTTTTTTAAATGACAATGGACAAAAAATTCAAAGGGTTACAGTAAGTATTGAGGAGTGACTTGGTAAAAGGAGCACAGAGGTGAGAAAGGATTAAGTAGAGTTCAATAGAATCAGGTATAATATCTGTACACAGGACTCCATGAACAGGAGCAAAGGGGAAACTTAAAGAAATCATCAGGACTAAGGGGAGATCAGGATTAGGGGGGCTTGTAGGAAGAGCTTGAAAAAACCAAAGCATGCAATGGGCAGAAAATGTGGAAGAAAAGGCCTCACAGGTGGTAAACTGATCCATCTCTCCCTGGTAGTTCAACTGTATGAATAACAGAGAGGCCGGCTAAGTGGGAAAGTACTTGGAAACTCTGTTCATACAGACAACAGAAAGTGCCACCAGAGTGAAAAAAGTAAACCTAGTAAGGCAGCTTAGCCCCTTCCCCTTGGTGTTTTATGCCAGCTATCTTTCTTGCTGTGCCTCTGTTCATATACACTGATACGTGTTAGGTCCAAAGGCAGTGACAAACATTGTTACATGTATTGAGGAATCCTCCCAGTTCCACAAAGCACAGCCATTTTACTTAGTGTTCTCAATACCTTCTTTTCGACTCTCATCTCGTTTGAAGAAACACTTTCAGAGGAAAGAAGTTCTCCCTAAGCCACATGTGTCCTTAAGTAAACTATGAATTAAGTGGTATTTCAAGGTGTTTGGGCTGATTCCTCCACATGGCCCGTGAAACCTAGAAAAGTGTCATTCACCAACAGGCATTACATCTTCAATGAGTCCTGTTCATTGCACACCAGGGTCACCTTATTGTCCATTTAATGGTCAGAAAAACAGTGTTACAGTGAGTATCCTTTTTAGTAGTAGGACTAAAGTGTTTTGGACTCGCATGTTCAGATACTGAAAAGGCTCAGGGAAGTCCACTTGAAAGCTGGTCATTCGATACAGGTGCTGGAGAGGAAAACAAGCTACTCTCATTTGGCAACTTTGAGACAGTGATACAGCTCTGGCCATGTAAGTGTAAATAACAACAGGTCTAATCATGCATGGTGGCCTATGGGCTTGGAACTTGCATGCTTACAAAACCAGTGATGACTTGTGCATCTTCTCCTTCGAACCTCATATGTGACTCATCAACAAGTCAAGTGCTAACTTGGGAGGAAAACAATGTTGGGATGTCCTTTTGGTACATCAAGCCATGAACTCGTTGTCTTAACATCAACAATATAATTCACGTTCATGATTTACATCCATTTCAGAGAGTCATATCCATCCTTCTCTTGGCTATATATTTATAAGGACCAGCCAGCTTCCTTAGATGTTTTCAAGCCCATGAAAAGTCCAAAAAAAAAAAAAACATCTGAAAGAAGAGTTTGAAGAATTTTCAACAAATACTAGTCTAGAAATGCTGACCTGAAAACCAACTGACGTTTTCAACACCCTCTTTTTGGGAACATTTTCTGTGCCGTGCTTCTCAAAAATGACTTGTCATAACTGATTTGTGCCCATGTTAGCAACTCTTATGAAATTACTGAAAGTAGACTAATGTGAGAGTTTCTCTTTAGAGATAATTCAAATTACTTGCGTAGGAAGTGGCAGCAGGTCTGGGGATGTTGTAGCTCACTGGCAGTGACCTTGCCTAGCTTGGGGCTGGCCTGCCATGGATTTTCACCCCAAACACTTGCAAGAAAAAAAAAAGGGATGGAAGGGAGAGAAAAAGTTGGAAGGGAGGGAGGCAAAGTTGGAGGGATGGAGGGAGGTAGAAAAGAAGGAAGAAGAAAAGGAGAAAAACCAGGAAGGGAGGAAGGAAGCAAGGAAGGAGGAAATAGGGAGAGTACAAGGGCAGGGAAAGGACTGAGTCACTAAAACTAAAGGCCAAAAAAAAAAACAAAAAATAAAATAAAATAAAATAAAACAAAAGGCAAGCGACACAAAGACCAATATAGGCCTTGAAAGCTGTTTGAACAGTTTAGACAGCTTTAGAATTTGAGTGACATCAAACTGAATGTTATGATGACTGGATGGAATCTTCCTACTAAGCCCCGCCTTGGCCTGGCCTAAACCAAATCAAGGGGTGTGTGGCATGGGGAGGAATTCTCTCTGGCTGGAGTGGGAGGGACCTAAACCTGTGGCACTTGAGGATGCACTGGGTAGTGAAGGGGACAAGACTCCCCTGATGGGCAGTTGAGCACAACAAGGCTCCTGGGAGCCCTTGATCATGGCTCCCACCACCATACGCCCACCACCTGCCATACGCTCACACCCTGAAGGGGATCGCAGTGGTCTGCTCCGTTGCCTGGTGCAGGTTGGAGTTCCTGACCAAACACCTGAGTGTCCACAGCCTGCGTTGGCCTGCCTGGGCAGGCTGTGGTTGTGGTGGCAAGAGCCAAAGCCGTCTTGGTGTGATGGAGGAGCCAAGGGCTGCCTCTCAGCCATACTAGTGGGTGGTTCTGGAAGAAGCACCAACGGTTGTGGCAGCATTGTCCGAAGACATGAAGCCAGGCCATCTTCCTTATGGCTTTCCTTGGGAGTTGGTGATGTGTACAGCTCTTAGATTTTTGGCTGTTCTCTTACTTTTCTGGAGATGTTTTCAGTCGGTTAGTAGCAGGCTTTACGTGGGAAGAGAAAAAAAGCTGGCTGTAAATCTTGCGGGACTTATTGAAAAAAAGTGTGGACTTCTTGAAAAAGTGAGCCTTGTTGAAAAAGAACATGAAGGCTTAGCCTCATCTTTAAAGGACTGCAGGTTTGAGAAGGGTTCAAGGGAAGCACAACATCTGGAGGCAACCTACGAAAAGCTGCATTGGTCCGAATCCAGCCATGGCGTTGAAATGCTCTTTCTAGAAGAAGAGCTCAAAGCACAGAAGGCTAAACATGGTCAACAGGATGAAATGAGGGCGCATCTATCAAGAAGGATACAGTCCCTCCAAGGTGAATCTGAAACCCTCAGATCACAAATAGCTGAAGCTAAAACAAGCTGGAGACTCTTTCAAGTGAATGAGGAAGAACTGAAGCTGGCAATCAAAGGGGTGCCTTGTTTCCAGTTGACCCAAGGAGTCAGTTCATGAGAAGAGGACCTTTTTTTCCCTCCACCTCTCCGAGGAGACTTGTATGGGAACCTGGAGATTATTTTCCACCTGGCCCGCCACCCACTCCATTTCCAATGCGAAGTGTCTATGCAGGGAGAGGGTTTTCCTCTCAATCTTCCCCCAAGAGCTGGAATTCAGCCCTCTACACCCGCATTCTGAAAGTACAAGTGATTTCCCTGAAGGGTTCCTTCCACCTGCAAATGAGCCTGTTACTCAACATCCAGAACCAATCAAGAAACCTCATACTGTTGCTCTCTCTTCAAATGTAATTTGACTTTTCTCTCATTTTTAGTTTTTAAGTAACTGCTTTTACTTCAGTAATTGACTATACTTTGGCTCCAATTGAAGCTCAATGAAACTATAATTCTTAAGATAGTATTTTGTAAATAAAGATGGTTTACATAGGAAGCTTATGAGTAAATTATTCCTATTTTGTTTTATTCAAGAGTACAGCATTTAATCTGATGAACTCACTATTACATAAACAAGAATGGGAGTTCTAGGTACTTGTGATCTAGCTGATGGAAATATATTTGAAACTCCCAACAAAGAAGTGTATTTAGTATGACTGTAGCAAATGTGAAGTGACTTTAGGCTTAATGAAAAATTGTCACTGATTTTCAGACTGGTTGGGCATATCAGCTAGTTTTTCCATATCAGAATAACTAGAGCATGGGAGGACTATAGGAGGGAACACAACTAAACATGTCACGGAAATAGATCTCAACTACAAAGTAAAATGAACACCTCTTTTTTATATTCGTTGCTGAAAACATTACATAGCTCTTGAGATATCATATTTCCTACATTAGATTCAAGTGAGTTATGAACTCCCATTGTTACCCCATATACAGATTGCACAATCACATTGTTTACACATCCACATTTTTACAAAATGCCATATTAGTAACTGTTGTATTCTGCTACCTTTTCTATCCTCTACTCTCCGACCTCTCCTGCCCTCCCATCTTCTCTCTCTATCCCAGCTGCTGTAATTTAACGTTTGGGAATTGGAAACCACACTTTAAACTCACTCTGCTCCCCATTTTCCCTTCTGTCAAATTACTCATCATCTTCTTCTATTTCTCCTCCTCCTTCTCCTCTTCCTCCTCCTCCTTATACCTTTAATTCATTCATCATACACTCATGCATTGCTTCATTCATTCCTTTCACATATGGTTTTGGGGATCCAAATCAGGACCTTTGAAAGTGCGAAGCCAGCACTCTAGTGCTGAGCCAAAACCCCAGCACCTGTCTTTTTGATTTTATGACTGTTTCTATGAAATTCAGAATTGCATTCTGCTATGGTTCACGGATATGTGGATTGACCTAGTCCTTGTTTTCTCAGAGACATTTGGAAAATATATATGAATTATTAGGAGATTGAAATGAAGAAAAAAAGTGGAAATTCCCCAATTTCTTATTCTTAGATTCCATACTCTGACGCTGCCTACCTACTATAAAAACATTTAAACTCTTACTTCCCATTTCTATATCATTGCCAACAAGTGAACATTCACTGCCCTACAACAAACCAGAGAACGCACATTGAACAATGTTTCCCCAGTAGAGACCAAGGCACAATTCTTATTAAAAGAATACCTTAGTCATGAATTAATAGTGAAAGCTTTATTTGAGTGCTAAATGTGCTCTAATTATGTGTTTGTGTTTGTTGATGTGTGTGTGTGTGAGGTGGGGGTGTGTGTTTGTGTGTAAAACATGCACTGAGGTGTAAAATAAATGCAGGATTGCAACGGCCTTCTTAAAAATAAGAAGCAGCTTTATCACATTTCAAGCCCAGTGAAGAATCCGCCTGATACTTGACCTACAATTAATTGAAATGTGAAAAATTCAGGCCTAAAAAAACAAAGCCTACAAACAGAATAAATCTAATCAGTCTGTCTCACCTGATTAGATGTCCCCTGCCATGGGCTGTGTAAAATACATGGAGGATCCCGCACTGATTGTTATCTAGAATGACTTCTGCCTGAAATACTATTGGAGAATAGTTGCTGATGTACTGTGGTTCTTATACCAGTAAACTGGAATGAAGGTAACTTCAGGCTGCAAAGGAATCAATTGATTTTACTAACTGGTTTTTGGAAAACACTGCCATGAAAAATTATCAATATGTTCATAAAGGCATCCACATGTCTCTCCACAGGGGTTTTACTTAATGGGGGAGGGGGGGAGGTCTGGATATAACTTAACTGTCCATTAGTAGGTAGAACAATATAATGGGAATCACAGTGCACATACCAATTTGAACTCAACCTAGGTAACATGGATTCATCTCTGTGTTATAGGCCTGCTTCTGAAAAACACAATGTAGTGCTCCAAAAGCAGAACGATACTTTCAGAATACCATGTTATGTTTGTAAATAGAGAGACAGATAGGTATACAGAAATCAAAAATCTGAAAACGGTCTGGAAGTGTACATTTCAATAACTTACAATGTCAGTAGTGGGGGATTAATAGCAGACCAAGAAGACTGTATCTGCATGCGAAATGGTTCAATTTTTAAAGAGTTTTTTAAATGACCATGGACAAAAAATTCAAAGGGTTACAGTAAGTATTGAGGAGTGACTTGGTAAAAGGAGCACAGAGGTGAGAAAGGATTAAGTAGAGTTCAATAGAATCAGGTATAATATCTGTACACAGGACTCCATGAACAGGAGCAAAGGGGAAACTTAAAGAAATCATCAGGACTAAGGGGAGATCAGGATTAGGGGGGCTTGTAGGAAGAGCTGGAAAAAACCAAAGCATGCAATGGGCAGAAAATGTGGAAGAAAAGGCCTCACAGGTGGTAAACTGATCCATCTCTCCCTGGTAGTTCAACTGTATGAATAACAGAGAGGCCGGCTAAGTTGGAAAGTACTTGGAAACTCTGTTCATACAGACAACAGAAAGTGCCACCAGAGTGAAAAAAGTAAACCTAGTAAGGCAGCTTAGCCCCTTCCCCTTGGTGTTTTATGCCAGCTATCTTTCTTGCTGTGCCTCTGTTCATATACACTGATACGTGTTAGGTCCAAAGGCAGTGACAAACATTGTTACATGTATTGAGGAATCCTCCCAGTTCCACAAAGCACAGCCATTTTACTTAGTGTTCTCAATACCTTCTTTTCGACTCTCATCTCGTTTGAAGAAACACTTTCAGAGGAAAGAAGTTCTCCCTAAGCCACATGTGTCCTTAAGTAAACTATGAATTAAGTGGTATTTCAAGGTGTTTGGGCTGATTCCTCCACATGGCCCGTGAAACCTAGAAAAGTGTCATTCACCAACAGGCATTACATCTTCAATGAGTCCTGTTCATTGCACACCAGGGTCACCTTATTGTCCATTTAATGGTCAGAAAAACAGTGTTACAGTGAGTATCCTTTTTAGTAGTAGGACTAAAGTGTTTTGGACTCGCATGTTCAGATACTGAAAAGGCTCAGGGAAGTCCACTTGAAAGCTGGTCATTCGATACAGGTGCTGGAGAGGAAAACAAGCTACTCTCATTTGGCAACTTTGAGACAGTGATACAGCTCTGGCCATGTAAGTGTAAATAACAACAGGTCTAATCATGCATGGTGGCCTATGGGCTTGGAACTTGCATGCTTACAAAACCAGTGATGACTTGTGCATCTTCTCCTTCGAACCTCATATGTGACTCATCAACAAGTCAAGTGCTAACTTGGGAGGAAAACAATGTTGGGATGTCCTTTTGGTACATCAAGCCATGAACTCGTTGTCTTAACATCAACAATATAATTCACGTTCATGATTTACATCCATTTCAGAGAGTCATATCCATCCTTCTCTTGGCTATATATTTATAAGGACCAGCCAGCTTCCTTAGATGTTTTCAAGCCCATGAAAAGTCCAAAAAAAAAAAAAAAAACATCTGAAAGAAGAGTTTGAAGAATTTTCAACAAATACTAGTCTAGAAATGCTGACCTGAAAACCAACTGACGTTTTCAACACCCTCTTTTTGGGAACATTTTCTGTGCCGTGCTTCTCAAAAATGACTTGTCATAACTGATTTGTGCCCATGTTAGCAACTCTTCTGAAATAACTGAAAGTAGACTAATGTGAGAGTTTCTCTTTAGAGATAATTCAAATTACTTGCGTAGGAAGTGGCAGCAGGTCTGGGGATGTTGTAGCTCACTGGCAGTGACCTTGCCTAGCTTGGGGCTGGCCTGCCATGGATTTTCACCCCAAACACTTGCAAGGAAAAAAAAAAAGGGACGGAAGGGAGAGAAAAATTTGGAAGGGAGGGAAGCAAAGTTGGAGGGATGGAGGGAGGTAGAAAAGAAGGAAGAAGAAAAGGAGAAAAACCAGGAAGGGAGGAAGGAAGCAAGGAAGGAGGAAATAGGGAGAGTACAAGGGTAGGGAAAGGACTGAGTCACTAAAACTAAAGGCCAAAAAAAACACAAAAAATAAAATAAAATAAAATAAAACAAAAGGCAAGCGACACAAAGACCAATATAGGCCTTGAAAGCTGTTTGAACAGTTTAGACAGCTTTAGAATTTGAGTGACATCAAACAGAATGTTATGATGACTGGATGGAATCTTCCTACTAAGCCCCGCCTTGGCCTGGCCTAAACCAAATCAAGGGGTGTGTGGCATGGGGAGGAATTCTCTCTGCCTGGAGTGGGAGGGACCTAAACCTGTGGCACTTGAGGATGCACTGGGTAGGGAAGGGGACAAGACTCCCCTGATGGGCAGTTGAGCACAACAGGGCTCCTGGGAGCCCTTGATCATGGCTCCCACCACCATACGCCCACCACCTGCCATACGCTCACACCCTGAAGGGGATCGCAGTGGTCTGCTCCGTTGCCTGGTGCAGGTTGGAGTTCCTGACCAAACACCTGAGTGTCCACAGCCTGCGTTGGCCTGCCTGGGCAGGCTGTGGTTGTGGTGGCAAGAGCCAAAGCCGTCTTGGTGTGATGGAGGAGCCAAGGGCTGCCTCTCAGCCATACTAGTGGGTGGTTCTGGAAGAAGCACCAACGGTTGTGGCAGCATTGTCCGAAGACATGAAGCCAGGCCATCTTCCTTATGGCTTTCCTTGGGAGTTGGTGATGTGTACAGCTCTTAGATTTTTGGCTGTTCTCTTACTTTTCTGGAGATGTTTTCAGTCGGTTAGTAGCAGGCTTTACGTGGGAAGAGAAAAAAAGCTGGCTGTAAATCTTGCGGGACTTATTGAAAAAAAGTGTGGACTTCTTGAAAAAGTGAGCCTTGTTGAAAAAGAACATGAAGGCTTAGCCTCATCTTTAAAGGACTGCAGGTTTGAGAAGGGTTCAAGGGAAGCACAACATCTGGAGGCAACCTACGAAAAGCTGCATTGGTCCGAATCCAGCCATGGCGTTGAAATGCTCTTTCTAGAAGAAGAGCTCAAAGCACAGAAGGCTAAACATGGTCAACAGGATGAAATGAGGGCGCATCTATCAAGAAGGATGCAGTCCCTCCAAGGTGAATCTGAAACCCTCAGATCACAAATAGCTGAAGCTAAAACAAGCTGGAGACTCTTTCAAGTGAATGAGGAAGAACTGAAGCTGGCAATCAAAGGGGTGCCTTGTTTCCAGTTGACCCAAGGAGTCAGTTCATGAGAAGAGGACCTTTTTTTTCCCTCCACCTCTCCGAGGAAACTTGTATGGGAACCTGGAGATTATTTTCCACCTGGCCCGCCACCCACTCCATTTCCAATGCGAAGTGTCTATGCAGGGAGAGGGTTTTCCTCTCAATCTTCCCCCAAGAGCTGGAATTCAGCCCTCTACACCCGCATTCTGAAAGTACAAGTGATTTCCCTGAAGGGTTCCTTCCACCTGCAAATGAGCCTGTTACTCAACATCCAGAACCAATCAAGAAACCTCATACTGTTGCTCTCTCTTCAAATGTAATTTGACTTTTCTCTCATTTTTAGTTTTTAAGTAACTGCTTTTACTTCAGTAATTGACTATACTTTGGCTCCAATTGAAGCTCAATGAAACTATAATTCTTAAGATAGTATTTTGTAAATAAAGATGGTTTACATAGGAAGCTTATGAGTAAATTATTCCTATTTTGTTTTATTCAAGAGTACAGCATTTAATCTGATGAACTCACTATTACATAAACAAGAATGGGAGTTCTAGGTACTTGTGATCTAGCTGATGGAAATATATTTGAAACTCCCAACAAAGAAGTGTATTTAGTATGACTGTAGCAAATGTGAAGTGACTTTAGGCTTAATGAAAAATTGTCACTGATTTTCAGACTGGTTGGGCATATCAGCTAGTTTTTCCATATCAGAATAACTAGAGCATGGGAGGACTATAGGAGGGAACACAACTAAACATGTCACGGAAATAGATCTCAACTACAAAGTAAAATGAACCTCTTTTTTATATTCGTTGCTGAGAACATTACATAGCTCTTGAGATATCATATTTCCCACATTAGATTCAAGTGAGTTATGAACTCCCATTGTTACCCCATATACAGATTGCACAATCACATTGTTTACACATCCACATTTTTACAAAATGCCATATTAGTAACTGTTCTATTCTGCTACCTTTTCTATCCTCTACTCTCCCCCCTCTCCTGCCCTCCCATCTTCTCTCTCTATCCCAGCTGCTGTAATTTAACGTTTGGGAATTGGAAACCACACTTTAAACTCACTCTGCTCCCCATTTTCCCTTCTGTCAAATTACTCATCATCTTCTTCTATTTCTCCTCCTCCTTCTCCTCTTCCTCCTCCTCCTTATACCTTTAATTCATTCATCATACACTCATGCATTGCTTCATTCATTCCTTTCACATATGGTTTTGGGGATCCAAATCAGGACCTTTGAAAGTGCGAAGCCAGCACTCTAGTGCTGAGCCAAAACCCCAGCACCTGTCTTTTTGATTTTATGACTCTTTATATGAAATTCAGAATTGCATTCTGCTATATTTCACGGTTATGTGGATTGACCTAGTCCTTGTTTTCTCAGAGACATTTGGAAAATATATATGAATTATTAGGAGATTGAAATGAAGAAAAAAAGTGGAAATTCCCCAATTTCTTATTCTTAGATTCCATACTCTGACGCTGCCTACCTACTATAAAAACATTTAAACTCTTACTCCCCATTTCTATATCATTGCCAACAAGTGAACATTCACTGCCCTTCAACAAACCAGAGAACGCACATTGAACAATGTTTCCCCAGTAGAGACCAAGGCACAATTCTTATTAAAAGAATACCTTAGTCATGAATTAATAGTGAAAGCTTTATTTGAGTGCTAAATGTGCTCTAATTATGTGTTTGTGTTTGTTGATGTGTGTGTGTGTGAGGTGGGGGTGTGTGTTTGTGTGTAAAACATGCACTGAGGTGTAAAATAAATGCAGGATTGCAACGGCCTTCTTAAAAATAAGAAGCAGTTTTATCACATTTCAAGCCCAGTGAAGAATCCGCCTGATACTTGACCTACAATTAATTGAAATGTGAAAAATTCAGGCCTAAAAAAACAAAGCCTACAAACAGAATAAATCTAATCAGTCTGTCTCACCTGATTAGATGTCCCCTGCCATGGGCTGTGTAAAATACATGGAGGATCCCGCACTGATTGTTATCTAGAATGACTTCTGCCTGAAATACTATTGGAGAATAGTTGCTGATGTACTGTGGTTCTTATACCAGTAAACTGGAATGAAGGTAACTTCAGGCTGCAAAGGAATCAATTGATTTTACTAACTGGTTTTTGGAAAACACTGCCATGAAAAATTATCAATATGTTCATAAAGGCATCCACATGTCTCTCCACAGGGGTTTTAATTAATGGGGGAGGGGGGAGGTCTGGATATAACTTAACTGTCCATTAGTAGGTAGAACAATATAATGGGAATCACAGTGCACATACCAATTTGAACTCAACCTAGGTAACATGGATTCATCTCTGTGTTATAGGCCTGCTTCTGAAAAACACAATGTAGTGCTCCAAAAGCAGAACGATACTTTCAGAATACCATGTTATGTTTGTAAATAGAGAGACAGATAGGTATACAGAAATCAAAAATCTGAAAACGGTCTGGAAGTGTACATTTCAATAACTTACAATGTCAGTAGTGGGGGATTAATAGCAGACCAAGAAGACTGTATCTGCATGCGAAATGGTTCAATTTTTAAAGAGTTTTTTAAATGACCATGGACAAAAAATTCAAAGGGTTACAGTAAGTGTTGAGGAGTGACTTGGTAAAAGGAGCACAGAGGTGAGAAAGGATTAAGTAGAGTTCAATAGAATCAGGTATAATATCTGTACACAGGACTCCATGAACAGGAGCAAAGGGGAAACTTAAAGAAATCATCAGGACTAAGGGGAGATCAGGATTAGGGGGGCTTGTAGGAAGAGCTGGAAAAAACCAAAGCATGCAATGGGCAGAAAATGTGGAAGAAAAGGCCTCACAGGTGGTAAACTGATCCATCTCTCCCTGGTAGTTCAACTGTATGAATAACAGAGAGGCCGGCTAAGTGGGAAAGTACTTGGAAACTCTGTTCATACAGACAACAGAAAGTGCCACCAGAGTGAAAAAAGTAAACCTAGTAAGGCAGCTTAGCCCCTTCCCCTTGGTGTTTTATGCCAGCTATCTTTCTTGCTGTGCCTCTGTTCATATACACTGATACGTGTTAGGTCCAAAGGCAGTGACAAACATTGTTACATGTATTGAGGAATCCTCCCAGTTCCACAAAGCACAGCCATTTTACTTAGTGTTCTCAATACCTTCTTTTCGACTCTCATCTCGTTTGAAGAAACACTTTCAGAGGAAAGAAGTTCTCCCTAAGCCACATGTGTCCTTAAGTAAACTATGAATTAAGTGGTATTTCAAGGTGTTTGGGCTGATTCCTCCACATGGCCCGTGAAACCTAGAAAAGTGTCATTCACCAACAGGCATTACATCTTCAATGAGTCCTGTTCATTGCACACCAGGGTCACCTTATTGTCCATTTAATGGTCAGAAAAACAGTGTTACAGTGAGTATCCTTTTTAGTAGTAGGACTAAAGTGTTTTGGACTCGCATGTTCAGATACTGAAAAGGCTCAGGGAAGTCCACTTGAAAGCTGGTCATTCGATACAGGTGCTGGAGAGGAAAACAAGCTACTCTCATTTGGCAACTTTGAGACAGTGATACAGCTCTGGCCATGTAAGTGTAAATAACAACAGGTCTAATCATGCATGGTGGCCTATGGGCTTGGAACTTGCATGCTTACAAAACCAGTGATGACTTGTGCATCTTCTCCTTCGAACCTCATATGTGACTCATCAACAAGTCAAGTGCTAACTTGGGAGGAAAACAATGTTGGGATGTCCTTTTGGTACATCAAGCCATGAACTCGTTGTCTTAACATCAACAATATAATTCACGTTCATGATTTACATCCATTTCAGAGAGTCATATCCATCCTTCTCTTGGCTATATATTTATAAGGACCAGCCAGCTTCCTTAGATGTTTTCAAGCCCATGAAAAGTCCAAAAAAAAAAAAAAACATCTGAAAGAAGAGTTTGAAGAATTTTCAACAAATACTAGTCTAGAAATGCTGACCTGAAAACCAACTGACGTTTTCAACACCCTCTTTTTGGGAACATTTTCTGTGCCGTGCTTCTCAAAAATGACTTGTCATAACTGATTTGTGCCCATGTTAGCAACTCTTCTGAAATAACTGAAAGTAGACTAATGTGAGAGTTTCTCTTTAGAGATAATTCAAATTACTTGCGTAGGAAGTGGCAGCAGGTCTGGGGATGTTGTAGCTCACTGGCAGTGACCTTGCCTAGCTTGGGGCTGGCCTGCCATGGATTTTCACCCCAAACACTTGCAAGGAAAAAAAAAAAGGGACGGAAGGGAGAGAAAAATTTGGAAGGGAGGGAGGCAAAGTTGGAGGGATGGAGGGAGGTAGAAAAGAAGGAAGAAGAAAAGGAGAAAAACCAGGAAGGGAGGAAGGAAGCAAGGAAGGAGGAAATAGGGAGAGTACAAGGGTAGGGAAAGGACTGAGTCACTAAAACTAAAGGCCAAAAAAAACACAAAAAATAAAATAAAATAAAATAAAACAAAAGGCAAGCGACACAAAGACCAATATAGGCCTTGAAAGCTGTTTGAACAGTTTAGACAGCTTTAGAATTTGAGTGACATCAAACTGAATGTTATGATGACTGGATGGAATCTTCCTACTAAGCCCCGCCTTGGCCTGGCCTAAACCAAATCAAGGGGTGTGTGGCATGGGGAGGAATTCTCTCTGGCTGGAGTGGGAGGGACCTAAACCTGTGGCACTTGAGGATGCACTGGGTAGGGAAGGGGACAAGACTCCCCTGATGGGCAGTTGAGCACAACAGGGCTCCTGGGAGCCCTTGATCATGGCTCCCACCACCATACGCCCACCACCTGCCATACGCTCACACCCTGAAGGGGATCGCAGTGGTCTGCTCCGTTGCCTGGTGCAGGTTGGAGTTCCTGACCAAACACCTGAGTGTCCACAGCCTGCGTTGGCCTGCCTGGGCAGGCTGTGGTTGTGGTGGCAAGAGCCAAAGCCGTCTTGGTGTGATGGAGGAGCCAAGGGCTGCCTCTCAGCCATACTAGTGGGTGGTTCTGGAAGAAGCACCAACGGTTGTGGCAGCATTGTCCGAAGACATGAAGCCAGGCCATCTTCCTTATGGCTTTCCTTGGGAGTTGGTGATGTGTACAGCTCTTAGATTTTTGGCTGTTCTCTTACTTTTCTGGAGATGTTTTCAGTCGGTTAGTAGCAGGCTTTACGTGGGAAGAGAAAAAAAGCTGGCTGTAAATCTTGCGGGACTTATTGAAAAAAAGTGTGGACTTCTTGAAAAAGTGAGCCTTGTTGAAAAAGAACATGAAGGCTTAGCCTCATCTTTAAAGGACTGCAGGTTTGAGAAGGGTTCAAGGGAAGCACAACATCTGGAGGCAACCTACGAAAAGCTGCATTGGTCCGAATCCAGCCATGGCGTTGAAATGCTCTTTCTAGAAGAAGAGCTCAAAGCACAGAAGGCTAAACATGGTCAACAGGATGAAATGAGGGCGCATCTATCAAGAAGGATACAGTCCCTCCAAGGTGAATCTGAAACCCTCAGATCACAAATAGCTGAAGCTAAAACAAGCTGGAGACTCTTTCAAGTGAATGAGGAAGAACTGAAGCTGGCAATCAAAGGGGTGCCTTGTTTCCAGTTGACCCAAGGAGTCAGTTCATGAGAAGAGGACCTTTTTTTCCCTCCACCTCTCCGAGGAGACTTGTATGGGAACCTGGAGATTATTTTCCACCTGGCCCGCCACCCACTCCATTTCCAATGCGAAGTGTCTATGCAGGGAGAGGGTTTTCCTCTCAATCTTCCCCCAAGAGCTGGAATTCAGCCCTCTACACCCGCATTCTGAAAGTACAAGTGATTTCCCTGAAGGGTTCCTTCCACCTGCAAATGAGCCTGTTACTCAACATCCAGAACCAATCAAGAAACCTCATACTGTTGCTCTCTCTTCAAATGTAATTTGACTTTTCTCTCATTTTTAGTTTTTAAGTAACTGCTTTTACTTCAGTAATTGACTATACTTTGGCTCCAATTGAAGCTCAATGAAACTATAATTCTTAAGATAGTATTTTGTAAATAAAGATGGTTTACATAGGAAGCTTATGAGTAAATTATTCCTATTTTGTTTTATTCAAGAGTACAGCATTTAATCTGATGAACTCACTATTACATAAACAAGAATGGGAGTTCTAGGTACTTGTGATCTAGCTGATGGAAATATATTTGAAACTCCCAACAAAGAAGTGTATTTAGTATGACTGTAGCAAATGTGAAGTGACTTTAGGCTTAATGAAAAATTGTCACTGATTTTCAGACTGGTTGGGCATATCAGCTAGTTTTTCCATATCAGAATAACTAGAGCATGGGAGGACTATAGGAGGGAACACAACTAAACATGTCACGGAAATAGATCTCAACTACAAAGTAAAATGAACCTCTTTTTTATATTCGTTGCTGAGAACATTACATAGCTCTTGAGATATCATATTTCCCACATTAGATTCAAGTGAGTTATGAACTCCCATTGTTACCCCATATACAGATTGCACAATCACATTGTTTACACATCCACATTTTTACAAAATGCCATATTAGTAACTGTTCTATTCTGCTACCTTTTCTATCCTCTACTCTCCCCCCCTCTCCTGCCCTCCCATCTTCTCTCTCTATCCCAGCTGCTGTAATTTAACGTTTGGGAATTGGAAACCACACTTTAAACTCACTCTGCTCCCCATTTTCCCTTCTGTCAAATTACTCATCATCTTCTTCTATTTCTCCTCCTCCTTCTCCTCTTCCTCCTCCTCCTAATACCTTTAATTCATTCATCATACACTCATGCATTGCTGCATTCATTCACATTCATTCAACACATATGGTGTTGGGGATCCTACTCAGGACCTTTGAAAGTGCGAAGCCAGCACTCTAGTGCTGAGCCAAAACCCCAGCACCTGTCTTTTTGATTTTATGACTGTTTCTATGAAATTAAGAATTGCATTCTGCTATGGTTCACGGTTATGTGGATTGACCTAGTCCTTGTTTTCTCAGAGACATTTGGAAAATATATATGAATTATTAGGAGATTGAAATGAAGAAAAAAAGTGGAAATTCCCCAATTTCTTATTCTTAGATTCCATACTCTGACGCTGCCTACCTACTATAAAAACATTTAAACTCTTACTCCCCATTTCTATATCATTGCCAACAAGTGAACATTCACTGCCCTTCAACAAACCAGAGAACGCACATTGAACAATGTTTCCCCAGTAGAGACCAAGGCACAATTCTTATTAAAAGAATACCTTAGTCATGAATTAATAGTGAAAGCTTTATTTGAGTGCTAAATGTGCTCTAATTATGTGTTTGTGTTTGTTGATGTGTGTGTGTGTGAGGTGGGGGTGTGTGTTTGTGTGTAAAACATGCACTGAGGTGTAAAATAAATGCAGGATTGCAACGGCCTTCTTAAAAATAAGAAGCAGCTTTATCACATTTCAAGCCCAGTGAAGAATCCGCCTGATACTTGACCTACAATTAATTGAAATGTGAAAAATTCAGGCCTAAAAAAACAAAGCCTACAAACAGAATAAATCTAATCAGTCTGTCTCACCTGATTAGATGTCCCCTGCCATGGGCTGTGTAAAATACATGGAGGATCCCGCACTGATTGTTATCTAGAATGACTTCTGCCTGAAATACTATTGGAGAATAGTTGCTGATGTACTGTGGTTCTTATACCAGTAAACTGGAATGAAGGTAACTTCAGGCTGCAAAGGAATCAATTGATTTTACTAACTGGTTTTTGGAAAACACTGCCATGAAAAATTATCAATATGTTCATAAAGGCATCCACATGTCTCTCCACAGGGGTTTTACTTAATGGGGGAGGGGGGGAGGTCTGGATATAACTTAACTGTCCATTAGTAGGTAGAACAATATAATGGGAATCACAGTGCACATACCAATTTGAACTCAACCTAGGTAACATGGATTCATCTCTGTGTTATAGGCCTGCTTCTGAAAAACACAATGTAGTGCTCCAAAAGCAGAACGATACTTTCAGAATACCATGTTATGTTTGTAAATAGAGAGACAGATAGATATACAGAAATCAAAAATCTGAAAACGGTCTGGAAGTGTACATTTCAATAACTTACAATGTCAGTAGTGGGGGATTAATAGCAGACCAAGAAGACTGTATCTGCATGCGAAATGGTTCAATTTTTAAAGAGTTTTTTAAATGACAATGGACAAAAAATTCAAAGGGTTACAGTAAGTATTGAGGAGTGACTTGGTAAAAGGAGCACAGAGGTGAGAAAGGATTAAGTAGAGTTCAATAGAATCAGGTATAATATCTGTACACAGGACTCCATGAACAGGAGCAAAGGGGAAACTTAAAGAAATCATCAGGACTAAGGGGAGATCAGGATTAGGGGGGCTTGTAGGAAGAGCTTGAAAAAACCAAAGCATGCAATGGGCAGAAAATGTGGAAGAAAAGGCCTCACAGGTGGTAAACTGATCCATCTCTCCCTGGTAGTTCAACTGTATGAATAACAGACAGGCCGGCTAAGTGGGAAAGTACTTGGAAACTCTGTTCATACAGACAACAGAAAGTGCCACCAGAGTGAAAAAAGTAAACCTAGTAAGGCAGCTTAGCCCCTTCCTTTTGGTGTTTTATGCCAGCTATATTTCTTGCTGTGCCTCTGTTCATATACACTGATACGTGTTAGGTCCAAAGGCAGTGACAAACATTGTTACATGTATTGAGGAATCCTCCCAGTTCCACAAAGCACAGCCATTTTACTTAGTGTTCTCAATACCTTCTTTTCGACTCTCATCTCGTTTGAAGAAACACTTTCAGAGGAAAGAAGTTCTCCCTAAGCCACATGTGTCCTTAAGTAAACTATGAATTAAGTGGTATTTCAAGGTGTTTGGGCTGATTCCTCCACATGGCCCGTGAAACCTAGAAAAGTGTCATTCACCAACAGGCATTACATCTTCAATGAGTCCTGTTCATTGCACACCAGGGTCACCTTATTGTCCATTTAATGGTCAGAAAAACAGTGTTACAGTGAGTATCCTTTTTAGTAGTAGGACTAAAGTGTTTTGGACTCGCATGTTCAGATACTGAAAAGGCTCAGGGAAGTCCACTTGAAAGCTGGTCATTCGATACAGGTGCTGGAGAGGAAAACAAGCTACTCTCATTTGGCAACTTTGAGACAGTGATACAGCTCTGGCCATGTAAGTGTAAATAACAACAGGTCTAATCATGCATGGTGGCCTATGGGCTTGGAACTTGCATGCTTACAAAACCAGTGATGACTTGTGCATCTTCTCCTTCGAACCTCATATGTGACTCATCAACAAGTCAAGTGCTAACTTGGGAGGAAAACAATGTTGGGATGTCCTTTTGGTACATCAAGCCATGAACTCGTTGTCTTAACATCAACAATATAAATCACGTTCATGATTTACATCCATTTCAGAGAGTCATATCCATCCTTCTCTTGGCTATATATTTATAAGGACCAGCCAGCTTCCTTAGATGTTTTCAAGCCCATGAAAAGTCCAAAAAAAAAAAAAAAACATCTGAAAGAAGAGTTTGAAGAATTTTCAACAAATACTAGTCTAGAAATGCTGACCTGAAAACCAACTGACGTTTTCAACACCCTCTTTTTGGGAACATTTTCTGTGCCGTGCTTCTCAAAAATGACTTGTCATAACTGATTTGTGCCCATGTTAGCAACTCTTATGAAATTACTGAAAGTAGACTAATGTGAGAGTTTCTCTTTAGAGATAATTCAAATTACTTGCGTAGGAAGTGGCAGCAGGTCTGGGGATGTTGTAGCTCACTGGCAGTGACCTTGCCTAGCTTGGGGCTGGCCTGCCATGGATTTTCACCCCAAACACTTGCAAGAAAAAAAAAAAAGGGATGGAAGGGAGAGAAAAAGTTGGAAGGGAGGGAGGCAAAGTTGGAGTGATGGAGGGAGGTAGAAAAGAAGGAAGAAGAAAAGGAGAAAAACCAGGAAGGGAGGAAGGAAGCAAGGAAGGAGGAAATAGGGAGAGTACAAGGGCAGGGAAAGGACTGAGTCACTAAAACTAAAGGCCAAAAAAAAAAACAAAAAATAAAATAAAATAAAATAAAACAAAAGGCAAGCGACACAAAGACCAATATAGGCCTTTAAAGCTGTTTGAACAGTTTAGACAGCTTTAGAATTTGAGTGACATCAAACTGAATGTTATGATGACTGGATGGAATCTTCCTACTAAGCCCCGCCTTGGCCTGGCCTAAACCAAATCAAGGGGTGTGTGGCATGGGGAGGAATTCTCTCTGGCTGGAGTGGGAGGGACCTAAACCTGTGGCACTTGAGGATGCACTGGGTAGTGAAGGGGACAAGACTCCCCTGATGGGCAGTTGAGCACAACAAGGCTCCTGGGAGCCCTTGATCATGGCTCCCACCACCATACGCCCACCACCTGCCATACGCTCACACCCTGAAGGGGATCGCAGTGGTCTGCTCCGTTGCCTGGTGCAGGTTGGAGTTCCTGACCAAACACCTGAGTGTCCACAGCCTGCGTTGGCCTGCCTGGGCAGGCTGTGGTTGTGGTGGCAAGAGCCAAAGCCGTCTTGGTGTGATGGAGGAGCCAAGGGCTGCCTCTCAGCCATACTAGTGGGTGGTTCTGGAAGAAGCACCAACGGTTGTGGCAGCATTGTCCGAAGACATGAAGCCAGGCCATCTTCCTTATGGCTTTCCTTGGGAGTTGGTGATGTGTACAGCTCTTAGATTTTTGGCTGTTCTCTTACTTTTCTGGAGATGTTTTCAGTCGGTTAGTAGCAGGCTTTACGTGGGAAGAGAAAAAAAGCTGGCTGTAAATCTTGCGGGACTTATTGAAAAAAAGTGTGGACTTCTTGAAAAAGTGAGCCTTGTTGAAAAAGAACATGAAGGCTTAGCCTCATCTTTAAAGGACTGCAGGTTTGAGAAGGGTTCAAGGGAAGCACAACATCTGGAGGCAACCTACGAAAAGCTGCATTGGTCCGAATCCAGCCATGGCGTTGAAATGCTCTTTCTAGAAGAAGAGCTCAAAGCACAGAAGGCTAAACATGGTCAACAGGATGAAATGAGGGCGCATCTATCAAGAAGGATACAGTCCCTCCAAGGTGAATCTGAAACCCTCAGATCACAAATAGCTGAAGCTAAAACAAGCTGGAGACTCTTTCAAGTGAATGAGGAAGAACTGAAGCTGGCAATCAAAGGGGTGCCTTGTTTCCAGTTGACCCAAGGAGTCAGTTCATGAGAAGAGGACCTTTTTTTCCCTCCACCTCTCCGAGGAGACTTGTATGGGAACCTGGAGATTATTTTCCACCTGGCCCGCCACCCACTCCATTTCCAATGCGAAGTGTCTATGCAGGGAGAGGGTTTTCCTCTCAATCTTCCCCCAAGAGCTGGAATTCAGCCCTCTACACCCGCATTCTGAAAGTACAAGTGATTTCCCTGAAGGGTTCCTTCCACCTGCAAATGAGCCTGTTACTCAACATCCAGAACCAATCAAGAAACCTCATACTGTTGCTCTCTCTTCAAATGTAATTTGACTTTTCTCTCATTTTTAGTTTTTAAGTAACTGCTTTTACTTCAGTAATTGACTATACTTTGGCTCCAATTGAAGCTCAATGAAACTATAATTCTTAAGATAGTATTTTGTAAATAAAGATGGTTTACATAGGAAGCTTATGAGTAAATTATTCCTATTTTGTTTTATTCAAGAGTACAGCATTTAATCTGATGAACTCACTATTACATAAACAAGAATGGGAGTTCTAGGTACTTGTGATCTAGCTGATGGAAATATATTTGAAACTCCCAACAAAGAAGTGTATTTAGTATGACTGTAGCAAATGTGAAGTGACTTTAGGCTTAATGAAAAATTGTCACTGATTTTCAGACTGGTTGGGCATATCAGCTAGTTTTTCCATATCAGAATAACTAGAGCATGGGAGGACTATAGGAGGGAACACAACTAAACATGTCACGGAAATAGATCTCAACTACAAAGTAAAATGAACCTCTTTTTTATATTCGTTGCTGAGAACATTACATAGCTCTTGAGATATCATATTTCCCACATTAGATTCAAGTGAGTTATGAACTCCCATTGTTACCCCATATACAGATTGCACAATCACATTGTTTACACATCCACATTTTTACAAAATGCCATATTAGTAACTGTTCTATTCTGCTACCTTTTGTATCCTCTACTCTCCCCCCTCTCCTGCCCTCCCATCTTCTCTCTCTATCCCAGCTGCTGTAATTTAACGTTTGGGAATTGGAAACCACACTTTAAACTCACTCTGCTCCCCATTTTCCCTTCTGTCAAATTACTCATCATCTTCTTCTATTTCTCCTCCTCCTTCTCCTCTTCCTCCTCCTCCTTATACCTTTAATTCATTCATCATACACTCATGCATTGCTTCATTCATTCCTTTCACATATGGTTTTGGGGATCCAAATCAGGACCTTTGAAAGTGCGAAGCCAGCACTCTAGTGCTGAGCCAAAACCCCAGCACCTGTCTTTTTGATTTTATGACTGTTTCTATGAAATTCAGAATTGCATTCTGCTATGGTTCACGGATATGTGGATTGACCTAGTCCTTGTTTTCTCAGAGACATTTGGAAAATATATATGAATTATTAGGAGATTGAAATGAAGAAAAAAAGTGGAAATTCCCCAATTTCTTATTCTTAGATTCCATACTCTGACGCTGCCTACCTACTATAAAAACATTTAAACTCTTACTTCCCATTTCTATATCATTGCCAACAAGTGAACATTCACTGCCCTACAAAAAAACCAGAGAACGCACATTGAACAATGTTTCCCCAGTAGAGACCAAGGCACAATTCTTATTAAAAGAATACCTTAGTCATGAATTAATAGTGAAAGCTTTATTTGAGTGCTAAATGTGCTCTAATTATGTGTTTGTGTTTGTTGATGTGTGTGTGTGTGAGGTGGGGGTGTGTGTTTGTGTGTAAAACATGCACTGAGGTGTAAAATAAATGCAGGATTGCAACGGCCTTCTTAAAAATAAGAAGCAGTTTTATCACATTTCAAGCCCAGTGAAGAATCCGCCTGATACTTGACCTACAATTAATTGAAATGTGAAAAATTCAGGCCTAAAAAAACAAAGCCTACAAACAGAATAAATCTAATCAGTCTGTCTCACCTGATTAGATGTCCCCTGCCATGGGCTGTGTAAAATACATGGAGGATCCCGCACTGATTGTTATCTAGAATGACTTCTGCCTGAAATACTATTGGAGAATAGTTGCTGATGTACTGTGGTTCTTATACCAGTAAACTGGAATGAAGGTAACTTCAGGCTGCAAAGGAATCAATTGATTTTACTAACTGGTTTTTGGAAAACACTGCCATGAAAAATTATCAATATGTTCATAAAGGCATCCACATGTCTCTCCACAGGGGTTTTAATTAATGGGGGAGGGGGGGAGGTCTGGATATAACTTAACTGTCCATTAGTAGGTAGAACAATATAATGGGAATCACAGTGCACATACCAATTTGAACTCAACCTAGGTAACATGGATTCATCTCTGTGTTATAGGCCTGCTTCTGAAAAACACAATGTAGTGCTCCAAAAGCAGAACGATACTTTCAGAATACCATGTTATGTTTGTAAATAGAGAGACAGATAGGTATACAGAAATCAAAAATCTGAAAACGGTCTGGAAGTGTACATTTCAATAATTTACAATGTCAGTAGTGGGGGATTAATAGCAGACCAAGAAGACTGTATCTGCATGCGAAATGGTTCAATTTTTAAAGAGTTTTTTAAATGACCATGGACAAAAAATTCAAAGGGTTACAGTAAGTATTGAGGAGTGACTTGGTAAAAGGAGCACAGAGGTGAGAAAGGATTAAGTAGAGTTCAATAGAATCAGGTATAATATCTGTACACAGGACTCCATGAACAGGAGCAAAGGGGAAACTTAAAGAAATCATCAGGACTAAGGGGAGATCAGGATTAGGGGGGCTTGTAGGAAGAGCTGGAAAAAACCAAAGCATGCAATGGGCAGAAAATGTGGAAGAAAAGGCCTCACAGGTGGTAAACTGATCCATCTCTCCCTGGTAGTTCAACTGTATGAATAACAGAGAGGCCGGCTAAGTGGGAAAGTACTTGGAAACTCTGTTCATACAGACAACAGAAAGTGCCACCAGAGTGAAAAAAGTAAACCTAGTAAGGCAGCTTAGCCCCTTCCCCTTGGTGTTTTATGCCAGCTATCTTTCTTGCTGTGCCTCTGTTCATATACACTGATACGTGTTAGGTCCAAAGGCAGTGACAAACATTGTTACATGTATTGAGGAATCCTCCCAGTTCCACAAAGCACAGCCATTTTACTTAGTGTTCTCAATACCTTCTTTTCGACTCTCATCTCGTTTGAAGAAACACTTTCAGAGGAAAGAAGTTCTCCCTAAGCCACATGTGTCCTTAAGTAAACTATGAATTAAGTGGTATTTCAAGGTGTTTGGGCTGATTCCTCCACATGGCCCGTGAAACCTAGAAAAGTGTCATTCACCAACAGGCATTACATCTTCAATGAGTCCTGTTCATTGCACACCAGGGTCACCTTATTGTCCATTTAATGGTCAGAAAAACAGTGTTACAGTGAGTATCCTTTTTAGTAGTAGGACTAAAGTGTTTTGGACTCGCATGTTCAGATACTGAAAAGGCTCAGGGAAGTCCACTTGAAAGCTGGTCATTCGATACAGGTGCTGGAGAGGAAAACAAGCTACTCTCATTTGGCAACTTTGAGACAGTGATACAGCTCTGGCCATGTAAGTGTAAATAACAACAGGTCTAATCATGCATGGTGGCCTATGGGCTTGGAACTTGCATGCTTACAAAACCAGTGATGACTTGTGCATCTTCTCCTTCGAACCTCATATGTGACTCATCAACAAGTCAAGTGCTAACTTGGGAGGAAAACAATGTTGGGATGTCCTTTTGGTACATCAAGCCATGAACTCGTTGTCTTAACATCAACAATATAATTCACGTTCATGATTTACATCCATTTCAGAGAGTCATATCCATCCTTCTCTTGGCTATATATTTATAAGGACCAGCCAGCTTCCTTAGATGTTTTCAAGCCCATGAAAAGTCCAAAAAAAAAAAAAAACATCTGAAAGAAGAGTTTGAAGAATTTTCAACAAATACTAGTCTAGAAATGCTGACCTGAAAACCAACTGACGTTTTCAACACCCTCTTTTTGGGAACATTTTCTGTGCCGTGCTTCTCAAAAATGACTTGTCATAACTGATTTGTGCCCATGTTAGCAACTCTTCTGAAATAACTGAAAGTAGACTAATGTGAGAGTTTCTCTTTAGAGATAATTCAAATTACTTGCGTAGGAAGTGGCAGCAGGTCTGGGGATGTTGTAGCTCACTGGCAGTGACCTTGCCTAGCTTGGGGCTGGCCTGCCATGGATTTTCACCCCAAACACTTGCAAGGAAAAAAAAAAAGGGACGGAAGGGAGAGAAAAATTTGGAAGGGAGGGAGGCAAAGTTGGAGGGATGGAGGGAGGTAGAAAAGAAGGAAGAAGAAAAGGAGAAAAACCAGGAAGGGAGGAAGGAAGCAAGGAAGGAGGAAATAGGGAGAGTACAAGGGTAGGGAAAGGACTGAGTCACTAAAACTAAAGGCCAAAAAAAACACAAAAAATAAAATAAAATAAAATAAAACAAAAGGCAAGCGACACAAAGACCAATATAGGCCTTGAAAGCTGTTTGAACAGTTTAGACAGCTTTAGAATTTGAGTGACATCAAACAGAATGTTATGATGACTGGATGGAATCTTCCTACTAAGCCCCGCCTTGGCCTGGCCTAAACCAAATCAAGGGGTGTGTGGCATGGGGAGGAATTCTCTCTGCCTGGAGTGGGAGGGACCTAAACCTGTGGCACTTGAGGATGCACTGGGTAGGGAAGGGGACAAGACTCCCCTGATGGGCAGTTGAGCACAACAGGGCTCCTGGGAGCCCTTGATCATGGCTCCCACCACCATACGCCCACCACCTGCCATACGCTCACACCCTGAAGGGGATCGCAGTGGTCTGCTCCGTTGCCTGGTGCAGGTTGGAGTTCCTGACCAAACACCTGAGTGTCCACAGCCTGCGTTGGCCTGCCTGGGCAGGCTGTGGTTGTGGTGGCAAGAGCCAAAGCCGTCTTGGTGTGATGGAGGAGCCAAGGGCTGCCTCTCAGCCATACTAGTGGGTGGTTCTGGAAGAAGCACCAACGGTTGTGGCAGCATTGTCCGAAGACATGAAGCCAGGCCATCTTCCTTATGGCTTTCCTTGGGAGTTGGTGATGTGTACAGCTCTTAGATTTTTGGCTGTTCTCTTACTTTTCTGGAGATGTTTTCAGTCGGTTAGTAGCAGGCTTTACGTGGGAAGAGAAAAAAAGCTGGCTGTAAATCTTGCGGGACTTATTGAAAAAAAGTGTGGACTTCTTGAAAAAGTGAGCCTTGTTGAAAAAGAACATGAAGGCTTAGCCTCATCTTTAAAGGACTGCAGGTTTGAGAAGGGTTCAAGGGAAGCACAACATCTGGAGGCAACCTACGAAAAGCTGCATTGGTCCGAATCCAGCCATGGCGTTGAAATGCTCTTTCTAGAAGAAGAGCTCAAAGCACAGAAGGCTAAACATGGTCAACAGGATGAAATGAGGGCGCATCTATCAAGAAGGATGCAGTCCCTCCAAGGTGAATCTGAAACCCTCAGATCACAAATAGCTGAAGCTAAAACAAGCTGGAGACTCTTTCAAGTGAATGAGGAAGAACTGAAGCTGGCAATCAAAGGGGTGCCTTGTTTCCAGTTGACCCAAGGAGTCAGTTCATGAGAAGAGGACCTTTTTTTTCCCTCCACCTCTCCGAGGAAACTTGTATGGGAACCTGGAGATTATTTTCCACCTGGCCCGCCACCCACTCCATTTCCAATGCGAAGTGTCTATGCAGGGAGAGGGTTTTCCTCTCAATCTTCCCCCAAGAGCTGGAATTCAGCCCTCTACACCCGCATTCTGAAAGTACAAGTGATTTCCCTGAAGGGTTCCTTCCACCTGCAAATGAGCCTGTTACTCAACATCCAGAACCAATCAAGAAACCTCATACTGTTGCTCTCTCTTCAAATGTAATTTGACTTTTCTCTCATTTTTAGTTTTTAAGTAACTGCTTTTACTTCAGTAATTGACTATACTTTGGCTCCAATTGAAGCTCAATGAAACTATAATTCTTAAGATAGTATTTTGTAAATAAAGATGGTTTACATAGGAAGCTTATGAGTAAATTATTCCTATTTTGTTTTATTCAAGAGTACAGCATTTAATCTGATGAACTCACTATTACATAAACAAGAATGGGAGTTCTAGGTACTTGTGATCTAGCTGATGGAAATATATTTGAAACTCCCAACAAAGAAGTGTATTTAGTATGACTGTAGCAAATGTGAAGTGACTTTAGGCTTAATGAAAAATTGTCACTGATTTTCAGACTGGTTGGGCATATCAGCTAGTTTTTCCATATCAGAATAACTAGAGCATGGGAGGACTATAGGAGGGAACACAACTAAACATGTCACGGAAATAGGAGACCTCAACTACAAAGAAAAATGAAGACCTCTTTTTTATATTCGTTGCTGAGAACATTACATAGCTCTTGAGATATCATATTTCCCACATTAGATTCAAGTGAGTTATGAACTCCCATTGTTACCCCATATACAGATTGCACAATCACATTGTTTACACATCCACATTTTTACAAAATGCCATATTAGTAACTGTTCTATTCTGCCTCCTTTTCTATCCTCTACTCTCCCCCCTCTCCTGCCCTCCCATCTTCTCTCTCTATCCCAGCTGCTGTAATTTAACGTTTGGGAATTGGAAACCACACTTTAAACTCACTCTGCTCCCCATTTTCCCTTCTGTCAAATTACTCATCATCTTCTTCTATTTCTCCTCCTCCTTCTCCTCTTCCTCCTCCTCCTTATACCTTTAATTCATTCATCATACACTCATGCATTGCTTCATTCATTCACATTCATTCAACACATATGGTGTTGGGGATCCTACTCAGGACCTTTGAAAGTGCGAAGCCAGCACTCTAGTGCTGAGCCAAAACCCCAGCACCTGTCTTTTTGATTTTATGACTGTTTATATGAAATTCAGAATTGCATTCTGCTATGGTTCACGGATATGTGGATTGACCTAGTCCTTGTTTTCTCAGAGACATTTGGAAAATATATATGAATTATTAGGAGATTGAAATGAAGAAAAAAAGTGGAAATTCCCAAATTTCTTATTCTTAGATTCCATACTCTGACGCTGCCTACCTACTATAAAAACTTTTAAACTCTTACTCCCCATTTCTATATCATTGCCAACAAGTGAACATTCACTGCCCTACAACAAACCAGAGAACGCACATTGAACAATGTTTCCCCAGTAGAGACCAAGGCACAATTCTTATTAAAAGAATACCTTAGTCATGAATTAATAGTGAAAGCTTTATTTGAGTGTTAAATGTGCTCTAATTATGTGTTTGTGTTTATTGATGTGTGTGTGTGTGAGGGGGGGTGTGTGTTTGTGTGTAAAACATGCACTGAGGTGTAAAATAAATGCAGGATTGCAACGGCCTTCTTAAAAATAAGAAGCAGCTTTATCACATTTGTAGCCCAGGGAAGAATCCGCCTGATACTTGACCTACAATTAATTGAAATGTGAAAAATTCAGGCCTAAAAAACCAAAGCCAACAAACAGAATAAATCTAATCAGTCTGTCTCACCTGATTAGATGTCCCCTGCCATGGGCTGTGTAAAATACATGGAGGATCCCGCACTGATTGTTATCTAGAATGACTTCTGCCTGAATTACTATTGGAGAATAGTTGCTGCTATACTGTGGTTCTTATACCAGTAAACTGGAATGAAGGTAACTTCAGGCTGCAAAGGAATCAATTGATTTTACTAACTGGTTTTTGGAAAACACTGCCATGAAAAATTATCAATATGTTCATAAAGGCATCTACATGTCTCTCCACAGGGGTTTTATTTAATGGGGGAGGGGGGGAGGTCTGGATATAACTTAACTCTCCATTAGTAGGTAGAACAATATATTGGGAATCACAGTGCACATACCGGTTTGAACTCAACCTAGGTAACATGGATTCATCTCTGTGTTATAGGCCTGCTTCTGAAAAACACAATGTAGAGCTCCAAAAGCAGAACGATACTTTCAGAATACCATGTTATGTTTGTAAATAGAGAGACAGATAGATATACAGAAATCAAAAATCTGAAAACGGTCTGGAAGTGTACATTTCAATAACTTACAATGTCAGTAGTGGGGGATTAATAGCAGACCAAGAAGACTGTATCTGCATGCGAAATGGTTCAATTTTTAAAGAGTTTTTTAAATGACAATGGACAAAAAATTCAAAGGGTTACAGTAAGTGTTGAGGAGTGACTTGGTAAAAGGAGCACAGAGGTGAGAAAGGATTAAGTAGAGTTCAATAGAATCAGGTATAATATCTGTACACAGGACTCCATGAACAGGAGCAAAGAGGAAACTTAAAGAAATCATAAGGACTAAGGGGAGATCAGGATTAGGGGGGCTTGTAGGAAGAGCTGGAAAAAACCAAAGCATGCAATGGGCAGAAAATGTGGAAGAAAAGGCCTCACAGGTGGTAAACTGATCCATCTCTCCCTGGTAGTTCCACTGTATGAATAACAGAGAGGCCGGCTAAGTGGGAAAGTACTTGGAAACTCTGTTCATACAGACAACAGAAAGTGCCACCAGAGTGAAAAAAGTAAACCTAGTAAGGCAGCTTAGCCCCTTCCCCTTGGTGTTTTATGCCAGCTATCTTTCTTGCTGTGCCTCTGTTCATATACACTGATACGTGTTAGGTCCAAAGGCAGTGACAAACATTGTTACATGTATTGAGGAATCCTCCCAGTTCCACAAAGCACAGCCATTTTACTTAGTGTTCTCAATACCTTCTTTTCGACTCTCATCTCGTTTGAAGAAACACTTTCAGAGGAAAGAAGTTCTCCCTAAGCCACATGTGTCCTTAAGTAAACTATGAATTAAGTGGTATTTCAAAGTGTTTGGGCTGATTCCTCCACATGGCCCGTGAAACCTAGAAAAGTGTCATTCACCAACAGGCATTACATCTTCAATGAGTCCTGTTCTTTGCACACCAGGGTCACCTTATTGTCCATTTAATGGTCAGAAAAACAGTGTTACAGTGAGTATCCTTTTTAGTAGTAGGACTAAAGGGTTTTGGACTCGCATGTTCAGATACTGAAAAGGCTCAGGGAAGTCCACTTGAAAGCTGGTCATTCGATACAGGTGCTGGAGAGGAAAACAAGCTACTCTCATTTGGCAACTTTGAGACAGTGATACAGCTCTGGCCATGTAAGAGTAAATAACAACAGGTCTAATCATGCATGGTGGCCTATGGGCTTGGAACTTGCATGCTTACAAAACCAGTGATGACTTGTGCATCTTCTCCTTCGAACCTCATATGTGACTCATCAACAAGTCAAGTGATAACTTGGGAGGAAAACAATGTTGGGATGTCCTTTTGGTACATCAAGCCATGAACTCGTTGTCTTAACATCAACAATATAATTCACGTTCATGATTTACATCCATTTCAGAGAGTCATATCCATCCTTCTCTTGGCTATATATTTATAAGGACCAGCCAGCTTCCTTAGATGTTTTCAAGCCCATGAAAAGTCCAAAAAAAAAAAAAAAACATCTGAAAGAAGAGTTTGAAGAATTTTCAACAAATACTAGTCTAGAAATGCTGACCTGAAAACCAACTGACGTTTTCAACACCCTCTTTTTGGGAACATTTTCTGTGCCGTGCTTCTCAAAAATGACTTGTCATAACTGATTTGTGCCCATGTTAGCAACTCTTCTGAAATAACTGAAAGTAGACTAATGTGAGAGTTTCTCTTTAGAGATAATTCAAATTACTTGCGTAGGAAGTGGCAGCAGGTCTGGGGATGTTGTAGCTCACTGGCAGTGACCTTGCCTAGCTTGGGGCTGGCCTGCCATGGATTTTCACCCCAAACACTTGCAAGGAAAAAAAAAAAGGGACGGAAGGGAGAGAAAAATTTTAAGGGAGGGAAGCAAAGTTGGAGGGATGGAGGGAGGTAGAAAAGAAGGAAGAAGAAAAGGAGAAAAACCAGGAAGGGAGGAAGGAAGCAAGGAAGGAGGAAATAGGGAGAGTACAAGGGTAGGGAAAGGACTGAGTCACTAAAACTAAAGGCCAAAAAAATCACAAAAAATAAAATTAAATAAAATAAAACAAAAGGCAAGCGACACAAAGACCAATATAGGCCTTGAAAGCTGTTTGAACAGTTTAGACAGCTTTAGAATTTGAGTGACATCAAACAGAATGTTATGATGACTGGATGGAATCTTCCTACTAAGCCCCGCCTTGGCCTGGCCTAAACCAAATCAAGGGGTGTGTGGCATGGGGAGGAATTCTCTCTGGCTGGAGTGGGAGGGACCTAAACCTGTGGCACTTGAGGATGCACTGGGTAGGGAAGGGGACAAGACTCCCCTGATGGGCAGTTGAGCACAACAGGGCTCCTGGGAGCCCTTGATCATGGCTCCCACCACCATACGCCCACCACCTGCCATACGCTCACACCCTGAAGGGGATCGCAGTGGTCTGCTCCGTTGCCTGGTGCAGGTTGGAGTTCCTGACCAAACACCTGAGTGTCCACAGCCTGCGTTGGCCTGCCTGGGCAGGCTGTGGTTGTGGTGGCAAGAGCCAAAGCCGTCTTGGTGTGATGGAGGAGCCAAGGGCTGCCTCTCAGCCATACTAGTGGGTGGTTCTGGAAGAAGCACCAACGGTTGTGGCAGCATTGTCCGAAGACATGAAGCCAGGCCATCTTCCTTATGGCTTTCCTTGGGAGTTGGTGATGTGTACAGCTCTTAGATTTTTGGCTGTTCTCTTACTTTTCTGGAGATGTTTTCAGTCGGTTAGTAGCAGGCTTTACGTGGGAAGAGAAAAAAAGCTGGCTGTAAATCTTGCGGGACTTATTGAAAAAAAGTGTGGACTTCTTGAAAAAGTGAGCCTTGTTGAAAAAGAACATGAAGGCTTAGCCTCATCTTTAAAGGACTGCAGGTTTGAGAAGGGTTCAAGGGAAGCACAACATCTGGAGGCAACCTACGAAAAGCTGCATTGGTCCGAATCCAGCCATGGCGTTGAAATGCTCTTTCTAGAAGAAGAGCTCAAAGCACAGAAGGCTAAACATGGTCAACAGGATGAAATGAGGGCGCATCTATCAAGAAGGATGCAGTCCCTCCAAGGTGAATCTGAAACCCTCAGATCACAAATAGCTGAAGCTAAAACAAGCTGGAGACTCTTTCAAGTGAATGAGGAAGAACTGAAGCTGGCAATCAAAGGGGTGCCTTGTTTCCAGTTGACCCAAGGAGTCAGTTCATGAGAAGAGGACCTTTTTTTTCCCTCCACCTCTCCGAGGAAACTTGTATGGGAACCTGGAGATTATTTTCCACCTGGCCCGCCACCCACTCCATTTCCAATGCGAAGTGTCTATGCAGGGAGAGGGTTTTCCTCTCAATCTTCCCCCAAGAGCTGGAATTCAGCCCTCTACACCCGCATTCTGAAAGTACAAGTGATTTCCCTGAAGGGTTCCTTCCACCTGCAAATGAGCCTGTTACTCAACATCCAGAACCAATCAAGAAACCTCATACTGTTGCTCTCTCTTCAAATGTAATTTGACTTTTCTCTCATTTTTAGTTTTTAAGTAACTGCTTTTACTTCAGTAATTGACTATACTTTGGCTCCAATTGAAGCTCAATGAAACTATAATTCTTAAGATAGTATTTTGTAAATAAAGATGGTTTACATAGGAAGCTTATGAGTAAATTATTCCTATTTTGTTTTATTCAAGAGTACAGCATTTAATCTGATGAACTCACTATTACATAAACAAGAATGGGAGTTCTAGGTACTTGTGATCTAGCTGATGGAAATATATTTGAAACTCCCAACAAAGAAGTGTATTTAGTATGACTGTAGCAAATGTGAAGTGACTTTAGGCTTAATGAAAAATTGTCACTGATTTTCAGACTGGTTGGGCATATCAGCTAGTTTTTCCATATCAGAATAACTAGAGCATGGGAGGACTATAGGAGGGAACACAACTAAACATGTCACGGAAATAGGAGACCTCAACTACAAAAAAAAATGAAGACCTCTTTTTTATATTCGTTGCTGAGAACATTACATAGCTCTTGAGATATCATATTTCCCACATTAGATTCAAGTGAGTTATGAACTCCCATTGTTACCCCATATACAGATTGCACAATCACATTGTTTACACATCCACTTTTTTACAAAATGCCATATTAGTAACTGTTCTATTCTGCTACCTTTTCTATCCTCTACTCTCCCCCCTCTCCTGCCCTCCCATCTTCTCTCTCTATCCCAGCTGCTGTAATTTAACGTTTGGGAATTGGAAACCACACTTTAAACTCACTCTGCTCCCCATTTTCCCTTTTGTCAAATTACTCATCATCTTCTTCTATTTCTTCTCCTCCTTCTCCTCTTCCTCCTCCTCCTTATACCTTTAATTCATTCATCATACACTCATGCGTTGCTTCATTCATTCACATTCATTCAACACATATGGTGTTGGGGATCCTACTCAGGACATTTGAAAGTGCGAAGCCAGCACTCTAGTGCTGAGCCAAAACCCCAGCACCTGTCTTTTTGATTTTTTGACTGTTTCTATGAAATTCAGAATTGCATTCTGCTATGGTTCACGGATATGTGGATTGACCTAGTCCTTGTTTTCTCAGAGACATTTGGAAAATATATATGAATTATTAGGAGATTGAAATGAAGAAAAAAAGTGGAAATTCCCCAATTTCTTATTCTTAGATTCCATACTCTGACGCTGCCTACCTACTATAAAAGCTTTTAAACTCTTACTCCCCATTTCTATATCATTGCCAACAAGTGAACATTCACTGCCCTACAACAAACCAGAGAACGCACATTGAACAATGTTTCCCCAGTAGAGACCAAGGCACAATTCTTATTAAAAGAATACCTTAGTCATGAATTAATAGTGAAAGCTTTATTTGAGTGTTAAATGTGCTCTAATTATGTGTTTGTGTTTGTTGATGTGTGTGTGTGTGTTGGGGTGTGTGTTTGTGTGTAAAACATGCACTGAGGTGTAAAATAAATGCAGGATTGCAACGGCCTTCTTAAAAATAAGAAGCAGCTTTATCACATTTGAAGCCCAGGGAAGAATCCGCCTGATACTTGACCTACAATTAATTGAAATGTGAAAAATTCAGGCCTAAAAAAACAAAGCCTACAAACAGAATAAATCTAATCAGTCTGTCTCACCTGATTAGATGTCCCCTGCCATGGGCTGTGTAAAATACATGGAGGATCCCGCACTGATTGTTATCTAGAATGACTTCTGCCTGAAATACTATTGGAGAATAGTTGCTGATGTACTGTGGTTCTTATACCAGTAAACTGGAATGAAGGTAACTTCAGGCTGCAAAGGAATCAATTGATTTTACTAACTGGTTTTTGGAAAACACTGCCATGAAAAATTATCAATATGTTCATAAAGGCATCTACATGTCTCTCCACAGGGGTTTTACTTAATGGGGGAGGGGGGGAGGTCTGGATATAACTTAACTGTCCATTAGTAGGTAGAACAATATAATGGGAATCACAGTGCACATACCAATTTGAACTCAACCTAGGTAACATGGATTCATCTCTGTGTTATAGGCCTGGTTCTGAAAAACACAATGTAGTGCTCCAAAAGCAGAACGATACTTTCAGAATACCATGTTATGTTTGTAAATAGAGAGACAGATAGATATACAGAAATCAAAAATCTGAAAACGGTCTGGAAGTGTACATTTCAATAACTTACAATGTCAGTAGTGGGGGATTAATAGCAGACCAAGAAGACTGTATCTGCATGAGAAATGGTTCACTTTTTAAAGCGTTTTTTAAATGACAATGGACAAAAAATTCAAAGGGTTACAGTAAGTGTTGAGGAGTGACTTGGTAAAAGGAGCACAGAGGTGAGAAAGGATTAAGTAGAGTTCAATAGAATCAGGTATAATATCTGTACACAGGACTCCATGAACAGGAGCAAAGGGGAAACTTAAAGAAATCATCAGGACTAAGGGGAGATCAGGATTAGGGGGGCTTGTAGGAAGAGCTGGAAAAAACCAAAGCATGCAATGGGCAGAAAATGTGGAAGAAAAGGCCTCACAGGTGGTAAACTGATCCATCTCTCCCTGGTAGTTCAACTGTATGAATAACAGAGAGGCCGGCTAAGTGGGAAAGTACTTGGAAACTCTGTTCATACAGACAACAGAAAGTGCCACCAGAGTGAAAAAAGTAAACCTAGTCAGGCAGCTTAGCCCCTTCCCCTTGGTGTTTTATGCCAGCCATCTTTCTTGCTGTGCCTCTGTTCATATACACTGATACGTGTTAGGTCCAAAGGCAGTGACAAACATTGTTACATGTATTGAGGAATCCTCCCAGTTCCACAAAGCACAGCCATTTTACTTAGTGTTCTCAATACCTTCTTTTCGACTCTCATCTCGTTTGAAGAAACACTTTCAGAGGAAAGAAGTTCTCCCTAAGCCACATGTGTCCTTAAGTAAACTATGAATTAAGTGGTATTTCAAGGTGTTTGGGCTGATTCCTCCACATGGCCCGTGAAACCTAGAAAAGTGTCATTCACCAACAGGCATTACATCTTCAATGAGTCCTGTTCTTTGCACACCAGGGTCACCTTATTGTCCATTTAATGGTCAGAAAAACAGTGTTACAGTGAGTATCCTTTTTAGTAGTAGGACTAAAGTGTTTTGGACTCGCATGTTCAGATACTGAAAAGGCTCAGGGAAGTCCACTTGAAAACTGCTCATTCGATACAGGTGCTGGAGAGGAAAACAAGCTACTCTCATTTGGCAACTTTGAGACAGTGATACAGCTCTGGCCATGTAAGTGTAAATAACAACAGGTCTAATCATGCATGGTGGCCTATGGGCTTGGAACTTGCATGCTTACAAAACCAGTGATGACTTGTGCATCTTCTCCTTCGAACCTCATATGTGACTCATCAACAAGTCAAGTGCTAACTTGGGAGGAAAACAATGTTGGGATGTCCTTTTGGTACATCAAGCCATGAACTCGTTGTCTTAACATCAACAATATAATTCACGTTCATGATTTACATCCATTTCAGAGAGTCATATCCATCCTTCTCTTGGCTATATATTTATAAGGACCAGCCAGCTTCCTTAGATGTTTTCAAGCCCATGAAAAGTCCAAAAAAAAAAAAAAAAACATCTGAAAGAAGAGTTTGAAGAATTTTCAACAAATACTAGTCTAGAAATGCTGACCTGAAAACCAACTGACGTTTTCAATACCCTCTTTTTGGGAACATTTTCTGTGCCGTGCTTCTCAAAAATGACTTGTCATGACTGATTTGTGCCCATGTTAGCAACTCTTATGAAATTACTGAAAGTAGACTAATGTGAGAGTTTCTCTTTAGAGATAATTCAAATTACTTGCGTAGGAAGTGGCAGCAGGTCTGGGGATGTTGTAGCTCACTGGCAGTGACCTTGCCTAGCTTGGGGCTGGCCTACCATGGATTTTCACCCCAAACACTTGCAAGGAAAAAAAAAGGGACGGAAGGGAGAGAAAAAGTTCGAAGGGAGGGAGGCAAAGTTGGAGGGATGGAGGGAGGTAGAAAAGAAGGAAGAAGAAAAGGAGAAAAACCAGGAAGGGAGGAAGGAAGCAAGGAAGGAGGAAATAGGGAGAGTACAAGGGCAGGGAAAGGACTGAGTCACTAAAACTAAAGGCCAAAAAAAAAAAACAAAAAATAAAATAAAATAAAATAAAACAAAAGGCAAGCGACACAAAGACCAATATAGGCCTTGAAAGCTGTTTGAACAGTTTAGACAGCTTTAGAATTTGAGTGACATCAAACTGAATGTTATGATGACTGGATGGAATCTTCCTACTAAGCCCCGCCTTGGCCTGGCCTAAACCAAATCAAGGGGTGTGTGGAATGGGGAGGAATTCTCTCTGGCTGGAGTGGGAGGGACCTAAACCTGTGGCACTTGAGGATGCACTGGGTAGGGAAGGGGACAAGACTCCCCTGATGGGCAGTTGAGCACAACAAGGCTCCTGGGAGCCCTTGATCATGGCTCCCACCACCATACGCCCACCACCTGCCATACGCTCACACCCTGAAGGGGATCGCAGTGGTCTGCTCCGTTGCCTGGTGCAGGTTGGAGTTCCTGACCAAACACCTGAGTGTCCACAGCCTGCGTTGGCCTGCCTGGGCAGGCTGTGGTTGTGGTGGCAAGAGCCAAAGCCGTCTTGGTGTGATGGAGGAGCCAAGGGCTGCCTCTCAGCCATACTAGTGGGTGGTTCTGGAAGAAGCACCAACGGTTGTGGCAGCATTGTCCGAAGACATGAAGCCAGGCCATCTTCCTTATGGCTTTCCTTGGGAGTTGGTGATGTGTACAGCTCTTAGATTTTTGGCTGTTCTCTTACTTTTCTGGAGATGTTTTCAGTCGGTTAGTAGCAGGCTTTACGTGGGAAGAGAAAAAAAGCTGGCTGTAAATCTTGCGGGACTTATTGAAAAAAAGTGTGGACTTCTTGAAAAAGTGAGCCTTGTTGAAAAAGAACATGAAGGCTTAGCCTCATCTTTAAAGGACTGCAGGTTTGAGAAGGGTTCAAGGGAAGCACAACATCTGGAGGCAACCTACGAAAAGCTGCATTGGTCCGAATCCAGCCATGGCGTTGAAATGCTCTTTCTAGAAGAAGAGCTCAAAGCACAGAAGGCTAAACATGGTCAACAGGATGAAATGAGGGCGCATCTATCAAGGAGGATGCAGTCCCTCCAAGGTGAATCTGAAACCCTCAGATCACAAATAGCTGAAGCTAAAACAAGCTGGAGACTCTTTCAAGTGAATGAGGAAGAACTGAAGCTGGCAATCAAAGGGGTGCCTTGTTTCCAGTTGACCCAAGGAGTCAGTTCATGAGAAGAGGACCTTTTTTTTCCCTCCACCTCTCCGAGGAAACTTGTATGGGAACCTGGAGATTATTTTCCACCTGGTCCGCCACCCACTCCATTTCCAATGCGAAGTGTCTATGCAGGGAGAGGGTTTTCCTCTCAATCTTCCCCCAAGAGCTGGAATTCAGCCCTCTACACCCGCATTCTGAAAGTACAAGTGATTTCCCTGAAGGGTTCCTTCCACCTGCAATTGAGCCTGTTACTCAACATCCAGAACCAATCAAGAAACCTCATACTGTTGCTCTCTCTTCGAATGTAATTTGACTTTTCTCTCATTTTTAGTTTTTAAGTAACTGCTTTTACTTCAGTAATTGACTATACTTTGGCTCCAATTGAAGCTCAATGAAACTATAATTCTTAAGATAGTATTTTGTAAATAAAGATGGTTTACATAGGAAGCTTATGAGTAAATTATTCCTATTTTGTTTTATTCAAGAGTACAGCATTTAATCTGATGAACTCACTATTACATAAACAAGAATGGGAGTTCTAGGTACTTGTGATCTAGCTGATGGAAATATATTTGAAACTCCCAACAAAGAAGTGTATTTAGTATGACTGTAGCAAATGTGAAGTGACTTTAGGCTTAATGAAAAATTGTCACTGATTTTCAGACTGGTTGGGCATATCAGCTAGTTTTTCCATATCAGAATAACTAGAGCATGGTAGGACTATAGGAGGGAACACAACTAAACATGTCACGGAAATAGGAGACCTCAACTACAAAGAAAAATGAAGACCTCTTTTTTATATTCGTTGCTGAGAACATTACATAGCTCTTGAGATATCATATTTCCCACATTAGATTCAAGTGAGTTATGAACTCCCATTGTTACCCCATATACAGATTGCACAATCACATTGTTTACACATCCACTTTTTTACAAAATGCCATATTAGTAACTGTTCTATTCTGCTACCTTTTCTATCCTCTACTCTCCCCCCTCTCCTGCCCTCCCATCTTCTCTCTCTATCCCAGCTGCTGTAATTTAACGTTTGGGAATTGGAAACCACACTTTAAACTCACTCTGCTCCCCATTTTCCCTTTTGTCAAATTACTCATCATCTTCTTCTATTTCTTCTCCTCCTTCTCCTCTTCCTCCTCCTCCTTATACCTTTAATTCATTCATCATACACTCATGCGTTGCTTCATTCATTCACATTCATTCAACACATATGGTGTTGGGGATCCTACTCAGGACCTTTGAAAGTGCGAAGCCAGCACTCTAGTGCTGAGCCAAAACCCCAGCACCTGTCTTTTTGATTTTTTGACTGTTTCTATGAAATTCAGAATTGCATTCTGCTATGGTTCACGGATATGTGGATTGACCTAGTCCTTGTTTTCTCAGAGACATTTGGAAAATATATATGAATTATTAGGAGATTGAAATGAAGAAAAAAAGTGGAAATTCCCCAATTTCTTATTCTTAGATTCCATACTCTGACGCTGCCTACCTACTATAAAAGCTTTTAAACTCTTACTCCCCATTTCTATATCATTGCCAACAAGTGAACATTCACTGCCCTACAACAAACCAGAGAACGCACATTGAACAATGTTTCCCCAGTAGAGACCAAGGCACAATTCTTATTAAAAGAATACCTTAGTCATGAATTAATAGTGAAAGCTTTATTTGAGTGTTAAATGTGCTCTAATTATGTGTTTGTGTTTGTTGATGTGTGTGTGTGTGTTGGGGTGTGTGTTTGTGTGTAAAACATGCACTGAGGTGTAAAATAAATGCAGGATTGCAACGGCCTTCTTAAAAATAAGAAGCAGCTTTATCACATTTGAAGCCCAGGGAAGAATCCGCCTGATACTTGACCTACAATTAATTGAAATGTGAAAAATTCAGGCCTAAAAAAACAAAGCCTACAAACAGAATAAATCTAATCAGTCTGTCTCACCTGATTAGATGTCCCCTGCCATGGGCTGTGTAAAATACATGGAGGATCCCGCACTGATTGTTATCTAGAATGACTTCTGCCTGAAATACTATTGGAGAATAGTTGCTGATGTACTGTGGTTCTTATACCAGTAAACTGGAATGAAGGTAACTTCAGGCTGCAAAGGAATCAATTGATTTTACTAACTGGTTTTTGGAAAACACTGCCATGAAAAATTATCAATATGTTCATAAAGGCATCTACATGTCTCTCCACAGGGGTTTTACTTAATGGGGGAGGGGGGGAGGTCTGGATATAACTTAACTGTCCATTAGTAGGTAGAACAATATAATGGGAATCACAGTGCACATACCAATTTGAACTCAACCTAGGTAACATGGATTCATCTCTGTGATATAGGCCTGGTTCTGAAAAACACAATGTAGTGCTCCAAAAGCAGAACGATACTTTCAGAATACCATGTTATGTTTGTAAATAGAGAGACAGATAGATATACAGAAATCAAAAATCTGAAAACGGTCTGGAAGTGTACATTTCAATAACTTACAATGTCAGTAGTGGGGGATTAATAGCAGACCAAGAAGACTGTATCTGCATGCGAAATGGTTCACTTTTTAAAGCGTTTTTTAAATGACAATGGACAAAAAATTCAAAGGGTTACAGTAAGTGTTGAGGAGTGACTTGGTAAAAGGAGCACAGAGGTGAGAAAGGATTAAGTAGAGTTCAATAGAATCAGGTATAATATCTGTACACAGGACTCCATGAACAGGAGCAAAGGGGAAACTTAAAGAAATCATCAGGACTAAGGGGAGATCAGGATTAGGGGGGCTTGTAGGAAGAGCTGGAAAAAACCAAAGCATGCAATGGGCAGAAAATGTGGAAGAAAAGGCCTCACAGGTGGTAAACTGATCCATCTCTCCCTGGTAGTTCAACTGTATGAATAACAGAGAGGCCGGCTAAGTGGGAAAGTACTTGGAAACTCTGTTCATACAGACAACAGAAAGTGCCACCAGAGTGAAAAAAGTAAACCTAGTCAGGCAGCTTAGCCCCTTCCCCTTGGTGTTTTATGCCAGCCATCTTTCTTGCTGTGCCTCTGTTCATATACACTGATACGTGTTAGGTCCAAAGGCAGTGACAAACATTGTTACATGTATTGAGGAATCCTCCCAGTTCCACAAAGCACAGCCATTTTACTTAGTGTTCTCAATACCTTCTTTTCGACTCTCATCTCGTTTGAAGAAACACTTTCAGAGGAAAGAAGTTCTCCCTAAGCCACATGTGTCCTTAAGTAAACTATGAATTAAGTGGTATTTCAAGGTGTTTGGGCTGATTCCTCCACATGGCCCGTGAAACCTAGAAAAGTGTCATTCACCAACAGGCATTACATCTTCAATGAGTCCTGTTCTTTGCACACCAGGGTCACCTTATTGTCCATTTAATGGTCAGAAAAACAGTGTTACAGTGAGTATCCTTTTTAGTAGTAGGACTAAAGTGTTTTGGACTCGCATGTTCAGATACTGAAAAGGCTCAGGGAAGTCCACTTGAAAACTGCTCATTCGATACAGGTGCTGGAGAGGAAAACAAGCTACTCTCATTTGGCAACTTTGAGACAGTGATACAGCTCTGGCCATGTAAGTGTAAATAACAACAGGTCTAATCATGCATGGTGGCCTATGGGCTTGGAACTTGCATGCTTACAAAACCAGTGATGACTTGTGCATCTTCTCCTTCGAACCTCATATGTGACTCATCAACAAGTCAAGTGCTAACTTGGGAGGAAAACAATGTTGGGATGTCCTTTTGGTACATCAAGCCATGAACTCGTTGTCTTAACATCAACAATATAATTCACGTTCATGATTTACATCCATTTCAGAGAGTCATATCCATCCTTCTCTTGGCTATATATTTATAAGGACCAGCCAGCTTCCTTAGATGTTTTCAAGCCCATGAAAAGTCCAAAAAAAAAAAAAAACATCTGAAAGAAGAGTTTGAAGAATTTTCAACAAATACTAGTCTAGAAATGCTGACCTGAAAACCAACTGACGTTTTCAATACCCTCTTTTTGGGAACATTTTCTGTGCCGTGCTTCTCAAAAATGACTTGTCATGACTGATTTGTGCCCATGTTAGCAACTCTTATGAAATTACTGAAAGTAGACTAATGTGAGAGTTTCTCTTTAGAGATAATTCAAATTACTTGCGTAGGAAGTGGCAGCAGGTCTGGGGATGTTGTAGCTCACTGGCAGTGACCTTGCCTAGCTTGGGGCTGGCCTACCATGGATTTTCACCCCAAACACTTGCAAGGAAAAAAAAAGGGACGGAAGGGAGAGAAAAAGTTCGAAGGGAGGGAGGCAAAGTTGGAGGGATGGAGGGAGGTAGAAAAGAAGGAAGAAGAAAAGGAGAAAAACCAGGAAGGGAGGAAGGAAGCAAGGAAGGAGGAAATAGGGAGAGTACAAGGGCAGGGAAAGGACTGAGTCACTAAAACTAAAGGCCAAAAAAAAAAAACAAAAAATAAAATAAAATAAAATAAAACAAAAGGCAAGCGACACAAAGACCAATATAGGCCTTGAAAGCTGTTTGAACAGTTTAGACAGCTTTAGAATTTGAGTGACATCAAACTGAATGTTATGATGACTGGATGGAATCTTCCTACTAAGCCCCGCCTTGGCCTGGCCTAAACCAAATCAAGGGGTGTGTGGAATGGGGAGGAATTCTCTCTGGCTGGAGTGGGAGGGACCTAAACCTGTGGCACTTGAGGATGCACTGGGTAGGGAAGGGGACAAGACTCCCCTGATGGGCAGTTGAGCACAACAAGGCTCCTGGGAGCCCTTGATCATGGCTCCCACCACCATACGCCCACCACCTGCCATACGCTCACACCCTGAAGGGGATCGCAGTGGTCTGCTCCGTTGCCTGGTGCAGGTTGGAGTTCCTGACCAAACACCTGAGTGTCCACAGCCTGCGTTGGCCTGCCTGGGCAGGCTGTGGTTGTGGTGGCAAGAGCCAAAGCCGTCTTGGTGTGATGGAGGAGCCAAGGGCTGCCTCTCAGCCATACTAGTGGGTGGTTCTGGAAGAAGCACCAACGGTTGTGGCAGCATTGTCCGAAGACATGAAGCCAGGCCATCTTCCTTATGGCTTTCCTTGGGAGTTGGTGATGTGTACAGCTCTTAGATTTTTGGCTGTTCTCTTACTTTTCTGGAGATGTTTTCAGTCGGTTAGTAGCAGGCTTTACGTGGGAAGAGAAAAAAAGCTGGCTGTAAATCTTGCGGGACTTATTGAAAAAAAGTGTGGACTTCTTGAAAAAGTGAGCCTTGTTGAAAAAGAACATGAAGGCTTAGCCTCATCTTTAAAGGACTGCAGGTTTGAGAAGGGTTCAAGGGAAGCACAACATCTGGAGGCAACCTACGAAAAGCTGCATTGGTCCGAATCCAGCCATGGCGTTGAAATGCTCTTTCTAGAAGAAGAGCTCAAAGCACAGAAGGCTAAACATGGTCAACAGGATGAAATGAGGGCGCATCTATCAAGGAGGATGCAGTCCCTCCAAGGTGAATCTGAAACCCTCAGATCACAAATAGCTGAAGCTAAAACAAGCTGGAGACTCTTTCAAGTGAATGAGGAAGAACTGAAGCTGGCAATCAAAGGGGTGCCTTGTTTCCAGTTGACCCAAGGAGTCAGTTCATGAGAAGAGGACCTTTTTTTTCCCTCCACCTCTCCGAGGAAACTTGTATGGGAACCTGGAGATTATATTCCACCTGGTCCGCCACCCACTCCATTTCCAATGCGAAGTGTCTATGCAGGGAGAGGGTTTTCCTCTCAATCTTCCCCCAAGAGCTGGAATTCAGCCCTCTACACCCGCATTCTGAAAGTACAAGTGATTTCCCTGAAGGGTTCCTTCCACCTGCAATTGAGCCTGTTACTCAACATCCAGAACCAATCAAGAAACCTCATACTGTTGCTCTCTCTTCAAATGTAATTTGACTTTTCTCTCATTTTTAGTTTTTAAGTAACTGCTTTTACTTCAGTAATTGACTATACTTTGGCTCCAATTGAAGCTCAATGAAACTATAATTCTTAAGATAGTATTTTGTAAATAAAGATGGTTTACATAGGAAGCTTATGAGTAAATTATTCCTATTTTGTTTTATTCAAGAGTACAGCATTTAATCTGATGAACTCACTATTACATAAACAAGAATGGGAGTTCTAGGTACTTGTGATCTAGCTGATGGAAATATATTTGAAACTCCCAACAAAGAAGTGTATTTAGTATGACTGTAGCAAATGTGAAGTGACTTTAGGCTTAATGAAAAATTGTCACTGATTTTCAGACTGGTTGGGCATATCAGCTAGTTTTTCCATATCAGAATAACTAGAGCATGGGAGGACTATAGGAGGGAACACAACTAAACATGTCACGGAAATAGGAGACCTCAACTACAAAGAAAAATGAAGACCTCTTTTTTATATTCGTTGCTGAGAACATTACATAGCTCTTGAGATATCATATTTCCCACATTAGATTCAAGTGAGTTATGAACTCCCATTGTTACCCCATATACAGATTGCACAATCACATTGTTTACACATCCACTTTTTTACAAAATGCCATATTAGTAACTGTTCTATTCTGCTACCTTTTCTATCCTCTACTCTCCCCCCTCTCCTGCCCTCCCATCTTCTCTCTCTATCCCAGCTGCTGTAATTTAACGTTTGGGAATTGGAAACCACACTTTAAACTCACTCTGCTCCCCATTTTCCCTTTTGTCAAATTACTCATCATCTTCTTCTATTTCTTCTCCTCCTTCTCCTCTTCCTCCTCCTCCTTATACCTTTAATTCATTCATCATACACTCATGCGTTGCTTCATTCATTCACATTCATTCAACACATATGGTGTTGGGGATCCTACTCAGGACCTTTGAAAGTGTGAAGCCAGCACTCTAGTGCTGAGCCAAAACCCCAGCACCTGTCTTTTTGATTTTTTGACTGTTTCTATGAAATTCAGAATTGCATTCTGCTATGGTTCACGGATATGTGGATTGACCTAGTCCTTGTTTTCTCAGAGACATTTGGAAAATATATATGAATTATTAGGAGATTGAAATGAAGAAAAAAAGTGGAAATTCCCCAATTTCTTATTCTTAGATTCCATACTCTGACGCTGCCTACCTACTATAAAAGCTTTTAAACTCTTACTCCCCATTTCTATATCATTGCCAACAAGTGAACATTCACTGCCCTACAACAAACCAGAGAACGCACATTGAACAATGTTTCCCCAGTAGAGACCAAGGCACAATTCTTATTAAAAGAATACCTTAGTCATGAATTAATAGTTAAAGCTTTATTTGAGTGTTAAATGTGCTCTAATTATGTGTTTGTGTTTGTTGATGTGTGTGTGTGTGTTGGGGTGTGTGTTTGTGTGTAAAACATGCACTGAGGTGTAAAATAAATGCAGGATTGCAACGGCCTTCTTAAAAAAAAGAAGCAGCTTTATCACATTTGAAGCCCAGGGAAGAATCCGCCTGATACTTGACCTACAATTAATTGAAATGTGAAAAATTCAGGCCTAAAAAAACAAAGCCAACAAACAGAATAAATCTAATCAGTCTGTCTCACCTGATTAGATGTCCCCTCCCATGGGCTGTGTAAAATACATGGAGGATCCCGCACTGATTGTTATCTAGAATGACTTCTGCCTGAACTACTATTGGAGAATAGTTGCTGATGTACTGTGGTTCTTATACCAGTAAACTGGAATGAAGGTAACTTCAGGCTGCAAAGGAATCAATTGATTTTACTAACTGGTTTTTGGAAAACACTGCCATGAAAAATTATCAATATGTTCATAAAGGCATCTACATGTCTCTCCACAGGGGTTTTACTTAATGGGGGAGGGGGGGAGGTCTGGATATAACTTAACTGTCCATTAGTAGGTAGAACAATATAATGGGAATCACAGTGCACATACCAATTTGAACTCAACCTAGGTAACATGGATTCATCTCTGTGTTATAGGCCTGGTTCTGAAAAACACAATGTAGTGCTCCAAAAGCAGAACGATACTTTCAGAATACCATGTTATGTTTGTAAATAGAGAGACAGATAGATATACAGAAATCAAAAATCTGAAAACGGTCTGGAAGTGTACATTTCAATAACTTACAATGTCAGTAGTGGGGGATTAATAGCAGACCAAGAAGACTGTATCTGCATGCGAAATGGTTCACTTTTTAAAGCGTTTTTTAAATGACAATGGACAAAAAATTCAAAGGGTTACAGTAAGTGTTGAGGAGTGACTTGGTAAAAGGAGCACAGAGGTGAGAAAGGATTAAGTAGAGTTCAATAGAATCAGGTATAATATCTGTACACAGGACTCCATGAACAGGAGCAAAGGGGAAACTTAAAGAAATCATCAGGACTAAGGGGAGATCAGGATTAGGGGGGCTTGTAGGAAGAGCTGGAAAAAACCAAAGCATGCAATGGGCAGAAAATGTGGAAGAAAAGGCCTCACAGGTGGTAAACTGATCCATCGCTCCCTGGTAGTTCAACTGTATGAATAACAGAGAGGCCGGCTAAGTGGGAAAGTACTTGGAAACTCTGTTCATACAGACAACAGAAAGTGCCACCAGAGTGAAAAAAGTAAACCTAGTAAGGCAGCTTAGCCCCTTCCCCTTGGTGTTTTATGCCAGCTATCTTTCTTGCTGTGCCTCTGTTCATATACACTGATACGTGTTAGGTCCAAAGGCAGTGACAAACATTGTTACATGTATTGAGGAATCCTCCCAGTTCCACAAAGCACAGCCATTTTACTTAGTGTTCTCAATACCTTCTTTTCGACTCTCATCTCGTTTGAAGAAACACTTTCAGAGGAAAGAAGTTCTCCCTAAGCCACATGTGTCCTTAAGTAAACTATGAATTAAGTGGTATTTCAAGGTGTTTGGGCTGATTCCTCCACATGGCCCGTGAAACCTAGAAAAGTGTCATTCACCAACAGGCATTACATCTTCAATGAGTCCTGTTCTTTGCACACCAGGGTCACCTTATTGTCCATTTAATGGTCAGAAAAACAGTGTTACAGTGAGTATCCTTTTCAGTAGTAGGACTAAAGTGTTTTGGACTCGCATGTTCAGATACTGAAAAGGCTCAGGGAAGTCCACTTGAAAGCTGGTCATTCGATACAGGTGCTGGAGAGGAAAACAAGCTACTCTCATTTGGCAACTTTGAGACAGTGATACAGCTCTGGCCATGTAAGTGTAAATAACAACAGGTCTAATCATGCATGGTGGCCTATGGGCTTGGAACTTGCATGCTTACAAAACCAGTGATGACTTGTGCATCTTCTCCTTCGAACCTCATATGTGACTCATCAACAAGTCAAGTGCTAACTTGGGAGGAAAACAATGTTGGGATGTCCTTTTGGTACATCAAGCCATGAACTCGTTGTCTTAACATCAACAATATAATTCACGTTCATGATTTACATCCATTTCAGAGAGTAATATCCATCCTTCTCTTGGCTATATATTTATAATGACCAGCCAGCTTCCTTAGATGTTTTCAAGCCCATGATAAGTCCAAAAAAAAAAAAAACATCTGAAAGAAGAGTTTGAAGAATTTTCAACAAATACTAGTCTAGAAATGCTGACCTGAAAACCAACTGACGTTTTCAATACCCTCTTTTTGGGAACATTTTCTGTGCCGTGCTTCTCAAAAATGACTTGTCATGACTGATTTGTGCCCATGTTAGCAACTCTTCTGAAATTACTGAAAGTAGACTAATGTGAGAGTTTCTCTTTAGAGATAATTCAAATTACTTGCGTAGGAAGTGGCAGCAGGTCTGGGGATGTTGTAGCTCACTGGCAGTGACCTTGCCTAGCTTGGGGCTGGCCTACCATGGATTTTCACCCCAAACACTTGCAAGGAAAAAAAAAGGGACGGAAGGGAGAGAAAAAGTTGGAAGGGAGGGAGGCAAAGTTGGAGGGATGGAGGGAGGTAGAAAAGAAGGAAGAAGAAAAGGAGAAAAACCAGGAAGGGAGGAAGGAAGCAAGGAAGGAGGAAATAGGGAGAGTACAAGGGCAGGGAAAGGACTGAGTCACTAAAACTAAAGGCCAAAAAAAAAAAAACAAAAAATAAAATAAAATAAAATAAAACAAAAGGCAAGCGACACAAAGACCAATATAGGCCTTGAAAGCTGTTTGAACAGTTTAGACAGCTTTAGAATTTGAGTGACATCAAACTGAATGTTATGATGACTGGATGGAATCTTCCTACTAAGCCCCGCCTTGGCCTGGCCTAAACCAAATCAAGGGGTGTGTGGCATGGGGAGGAATTCTCTCTGGCTGGAGTGGGAGGGACCTAAACCTGTGGCACTTGAGGATGCACTGGGTAGGGAAGGGGACAAGACTCCCCTGATGGGCAGTTGAGCACAACAAGGCTCCTGGGAGCCCTTGATCATGGCTCCCACCACCATACGCCCACCACCTGCCATACGCTCACACCCTGAAGGGGATCGCAGTGGTCTGCTCCGTTGCCTGGTGCAGGTTGGAGTTCCTGACCAAACACCTGAGTGTCCACAGCCTGCGTATGCCTGCCTGGGCAGGCTGTGGTTGTGGTGGCAAGAGCCAAAGCCATCTTGGTGTGATGGAGGAGCCAAGGGCTGCCTCTCAGCCATACTAGTGGGTGGTTCTGGAAGAAGCACCAACGGTTGTGGCAGCATTGTCCGAAGACATGAAGCCAGGCCATCTTCCTTATGGCTTTCCTTGGGAGTTGGTGATGTGTACAGCTCTTAGATTTTTGGCTGTTCTCTTACTTTTCTGGAGATGTTTTCAGTCGGTTAGTAGCAGGCTTTACGTGGGAAGAGAAAAAAAGCTGGCTGTAAATCTTGCGGGACTTATTGAAAAAAAGTGTGGACTTCTTGAAAAAGTGAGCCTTGTTGAAAAAGAACATGAAGGCTTAGCCTCATCTTTAAAGGACTGCAGGTTTGAGAAGGGTTCAAGGGAAGCACAACATCTGGAGGCAACCTACGAAAAGCTGCATTGGTCCGAATCCAGCCATGGCGTTGAAATGCTCTTTCTAGAAGAAGAGCTCAAAGCACAGAAGGCTAAACATGGTCAACAGGATGAAATGAGGGCGCATCTATCAAGGAGGATGCAGTCCCTCCAAGGTGAATCTGAAACCCTCAGATCACAAATAGCTGAAGCTAAAACAAGCTGGAGACTCTTTCAAGTGAATGAGGAAGAACTGAAGCTGGCAATCAAAGGGGTGCCTTGTTTCCAGTTGACCCAAGGAGTCAGTTCATGAGAAGAGGACCTTTTTTTTCCCTCCACCTCTCCGAGGAAACTTGTATGGGAACCTGGAGATTATTTTCCACCTGGCCCGCCACCCACTCCATTTCCAATGTGAAGTGTCTATGCAGGGAGAGGGTTTTCCTCTCAATCTTCCCCCAAGAGCTGGAATTCAGCCCTCTACACCCGCATTCTGAAAGTACAAGTGATTTCCCTGAAGGGTTCCTTCCACCTGCAATTGAGCCTGTTACTCAACATCCAGAACCAATCAAGAAACCTCATACTGTTGCTCTCTCTTCAAATGTAATTTGACTTTTCTCTCATTTTTAGTTTTTAAGTAACTGCTTTTACTTCAGTAATTGACTATACTTTGGCTCCAATTGAAGCTCAATGAAACTATAATTCTTAAGATAGTATTTTGTAAATAAAGATGGTTTACATAGGAAGCTTATGAGTAAATTATTCCTATTTTGTTTTATTCAAGAGTACAGCATTTAATCTGATGAACTCACTATTACATAAACAAGAATGGGAGTTCTAGGTACTTGTGATCTATCTGATGGAAATATATTTGAAACTCCCAACAAAGAAGTGTATTTAGTATGACTGTAGCAAATGTGAAGTGACTTTAGGCTTAATGAAAAATTGTCACTGATTTTCAGACTGGTTGGGCATATCAGCTAGTTTTTCCATATCAGAATAACTAGAGCATGGGAGGACTATAGGAGGGAACACAACTAAACATGTCACGGAAATAGGAGACCTCAACTACAAAAAAAAATGAAGACCTCTTTTTTATATTCGTTGCTGAGAACATTACATAGCTCTTGAGATATCATATTTCCCACATTAGATTCAAGTGAGTTATGAACTCCCATTGTTACCCCATATACAGATTGCACAATCACATTGTTTACACATCCACATTTTTACAAAATGCCATATTAGTAACTGTTCTATTCTGCTACCTTTTTTATCCTCTACTCTCCCCCCTCTCCTGCCCTCCCATCTTCTCTCTCTATCCCAGCTGCTGTAATTTAACGTTTGGGAATTGGAAACCACACTTTAAACTCACTCTGCTCCCCATTTTCCCTTCTGTCAAATTACTCATCATCTTCTTCTATTTCTCATCCTCCTTCTCCTCTTCCTCCTCCTCCTTATACCTTTAATTCATTCATCATACACTCATGCATTGCTTCATTCATTCCTTTCACATATGGTTTTGGGGATCCAAATCAGGACCTTTGAAAGTGCGAAGCCAGCACTCTAGTGCTGAGCCAAAACCCCAGCACCTGTCTTTTTGATTTTATGACTGTTTCTATGAAATTCAGAATTGCATTCTGCTATGGTTCACGGATATGTGGATTGACCTAGTCCTTGTTTTCTCAGAGACATTTGGAAAATATATATGAATTATTAGGAGATTGAAATGAAGAAAAAAAGTGGAAATTCCCCAATTTCTTATTCTTAGATTCCATACTCTGACGCTGCCTACCTACTATAAAAACATTTAAACTCTTACTTCCCATTTCTATATCATTGCCAACAAGTGAACATTCACTGCCCTACAACAAACCAGAGAACGCACATTGAACAATGTTTCCCCAGTAGAGACCAAGGCACAATTCTTATTAAAAGAATACCTTAGTCATGAATTAATAGTGAAAGCTTTATTTGAGTGCTAAATGTGCTCTAATTATGTGTTTGTGTTTGTTGATGTGTGTGTGTGTGAGGTGGGGATGTGTGTTTGTGTGTAAAACATGCACTGAGGTGTAAAATAAATGCAGGATTGCAACGGCCTTCTTAAAAATAAGAAGCAGTTTTATCACATTTCAAGCCCAGTGAAGAATCCGCCTGATACTTGACCTACAATTAATTGAAATGTGAAAAATTCAGGCCTAAAAAAACAAAGCCTACAAACAGAATAAATCTAATCAGTCTGTCTCACCTGATTAGATGTCCCCTGCCATGGGCTGTGTAAAATACATGGAGGATCCCGCACTGATTGTTATCTAGAATGACTTCTGCCTGAAATACTATTGGAGAATAGTTGCTGATGTACTGTGGTTCTTATACCAGTAAACTGGAATGAAGGTAACTTCAGGCTGCAAAGGAATCAATTGATTTTACTAACTGGTTTTTGGAAAACACTGCCATGAAAAATTATCAATATGTTCATAAAGGCATCCACATGTCTCTCCACAGGGGTTTTAATTAATGGGGGAGGGGGGGAGGTCTGGATATAACTTAACTGTCCATTAGTAGGTAGAACAATATAAGGGGAATCACAGTGCACATACCAATTTGAACTCAACCTAGGTAACATGGATTCATCTCTGTGTTATAGGCCTGCTTCTGAAAAACACAATGTAGTGCTCCAAAAGCAGAACGATACTTTCAGAATACCATGTTATGTTTGTAAATAGAGAGACAGATAGGTATACAGAAATCAAAAATCTGAAAACGGTCTGGAAGTGTACATTTCAATAACTTACAATGTCAGTAGTGGGGGATTAATAGCAGACCAAGAAGACTGTATCTGCATGCGAAATGGTTCAATTTTTAAAGAGTTTTTTAAATGACCATGGACAAAAAATTCAAAGGGTTACAGTAAGTATTGAGGAGTGACTTGGTAAAAGGAGCACAGAGGTGAGAAAGGATTAAGTAGAGTTCAATAGAATCAGGTATAATATCTGTACACAGGACTCCATGAACAGGAGCAAAGGGGAAACTTAAAGAAATCATCAGGACTAAGGGGAGATCAGGATTAGGGGGGCTTGTAGGAAGAGCTGGAAAAAACCAAAGCATGCAATGGGCAGAAATTGTGGAAGAAAAGGCCTCACAGGTGGTAAACTGATCCATCTCTCCCTGGTAGTTCAACTGTATGAATAACAGAGAGGCCAGCTAAGTGGGAAAGTACTTGGAAACTCTGTTCATACAGACAACAGAAAGTGCCACCAGAGTGAAAAAAGTAAACCTAGTAAGGCAGCTTAGCCCCTTCCCCTTGGTGTTTTATGCCAGCTATCTTTCTTGCTGTGCCTCTGTTCATATACACTGATACGTGTTAGGTCCAAAGGCAGTGACAAACATTGTTACATGTATTGAGGAATCCTCCCAGTTCCACAAAGCACAGCCATTTTACTTAGTGTTCTCAATACCTTCTTTTCGACTCTCATCTCGTTTGAAGAAACACTTTCAGAGGAAAGAAGTTCTCCCTAAGCCACATGTGTCCTTAAGTAAACTATGAATTAAGTGGTATTTCAAGGTGTTTGGGCTGATTCCTCCACATGGCCCGTGAAACCTAGAAAAGTGTCATTCACCAACAGGCATTACATCTTCAATGAGTCCTGTTCATTGCACACCAGGGTCACCTTATTGTCCATTTAATGGTCAGAAAAACAGTGTTACAGTGAGTATCCTTTTTAGTAGTAGGACTAAAGTGTTTTGGACTCGCATGTTCAGATACTGAAAAGGCTCAGGGAAGTCCACTTGAAAGCTGGTCATTCGATACAGGTGCTGGAGAGGAAAACAAGCTACTCTCATTTGGCAACTTTGAGACAGTGATACAGCTCTGGCCATGTAAGTGTAAATAACAACAGGTCTAATCATGCATGGTGGCCTATGGGCTTGGAACTTGCATGCTTACAAAACCAGTGATGACTTGTGCATCTTCTCCTTCGAACCTCATATGTGACTCATCAACAAGTCAAGTGCTAACTTGGGAGGAAAACAATGTTGGGATGTCCTTTTGGTACATCAAGCCATGAACTCGTTGTCTTAACATCAACAATATAATTCACGTTCATGATTTACATCCATTTCAGAGAGTCATATCCATCCTTCTCTTGGCTATATATTTATAAGGACCAGCCAGCTTCCTTAGATGTTTTCAAGCCCATGAAAAGTCCAAAAAAAAAAAAAAAAACATCTGAAAGAAGAGTTTGAAGAATTTTCAACAAATACTAGTCTAGAAATGCTGACCTGAAAACCAACTGACGTTTTCAACACCCTCTTTTTGGGAACATTTTCTGTGCCGTGCTTCTCAAAAATGACTTGTCATAACTGATTTGTGCCCATGTTAGCAACTCTTATGAAATTACTGAAAGTAGACTAATGTGAGAGTTTCTCTTTAGAGATAATTCAAATTACTTGCGTAGGAAGTGGCAGCAGGTCTGGGGATGTTGTAGCTCACTGGCAGTGACCTTGCCTAGCTTGGGGCTGGCCTGCCATGGATTTTCACCCCAAACACTTGCAAGAAAAAAAAAAGGGATGGAAGGGAGAGAAAAAGTTGGAAGGGAGGGAGGCAAAGTTGGAGTGATGGAGGGAGGTAGAAAAGAAGGAAGAAGAAAAGGAGAAAAACCAGGAAGGGAGGAAGGAAGCAAGGAAGGAGGAAATAGGGAGAGTACAAGGGCAGGGAAAGGACTGAGTCACTAAAACTAAAGGCCAAAAAAAAAAACAAAAAATAAAATAAAATAAAATAAAACAAAAGGCAAGCGACACAAAGACCAATATAGGCCTTGAAAGCTGTTTGAACAGTTTAGACAGCTTTAGAATTTGAGTGACATCAAACTGAATGTTATGATGACTGGATGGAATCTTCCTACTAAGCCCCGCCTTGGCCTGGCCTAAACCAAATCAAGGGGTGTGTGGCATGGGGAGGAATTCTCTCTGGCTGGAGTGGGAGGGACCTAAACCTGTGGCACTTGAGGATGCACTGGGTAGTGAAGGGGACAAGACTCCCCTGATGGGCAGTTGAGCACAACAAGGCTCCTGGGAGCCCTTGATCATGGCTCCCACCACCATACGCCCACCACCTGCCATACGCTCACACCCTGAAGGGGATCGCAGTGGTCTGCTCCGTTGCCTGGTGCAGGTTGGAGTTCCTGACCAAACACCTGAGTGTCCACAGCCTGCGTTGGCCTGCCTGGGCAGGCTGTGGTTGTGGTGGCAAGAGCCAAAGCCGTCTTGGTGTGATGGAGGAGCCAAGGGCTGCCTCTCAGCCATACTAGTGGGTGGTTCTGGAAGAAGCACCAACGGTTGTGGCAGCATTGTCCGAAGACATGAAGCCAGGCCATCTTCCTTATGGCTTTCCTTGGGAGTTGGTGATGTGTACAGCTCTTAGATTTTTGGCTGTTCTCTTACTTTTCTGGAGATGTTTTCAGTCGGTTAGTAGCAGGCTTTACGTGGGAAGAGAAAAAAAGCTGGCTGTAAATCTTGCGGGACTTATTGAAAAAAAGTGTGGACTTCTTGAAAAAGTGAGCCTTGTTGAAAAAAAACATGAAGGCTTAGCCTCATCTTTAAAGGACTGCAGGTTTGAGAAGGGTTCAAGGGAAGCACAACATCTGGAGGCAACCTACGAAAAGCTGCATTGGTCCGAATCCAGCCATGGCGTTGAAATGCTCTTTCTAGAAGAAGAGCTCAAAGCACAGAAGGCTAAACATGGTCAACAGGATGAAATGAGGGCGCATCTATCAAGGAGGATGCAGTCCCTCCAAGGTGAATCTGAAACCCTCAGATCACAAATAGCTGAAGCTAAAACAAGCTGGAGACTCTTTCAAGTGAATGAGGAAGAACTGAAGCTGGCAATCAGAGGGGTGCCTTGTTTCCAGTTGACCCAAGGAGTCAGTTCATGAGAAGAGGACCTTTTTTTTCCCTCCACCTCTCCGAGGAAACTTGTATGGGAACCTGGAGATTATTTTCCACCTGGCCCGCCACCCACTCCATTTCCAATGCGAAGTGTCTATGCAGGGAGAGGGTTTTCCTCTCAATCTTCCCCCAAGAGCTGGAATTCAGCCCTCTACACCCGCATTCTGAAAGTACAAGTGATTTCCCTGAAGGGTTCCTTCCACCTGCAAATGAGCCTGTTACTCAACATCCAGAACCAATCAAGAAACCTCATACTGTTGCTCTCTCTTCAAATGTAATTTGACTTTTCTCTCATTTTTAGTTTTTAAGTAACTGCTTTTACTTCAGTAATTGACTATACTTTGGCTCCAATTGAAGCTCAATGAAACTATAATTCTTAAGATAGTATTTTGTAAATAAAGATGGTTTACATAGGAAGCTTATGAGTAAATTATTCCTATTTTGTTTTATTCAAGAGTACAGCATTTAATCTGATGAACTCACTATTACATAAACAAGAATGGGAGTTCTAGGTACTTGTGATCTAGCTGATGGAAATATATTTGAAACTCCCAACAAAGAAGTGTATTTAGTATGACTGTAGCAAATGTGAAGTGACTTTAGGCTTAATGAAAAATTGTCACTGATTTTCAGACTGGTTGGGCATATCAGCTAGTTTTTCCATATCAGAATAACTAGAGCATGGGAGGACTATAGGAGGGAACACAACTAAACATGTCACGGAAATAGGAGACCTCAACTACAAAAAAAAATGAAGACCTCTTTTTTATATTCGTTGCTGAGAACATTACATAGCTCTTGAGATATCATATTTCCCACATTAGATTCAAGTGAGTTATGAACTCCCATTGTTACCCCATATACAGATTGCACAATCACATTGTTTACACATCCACTTTTTTACAAAATGCCATATTAGTAACTGTTCTATTCTGCTACCTTTTCTATCCTCTACTCTCCCCCCTCTCCTGCCCTCCCATCTTCTCTCTCTATCCCAGCTGCTGTAATTTAACGTTTGGGAATTGGAAACCACACTTTAAACTCACTCTGCTCCCCATTTTCCCTTTTGTCAAATTACTCATCATCTTCTTCTATTTCTCCTCCTCCTTCTCCTCTTCCTCCTCCTCCTTATACCTTTAATTCATTCATCATACACTCATGCGTTGCTTCATTCATTCACATTCATTCAACACATATGGTGTTGGGGATCCTACTCAGGACCTTTGAAAGTGTGAAGCCAGCACTCTAGTGCTGAGCCAAAACCCCAGCACCTGTCTTTTTGATTTTTTGACTGTTTCTATGAAATTCAGAATTGCATTCTGCTATGGTTCACGGATATGTGGATTGACCTAGTCCTTGTTTTCTCAGAGACATTTGGAAAATATATATGAATTATTAGGAGATTGAAATGAAGAAAAAAAGTGGAAATTCCCCAATTTCTTATTCTTAGATTCCATACTCTGACGCTGCCTACCTACTATAAAAGCTTTTAAACTCTTACTCCCCATTTCTATATCATTGCCAACAAGTGAACATTCACTGCCCTACAACAAACCAGAGAACGCACATTGAACAATGTTTCCCCAGTAGAGACCAAGGCACAATTCTTATTAAAAGAATACCTTAGTCATGAATTAATAGTGAAAGCTTTATTTGAGTGTAAAATGTGCTCTAATTATGTGTTTGTGTTTGTTGATGTGTGTGTGTGTGTGTTGGGGTGTGTGTTTGTGTGTAAAACATGCACTGAGGTGTAAAATAAATGCAAGATTGCAACGGCCTTCTTAAAAATAAGAAGCAGCTTTATCACATTTGAAGCCCAGGGAAGAATCCGCCTGATACTTGACCTACAATTAATTGAAATGTGAAAAATTCAGGCCTAAAAAAACAAAGCCAACAAACAGAATAAATCTAATCAGTCTGTCTCACCTGATTAGATGTCCCCTGCCATGGGCTGTGTAAAATACATGGAGGATCCCGCACTGATTGTTATCTAGAATGACTTCTGCCTGAACTACTATTGGAGAATAGTTGCTGATGTACTGTGGTTCTTATACCAGTAAACTGGAATGAAGGTAACTTCAGGCTGCAAAGGAATCAATTGATTTTACTAACTGGTTTTTGGAAAACACTGCCATGAAAAATTATCAATATGTTCATAAAGGCATCTACATGTCTCTCCACAGGGGTTTTACTTAATGGGGGAGGGGGGGAGGTCTGGATATAACTTAACTGTCCATTAGTAGGTAGAACAATATAATGGGAATCACAGTGCACATGCCAATTTGAACTCAACCTAGGTAACATGGATTCATCTCTGTGTTATAGGCCTGGTTCTGAAAAACACAATGTAGTGCTCCAAAAGCAGAACGATACTTTCAGAATACCATGTTATGTTTGTAAATAGAGAGACAGATAGATATACAGAAATCAAAAATCTGAAAACGGTCTGGAAGTGTACATTTCAATAACTTACAATGTCAGTAGTGGGGGATTAATAGCAGACCAAGAAGACTGTATCTGCATGCGAAATGGTTCACTTTTTAAAGCGTTTTTTAAATGACAATGGACAAAAAATTCAAAGGGTTACAGTAAGTGTTGAGGAGTGACTTGGCAAAAGGAGCACAGAGGTGAGAAAGGATTAAGTAGAGTTCAATAGAATCAGGTATAATATCTGTACACAGGACTCCATGAACAGGAGCAAAGGGGAAACTTAAAGAAATCATAAGGACTAAGGGGAGATCAGGATTAGGGGGGCTTGTAGGAAGAGCTGGAAAAAACCAAAGCATGCAATGGGCAGAAAATGTGGAAGAACAGGCCTCACAGGTGGTAAACTGATCCATCTCTCCCTGGTAGTTCAACTGTATGAATAACAGAGAGGCCGGCTAAGTGGGAAAGTACTTGGAAACTCTGTTCATACAGACAACAGAAAGTGCCACCAGAGTGAAAAAAGTAAACCTAGTAAGGCAGCTTAGCCCCTTCCCCTTGGTGTTTTATGCCAGCTATCTTTCTTGCTGTGCCTCTGTTCATATACACTGATACGTGTTAGGTCCAAAGGCAGTGACAAACATTGTTACATGTATTGAGGAATCCTCCCAGTTCCACAAAGCACAGCCATTTTACTTAGTGTTCTCAATACCTTCTTTTCGACTCTCATCTCGTTTGAAGAAACACTTTCAGAGGAAAGAAGTTCTCCCTAAGCCACATGTGTCCTTAAGTAAACTATGAATTAAGTGGTATTTCAAGGTGTTTGGGCTGATTCCTCCACATGGCCCGTGAAACCTAGAAAAGTGTCATTCACCAACAGGCATTACATCTTCAATGAGTCCTGTTCTTTGCACACCAGGGTCACCTTATTGTCCATTTAATGGTCAGAAAAACAGTGTTACAGTGAGTATCCTTTTTAGTAGTAGGACTAAAGTGTTTTGGACTCGCATGTTCAGATACTGAAAAGGCTCAGGGAAGTCCACTTGAAAGCTGGTCATTCGATACAGGTGCTGGAGAGGAAAACAAGCTACTCTCATTTGGCAACTTTGAGACAGTGATACAGCTCTGGCCATGTAAGTGTAAATAACAACAGGTCTAATCATGCATGGTGGCCTATGGGCTTGGAACTTGCATGCTTACAAAACCAGTGATGACTTGTGCATCTTCTCCTTCGAACCTCATATGTGACTCATCAACAAGTCAAGTGCTAACTTGGGAGGAAAACAATGTTGGGATGTCCTTTTGGTACATCAAGCCATGAACTCGTTGTCTTAACATCAACAATATAATTCACGTTCATGATTTACATCCATTTCAGAGAGTCATATCCATCCTTCTCTTGGCTATATATTTATAAGGACCAGCCAGCTTCCTTAGATGTTTTCAAGCCCATGAAAAGTCCAAAAAAAAAAAAAACATCTGAAAGAAGAGTTTGAAGAATTTTCAACAAATACTAGTCTAGAAATGCTGACCTGAAAACCAACTGACGTTTTCAATACCCTCTTTTTGGGAACATTTTCTGTGCCGTGCTTCTCAAAAATGACTTGTCATGACTGATTTGTGCCCATGTTAGCAACTCTTCTGAAATTACTGAAAGTAGACTAATGTGAGAGTTTCTCTTTAGAGATAATTCAAATTACTTGCGTAGGAAGTGGCAGCAGGTCTGGGGATGTTGTAGCTCACTGGCAGTGACCTTGCCTAGCTTGGGGCTGGCCTACCATGGATTTTCACCCCAAACACTTGCAAGGAAAAAAAAAGGGACGGAAGGGAGAGAAAAAGTTCGAAGGGAGGGAGGCAAAGTTGGAGGGATGGAGGGAGGTAGAAAAGAAGGAAGAAGAAAAGGAGAAAAACCAGGAAGGGAGGAAGGAAGCAAGGAAGGAGGAAATAGGGAGAGTACAAGGGCAGGGAAAGGACTGAGTCACTAAAACTAAAGGCCAAAAAAAAAAAAACAAAAAATAAAATAAAATAAAATAAAACAAAAGGCAAGCGACACAAAGACCAATATAGGCCTTGAAAGCTGTTTGAACAGTTTAGACAGCTTTAGAATTTGAGTGACATCAAACTGAATGTTATGATGACTGGATGGAATCTTCCTACTAAGCCCCGCCTTGGCCTGGCCTAAACCAAATCAAGGGGTGTGTGGCATGGGGAGGAATTCTCTCTGGCTGGAGTGGGAGGGACCTAAACCTGTGGCACTTGAGGATGCACTGGGTAGGGAAGGGGACAAGACTCCCCTGATGGGCAGTTGAGCACAACAAGGCTCCTGGGAGCCCTTGATCATGGCTCCCACCACCATACGCCCACCACCTGCCATACGCTCACACCCTGAAGGGGATCGCAGTGGTCTGCTCCGTTGCCTGGTGCAGGTTGGAGTTCCTGACCAAACACCTGAGTGTCCACAGCCTGCGTTGGCCTGCCTGGGCAGGCTGTGGTTGTGGTGGCAAGAGCCAAAGCCGTCTTGGTGTGATGGAGGAGCCAAGGGCTGCCTCTCAGCCATACTAGTGGGTGGTTCTGGAAGAAGCACCAACGGTTGTGGCAGCATTGTCCGAAGACATGAAGCCAGGCCATCTTCCTTATGGCTTTCCTTGGGAGTTGGTGATGTGTACAGCTCTTAGATTTTTGGCTGTTCTCTTACTTTTCTGGAGATGTTTTCAGTCGGTTAGTAGCAGGCTTTACGTGGGAAGAGAAAAAAAGCTGGCTGTAAATCTTGCGGGACTTATTGAAAAAAAGTGTGGACTTCTTGAAAAAGTGAGCCTTGTTGAAAAAGAACATGAAGGCTTAGCCTCATCTTTAAAGGACTGCAGGTTTGAGAAGGGTTCAAGGGAAGCACAACATCTGGAGGCAACCTACGAAAAGCTGCATTGGTCCGAATCCAGCCATGGCGTTGAAATGCTCTTTCTAGAAGAAGAGCTCAAAGCACAGAAGGCTAAACATGGTCAACAGGATGAAATGAGGGCGCATGTATCAAGGAGGATGCAGTCCCTCCAAGGTGAATCTGAAACCCTCAGATCACAAATAGCTGAAGCTAAAACAAGCTGGAGACTCTTTCAAGTGAATGAGGAAGAACTGAAGCTGGCAATCAAAGGGGTGCCTTGTTTCCAGTTGACCCAAGGAGTCAGTTCATGAGAAGAGGACCTTTTTTTTCCCTCCACCTCTCCGAGGAAACTTGTATGGGAACCTGGAGATTATTTTCCACCTGGCCCGCCACCCACTCCATTTCCAATGCGAAGTGTCTATGCAGGGAGAGGGTTTTCCTCTCAATCTTCCCCCAAGAGCTGGAATTCAGCCCTCTACACCCGCATTCTGAAAGTACAAGTGATTTCCCTGAAGGGTTCCTTCCACCTGCAATTGAGCCTGTTACTCAACATCCAGAACCAATCAAGAAACCTCATACTGTTGCTCTCTCTTCAAATGTAATTTGACTTTTCTCTCATTTTTAGTTTTTAAGTAACTGCTTTTACTTCAGTAATTGACTATACTTTGGCTCCAATTGAAGCTCAATGAAACTATAATTCTTAAGATAGTATTTTGTAAATAAAGATGGTTTACATAGGAAGCTTATGAGTAAATTATTCCTATTTTGTTTTATTCAAGAGTACAGCATTTAATCTGATGAACTCACTATTACATAAACAAGAATGGGAGTTCTAGGTACTTGTGATCTAGCTGATGGAAATATATTTGAAACTCCCAACAAAGAAGTGTATTTAGTATGACTGTAGCAAATGTGAAGTGACTTTAGGCTTAATGAAAAATTGTCACTGATTTTCAGACTGGTTGGGCATATCAGCTAGTTTTTCCATATCAGAATAACTAGAGCATGGGAGGACTATAGGAGGGAACACAACTAAACATGTCACGGAAATAGGAGACCTCAACTACAAAGAAAAATGAAGACCTCTTTTTTATATTCGTTGCTGAGAACATTACATAGCTCTTGAGATATCATATTTCCCACATTAGATTCAAGTGAGTTATGAACTCCCATTGTTACCCCATATACAGATTGCACAATCACATTGTTTACACATCCACTTTTTTACAAAATGCCATATTAGTAACTGTTCTATTCTGCTACCTTTTCTATCCTCTACTCTCCCCCCTCTCCTGCCCTCCCATCTTCTCTCTCTATCCCAGCTGCTGTAATTTAACGTTTGGGAATTGGAAACCACACTTTAAACTCACTCTGCTCCCCATTTTCCCTTCTGTCAAATTACTCATCATCTTCTTCTATTTCTCCTCCTCCTTCTCCTCTTCCTCCTCCTCCTTATACCTTTAATTCATTCATCATACACTCATGCATTGCTTCATTCATTCACATTCATTCAACACATATGGTGTTGGGGATCCTACTCAGGACCTTTGAAAGTGCGAAGCCAGCACTCTAGTGCTGAGCCAAAACCCCAGCACCTGTCTTTTTGATTTTATGACTGTTTCTATGAAATTAAGAATTGCATTCTGCTATGGTTCACGGTTATGTGGATTGACCTAGTCCTTGTTTTCTCAGAGACATTTGGAAAATATATATGAATTATTAGGAGATTGAAATGAAGAAAAAAAGTGGAAATTCCCCAATTTCTTATTCTTAGATTCCATACTCTGACGCTGCCTACCTACTATAAAAACATTTAAACTCTTACTCCCCATTTCTATATCATTGCCAACAAGTAAACATTCACTGCCCTTCAACAAACCAGAGAACGCATATTGAACAATGTTTCCCCAGTAGAGACCAAGGCACAATTCTTATTAAAAAATACCTTAGTCATGAATTAATAGTGAAAGCTTTATTTGAGTGCTAAATGTGCTCTAATTATGTGTTTGTGTTTGTTGATGTGTGTGTGTGTGTTGGGGTGTGTGTTTGTGTGTAAAACATGCACTGAGGTGTAAAATAAATGCAGGATTGCAACGGCCTTCTTAAAAATAAGAAGCAGCTTTATCACATTTGAAGCCCAGGGAAGAATCCGCCTGATACTTGACCTACAATTAATTGAAATGTGAAAAATTCAGGCCTAAAAAAACAAAGCCAACAAACAGAATAAATCTAATCAGTCTGTCTCACCTGATTAGATGTCCCCTGCCATGGGCTGTGTAAAATACATGGAGGATCCCGCACTGATTGTTATCTAGAATGACTTCTGCCTGAACTACTATTGGAGAATAGTTGCTGATGTACTGTGGTTCTTATACCAGTAAACTGGAATGAAGGTAACTTCAGGCTGCAAAGGAATCAATTGATTTTACTAACTGGTTTTTGGAAAACACTGCCATGAAAAATTATCAATATGTTCATAAAGGCATCTACATGTCTCTCCACAGGGGTTTTACTTAATGGGGGAGGGGGGAAGGTCTGGATATAACTTAACTGTCCATTAGTAGGTAGAACAATATAATGGGAATCACAGTGCACATACCAATTTGAACTCAACCTAGGTAACATGGATTCATCTCTGTGTTATAGGCCTGGTTCTGAAAAACACAATGAAGTGCTCCAAAAGCAGAACGATACTTTCAGAATACCATGTTATGTTTGTAAATAGAGAGACAGATAGATATACAGAAATCAAAAATCTGAAAACGGTCTGGAAGTGTACATTTCAATAACTTACAATGTCAGTAGTGGGGGATTAATAGCAGACCAAGAAGACTGTATCTGCATGCGAAATGGTTCACTTTTTAAAGCGTTTTTTAAATGACAATGGACAAAAAATTCAAAGGGTTACAGTAAGTGTTGAGGAGTGACTTGGTAAAAGGAGCACAGAGGTGAGAAAGGATTAAGTAGAGTTCAATAGAATCAGGTATAATATCTGTACACAGGACTCCATGAACAGGAGCAAAGGGGAAACTTAAAGAAATCATCAGGACTAAGGGGAGATCAGGATTAGGGGGGCTTGTAGGAAGAGCTGGAAAAAACCAAAGCATGCAATGGGCAGAAAATGTGGAAGAAAAGGCCTCACAGGTGGTAAACTGATCCATCGCTCCCTGGTAGTTCAACTGTATGAATAACAGAGAGGCCGGCTAAGTGGGAAAGTACTTGGAAACTCTGTTCATACAGACAACAGAAAGTGCCACCAGAGTGAAAAAAGTAAACCTAGTAAGGCAGCTTAGCCCCTTCCCCTTGGTGTTTTATGCCAGCTATCTTTCTTGCTGTGCCTCTGTTCATATACACTGATACGTGTTAGGTCCAAAGGCAGTGACAAACATTGTTACATGTATTGAGGAATCCTCCCAGTTCCACAAAGCACAGCCATTTTACTTAGTGTTCTCAATACCTTCTTTTCGACTCTCATCTCGTTTGAAGAAACACTTTCAGAGGAAAGAAGTTCTCCCTAAGCCACATGTGTCCTTAAGTAAACTATGAATTAAGTGGTATTTCAAGGTGTTTGGGCTGATTCCTCCACATGGCCCGTGAAACCTAGAAAAGTGTCATTCACCAACAGGCATTACATCTTCAATGAGTCCTGTTCTTTGCACACCAGGGTCACCTTATTGTCCATTTAATGGTCAGAAAAACAGTGTTACAGTGAGTATCCTTTTTAGTAGTAGGACTAAAGTGTTTTGGACTCGCATGTTCAGATACTGAAAAGGCTCAGGGAAGTCCACTTGAAAGCTGGTCATTCGATACAGGTGCTGGAGAGGAAAACAAGCTACTCTCATTTGGCAACTTTGAGACAGTGATACAGCTCTGGCCATGTAAGTGTAAATAACAACAGGTCTAATCATGCATGGTGGCCTATGGGCTTGGAACTTGCATGCTTACAAAACCAGTGATGACTTGTGCATCTTCTCCTTCGAACCTCATATGTGACTCATCAACAAGTCAAGTGCTAACTTGGGAGGAAAACAATGTTGGGATGTCCTTTTGGTACATCAAGCCATGAACTCGTTGTCTTAACATCAACAATATAATTCACGTTCATGATTTACATCCATTTCAGAGAGTCATATCCATCCTTCTCTTGGCTATATATTTATAAGGACCAGCCAGCTTCCTTAGATGTTTTCAAGCCCATGAAAAGTCCAAAAAAAAAAAAACATCTGAAAGAAGAGTTTGAAGAATTTTCAACAAATACTAGTCTAGAAATGCTGACCTGAAAACCAACTGACGTTTTCAATACCCTCTTTTTGGGAACATTTTCTGTGCCGTGCTTCTCAAAAATGACTTGTCATGACTGATTTGTGCCCATGTTAGCAACTCTTCTGAAATTACTGAAAGTAGACTAATGTGAGAGTTTCTCTTTAGAGATAATTCAAATTACTTGCGTAGGAAGTGGCAGCAGGTCTGGGGATGTTGTAGCTCACTGGCAGTGACCTTGCCTAGCTTGGGGCTGGCCTACCATGGATTTTCACCCCAAACACTTGCAAGGAAAAAAAAAGGGACGGAAGGGAGAGAAAAAGTTCGAAGGGAGGGAGGCAAAGTTGGAGGGATGGAGGGAGGTAGAAAAGAAGGAAGAAGAAAAGGAGAAAAACCAGGAAGGGAGGAAGGAAGCAAGGAAGGAGGAAATAGGGAGAGTACAAGGGCAGGGAAAGGACTGAGTCACTAAAACTAAAGGCCAAAAAAAAAAAAACAAAAAATAAAATAAAATAAAATAAAACAAAAGGCAAGCGACACAAAGACCAATATAGGCCTTGAAAGCTGTTTGAACAGTTTAGACAGCTTTAGAATTTGAGTGACATCAAACTGAATGTTATGATGACTGGATGGAATCTTCCTACTAAGCCCCGCCTTGGCCTGGCCTAAACCAAATCAAGGGGTGTGTGGCATGGGGAGGAATTCTCTCTGGCTGGAGTGGGAGGGACCTAAACCTGTGGCACTTGAGGATGCACTGGGTAGGGAAGGGGACAAGACTCCCCTGATGGGCAGTTGAGCACAACAAGGCTCCTGGGAGCCCTTGATCATGGCTCCCACCACCATACGCCCACCACCTGCCATACGCTCACACCCTGAAGGGGATCGCAGTGGTCTGCTCCGTTGCCTGGTGCAGGTTGGAGTTCCTGACCAAACACCTGAGTGTCCACAGCCTGCGTTGGCCTGCCTGGGCAGGCTGTGGTTGTGGTGGCAAGAGCCAAAGCCGTCTTGGTGTGATGGAGGAGCCAAGGGCTGCCTCTCAGCCATACTAGTGGGTGGTTCTGGAAGAAGCACCAACGGTTGTGGCAGCATTGTCCGAAGACATGAAGCCAGGCCATCTTCCTTATGGCTTTCCTTGGGAGTTGGTGATGTGTACAGCTCTTAGATTTTTGGCTGTTCTCTTACTTTTCTGGAGATGTTTTCAGTCGGTTAGTAGCAGGCTTTACGTGGGAAGAGAAAAAAAGCTGGCTGTAAATCTTGCGGGACTTATTGAAAAAAAGTGTGGACTTCTTGAAAAAGTGAGCCTTGTTGAAAAAGAACATGAAGGCTTAGCCTCATCTTTAAAGGACTGCAGGTTTGAGAAGGGTTCAAGGGAAGCACAACATCTGGAGGCAACCTACGAAAAGCTGCATTGGTCCGAATCCAGCCATGGCGTTGAAATGCTCTTTCTAGAAGAAGAGCTCAAAGCACAGAAGGCTAAACATGGTCAACAGGATGAAATGAGGGCGCATCTATCAAGGAGGATGCAGTCCCTCCAAGGTGAATCTGAAACCCTCAGATCACAAATAGCTGAAGCTAAAACAAGCTGGAGACTCTTTCAAGTGAATGAGGAAGAACTGAAGCTGGCAATCAAAGGGGTGCCTTGTTTCCAGTTGACCCAAGGAGTCAGTTCATGAGAAGAGGACCTTTTTTTTCCCTCCACCTCTCCGAGGAAACTTGTATGGGAACCTGGAGATTATTTTCCACCTGGCCCGCCACCCACTCCATTTCCAATGCGAAGTGTCTATGCAGGGAGAGGGTTTTCCTCTCAATCTTCCCCCAAGAGCTGGAATTCAGCCCTCTACACCCGCATTCTGAAAGTACAAGTGATTTCCCTGAAGGGTTCCTTCCACCTGCAATTGAGCCTGTTACTCAACATCCAGAACCAATCAAGAAACCTCATACTGTTGCTCTCTCTTCAAATGTAATTTGACTTTTCTCTCATTTTTAGTTTTTAAGTAACTGCTTTTACTTCAGTAATTGACTATACTTTGGCTCCAATTGAAGCTCAATGAAACTATAATTCTTAAGATAGTATTTTGTAAATAAAGATGGTTTACATAGGAAGCTTATGAGTAAATTATTCCTATTTTGTTTTATTCAAGAGTACAGCATTTAATCTGATGAACTCACTATTACATAAACAAGAATGGGAGTTCTAGGTACTTGTGATCTAGCTGATGGAAATATATTTGAAACTCCCAATAAAGAAGTGTATTTAGTATGACTGTAGCAAATGTGAAGTGACTTTAGGCTTAATGAAAAATTGTCACTGATTTTCAGACTGGTTGGGCATATCAGCTAGTTTTTCCATATCAGAATAACTAGAGCATGGGAGGACTATAGGAGGGAACACAACTAAACATGTCACGGAAATAGGAGACCTCAACTACAAAGAAAAATGAAGACCTCTTTTTTATATTCGTTGCTGAGAACATTACATAGCTCTTGAGATATCATATTTCCCACATTAGATTCAAGTGAGTTATGAACTCCCATTGTTACCCCATATACAGATTGCACAATCACATTGTTTACACATCCACTTTTTTACAAAATGCCATATTAGTAACTGTTCTATTCTGCTACCTTTTCTATCCTCTACTCTCCCCCCTCTCCTGCCCTCCCATCTTCTCTCTCTATCCCAGCTGCTGTAATTTAACGTTTGGGAATTGGAAACCACACTTTAAACTCACTCTGCTCCCCATTTTCCCTTTTGTCATATTACTCATCATCTTCTTCTATTTCTTCTCCTCCTTCTCCTCTTCCTCCTCCTCCTTATACCTTTAATTCATTCATCATACACTCATGCGTTGCTTCATTCATTCACATTCATTCAACACATATGGTGTTGGGGATCCTACTCAGGACCTTTGAAAGTGCGAAGCCAGCACTCTAGTGCTGAGCCAAAACCCCAGCACCTGTCTTTTTGATTTTTTGACTGTTTCTATGAAATTCAGAATTGCATTCTGCTATGGTTCACGGATATGTGGATTGACCTAGTCCTTGTTTTCTCAGAGACATTTGGAAAATATATATGAATTATTAGGAGATTGAAATAAAGAAAAAAAGTGGAAATTCCCCAATTTCTTATTCTTAGATTCCATACTCTGACGCTGCCTACCTACTATAAAAGCTTTTAAACTCTTACTCCCCATTTCTATATCATTGCCAACAAGTGAACATTCACTGCCCTACAACAAACCAGAGAACGCACATTGAACAATGTTTCCCCAGTAGAGACCAAGGCACAATTCTTATTAAAAGAATACCTTAGTCATAAATTAATAGTGAAAGCTTTATTTGAGTGTTAAATGTGCTCTAATTATGTGTTTGTGTTTGTTGATGTGTGTGTGTGTGTTGGGGTGTGTGTTTGTGTGTAAAACATGCACTGAGGTGTAAAATAAATGCAGGATTGCAACGGCCTTCTTAAAAAAAAGAAGCAGCTTTATCACATTTGAAGCCCAGGGAAGAATCCGCCTGATACTTGACCTACAATTAATTGAAATGTGAAAAATTCAGGCCTAAAAAAACAAAGCCAACAAACAGAATAAATCTAATCAGTCTGTCTCACCTGATTAGATGTCCCCTGCCATGGGCTGTGTAAAATACATGGAGGATCCCGCACTGATTGTTATCTAGAATGACTTCTGCCTGAACTACTATTGGAGAATAGTTGCTGATGTACTGTGGTTCTTATACCAGTAAACTGGAATGAAGGTAACTTCAGGCTGCAAAGGAATCAATTGATTTTACTAACTGGTTTTTGGAAAACACTGCCATGAAAAATTATCAATATGTTCATAAAGGCATCTACATGTCTCTCCACAGGGGTTTTACTTAATGGGGGAGGGGGGGAGGTCTGGATATAACTTAACTGTCCATTAGTAGGTAGAACAATATAATGGGAATCACAGTGCACATACCAATTTGAACTCAACCTAGGTAACATGGATTCATCTCTGTGTTATAGGCCTGGTTCTGAAAAACACAATGTAGTGCTCCAAAAGCAGAACGATACTTTCAGAATACCATGTTATGTTTGTAAATAGAGAGACAGATAGATATACAGAAATCAAAAATCTGAAAACGGTCTGGAAGTGTACATTTCAATAACTTACAATGTCAGTAGTGGGGGATTAATAGCAGACCAAGAAGACTGTATCTGCATGCGAAATGGTTCACTTTTTAAAGCGTTTTTTAAATGACAATGGACAAAAAATTCAAAGGGTTACAGTAAGTGTTGAGGAGTGACTTGGTAAAAGGAGCACAGAGGTGAGAAAGGATTAAGTAGAGTTCAATAGAATCAGGTATAATATCTGTACACAGGACTCCATGAACAGGAGCAAAGGGGAAACTTAAAGAAATCATAAGGACTAAGGGGAGATCAGGATTAGGGGGGCTTGTAGGAAGAGCTGGAAAAAACCAAAGCATGCAATGGGCAGAAAATGTGGAAGAAAAGGCCTCACAGGTGGTAAACTGATCCATCTCTCCCTGGTAGTTCAACTGTATGAATAACAGAGAGGCCGGCTAAGTGGGAAAGTACTTGGAAACTCTGTTCATACAGACAACAGAAAGTGCCACCAGAGTGAAAAAAGTAAACCTAGTAAGGCAGCTTAGCCCCTTCCCCTTGGTGTTTTATGCCAGCTATCTTTCTTGCTGTGCCTCTGTTCATATACACTGATACGTGTTAGGTCCAAAGGCAGTGACAAACATTGTTACATGTATTGAGGAATCCTCCCAGTTCCACAAAGCACAGCCATTTTACTTAGTGTTCTCAATACCTTCTTTTCGACTCTCATCTCGTTTGAAGAAACACTTTCAGAGGAAAGAAGTTCTCCCTAAGCCACATGTGTCCTTAAGTAAACTATGAATTAAGTGGTATTTCAAGGTGTTTGGGCTGATTCCTCCACATGGCCCGTGAAACCTAGAAAAGTGTCATTCACCAACAGGCATTACATCTTCAATGAGTCCTGTTCTTTGCACACCAGGGTCACCTTATTGTCCATTTAATGGTGAGAAAAACAGTGTTACAGTGAGTATCCTTTTTAGTAGTAGGACTAAAGGGTTTTGGACTCGCATGTTCAGATACTGAAAAGGCTCAGGGAAGTCCACTTGAAAGCTGGTCATTCGATACAGGTGCTGGAGAGGAAAACAAGCTACTCTCATTTGGCAACTTTGAGACAGTGATACAGCTCTGGCCATGTAAGTGTAAATAACAACAGGTCTAATCATGCATGGTGGCCTATGGGCTTGGAACTTGCATGCTTACAAAACCAGTGATGACTTGTGCATCTTCTCCTTCGAACCTCATATGTGACTCATCAACAAGTCAAGTGCTAACTTGGGAGGAAAACAATGTTGGGATGTCCTTTTGGTACATCAAGCCATGAACTCGTTGTCTTAACATCAACAATATAATTCACGTTCATGATTTACATCCATTTCAGAGAGTAATATCCATCCTTCTCTTGGCTATATATTTATAAGGACCAGCCAGCTTCCTTAGATGTTTTCAAGCCCATGATAAGTCCAAAAAAAAAAAAAACATCTGAAAGAAGAGTTTGAAGAATTTTCAACAAATACTAGTCTAGAAATGCTGACCTGAAAACCAACTGACGTTTTCAATACCCTCTTTTTGGGAACATTTTCTGTGCCGTGCTTCTCAAAAATGACTTGTCATGACTGATTTGTGCCCATGTTAGCAACTCTTCTGAAATTACTGAAAGTAGACTAATGTGAGAGTTTCTCTTTAGAGATAATTCAAATTACTTGCGTAGGAAGTGGCAGCAGGTCTGGGGATGTTGTAGCTCACTGGCAGTGACCTTGCCTAGCTTGGGGCTGGCCTACCATGGATTTTCACCCCAAACACTTGAAAGGAAAAAAAAAGGGACGGAAGGGAGAGAAAAAGTTGGAAGGGAGGGAGGCAAAGTTGGAGGGATGGAGGGAGGTAGAAAAGAAGGAAGAAGAAAAGGAGAAAAACCAGGAAGGGAGGAAGGAAGCAAGGAAGGAGGAAATAGGGAGAGTACAAGGGCAGGGAAAGGACTGAGTCACTAAAACTAAAGGCCAAAAAAAAAAAACAAAAAATGAAATAAAATAAAATAAAACAAAAGGCAAGCGACACAAAGACCAATATAGGCCTTGAAAGCTGTTTGAACAGTTTAGACAGCTTTAGAATTTGAGTGACATCAAACTGAATGTTATGATGACTAGATGGAATCTTCCTACTAAGCCCCGCCTTGGCCTGGCCTAAACCAAATCAAGGGGTGTGTGGCATGGGGAGGAATTCTCTCTGGCTGGAGTGGGAGGGACCTAAACCTGTGGCACTTGAGGATGCACTGGGTAGGGAAGGGGACAAGACTCCCCTGATGGGCAGTTGAGCACAACAAGGCTCCTGGGAGCCCTTGATCATGGCTCCCACCACCATACGCCCACCACCTGCCATACGCTCACACCCTGAAGGGGATCGCAGTGGTCTGCTCCGTTGCCTGGTGCAGGTTGGAGTTCCTGACCAAACACCTGAGTGTCCACAGCCTGCGTTGGCCTGCCTGGGCAGGCTGTGGTTGTGGTGTCAAGAGCCAAAGCCGTCTTGGTGTGATGGAGGACCCAAGGGCTGCCTCTCAGCCATACTAGTGGGTGGTTCTGGAAGAAGCACCAACGGTTGTGGCAGCATTGTCCGAAGACATGAAGCCAGGCCATCTTCCTTATGGCTTTCCTTGGGAGTTGGTGATGTGTACAGCTCTTAGATTTTTGGCTGTTCTCTTACTTTTCTGGAGATGTTTTCAGTCGGTTAGTAGCAGGCTTTACGTGGGAAGAGAAAAAATGCTGGCTGTAAATCTTGCGGGACTTATTGAAAAAAAGTGTGGACTTCTTGAAAAAGTGAGCCTTGTTGAAAAAGAACATGAAGGCTTAGCCTCATCTTTAAAGGACTGCAGGTTTGAGAAGGGTTCAAGGGAAGCACAACATCTGGAGGCAACCTACGAAAAGCTGCATTGGTCCGAATCCAGCCATGGCGTTGAAATGCTCTTTCTAGAAGAAGAGCTCAAAGCACAGAAGGCTAAACATGGTCAACAGGATGAAATGAGGGCGCATCTATCAAGGAGGATGCAGTCCCTCCAAGGTGAATCTGAAACCCTCAGATCACAAATAGCTGAAGCTAAAACAAGCTGGAGACTCTTTCAAGTGAATGAGGAAGAACTGAAGCTGGCAATCAAAGGGGTGCCTTGTTTCCAGTTGACCCAAGGAGTCAGTTCATGAGAAGAGGACCTTTTTTTTCCCTCCACCTCTCCGAGGAAACTTGTATGGGAACCTGGAGATTATTTTCCACCTGGCCCGCCACCCACTCCATTTCCAATGCGAAGTGTCTATGCAGGGAGAGGGTTTTCCTCTCAATCTTCCCCCAAGAGCTGGAATTCAGCCCTCTACACCCGCATTCTGAAAGTACAAGTGATTTCCCTGAAGGGTTCCTTCCACCTGCAATTGAGCCTGTTACTCAACATCCAGAACCAATCAAGAAACCTCATACTGTTGCTCTCTCTTCAAATGTAATTTGACTTTTCTCTCATTTTTAGTTTTTAAGTAACTGCTTTTACTTCAGTAATTGACTATACTTTGGCTCCAATTGAAGCTCAATGAAACTATAATTCTTAAGATAGTATTTTGTAAATAAAGATGGTTTACATAGGAAGCTTATGAGTAAATTATTCCTATTTTGTTTTATTCAAGAGTACAGCATTTAATCTGATGAACTCACTATTACATAAACAAGAATGGGAGTTCTAGGTACTTGTGATCTAGCTGATGGAAATATATTTGAAACTCCCAACAAAGAAGTGTATTTAGTATGACTGTAGCAAATGTGAAGTGACTTTAGGCTTAATGAAAAATTGTCACTGATTTTCAGACTGGTTGGGCATATCAGCTAGTTTTTCCATATCAGAATAACTAGAGCATGGGAGGACTATAGGAGGGAACACAACTAAACATGTCACGGAAATAGGAGACCTCAACTACAAAGAAAAATGAAGACCTCTTTTTTATATTCGTTGCTGAGAACATTACATAGCTCTTGAGATATCATATTTCCCACATTAGATTCAAGTGAGTTATGAACTCCCATTGTTACCCCATATACAGATTGCACAATCACATTGTTTACACATCCACATTTTTACAAAATGCCATATTAGTAACTGTTCTATTCTGCTACCTTTTCTATCCTCTACTCTCCCCCCTCTCCTGCCCTCCCATCTTCTCTCTCTATCCCAGCTGCTGTAATTTAACGTTTGGGAATTGGAAACCACACTTTAAACTCACTCTGCTCCCCATTTTCCCTTCTGTCAAATTACTCATCATCTTCTTCTATTTCTCCTCCTCCTTCTCCTCTTCCTCCTCCTCCTTATACCTTTAATTCATTCATCATACACTCATGCGTTGCTTCATTCATTCACATTCATTCAACACATATGGTGTTGGGGATCCTACTCAGGACCTTTGAAAGTGCGAAGCCAGCACTCTAGTGCTGAGCCAAAACCCCAGCACCTGTCTTTTTGATTTTATGACTGTTTCTATGAAATTAAGAATTGCATTCTGCTATGGTTCACGGTTATGTGGATTGACCTAGTCCTTGTTTTCTCAGAGACATTTGGAAAATATATATGAATTATTAGGAGATTGAAATGAAGAAAAAAAGTGGAAATTCCCCAATTTCTTATTCTTAGATTCCATACTCTGACGCTGCCTACCTACTATAAAAACATTTAAACTCTTACTCCCCATTTCTATATCATTGCCAACAAGTAAACATTCACTGCCCTTCAACAAACCAGAGAACGCACATTGAACAATGTTTCCCCAGTAGAGACCAAGGCACAATTCTTATTAAAAAATACCTTAGTCATGAATTAATAGTGAAAGCTTTATTTGAGTGCTAAATGTGCTCTAATTATGTGTTTGTGTTTGTTGATGTGTGTGTGTGTGTTGGGGTGTGTGTTTGTGTGTAAAACATGCACTGAGGTGTAAAATAAATGCAGGATTGCAACGGCCTTCTTAAAAATAAGAAGCAGCTTTATCACATTTGAAGCCCAGGGAAGAATCCGCCTGATACTTGACCTACAATTAATTGAAATGTGAAAAATTCAGGCCTAAAAAAACAAAGCCAACAAACAGAATAAATCTAATCAGTCTGTCTCACCTGATTAGATGTCCCCTGCCATGGGGTGTGTAAAATACATGGAGGATCCCGCACTGATTGTTATCTAGAATGACTTCTGCCTGAACTACTATTGGAGAATAGTTGCTGATGTACTGTGGTTCTTATACCAGTAAACTGGAATGAAGGTAACTTCAGGCTGCAAAGGAATCAATTGATTTTACTAACTGGTTTTTGGAAAACACTGCCATGAAAAATTATCAATATGTTCATAAAGGCATCTACATGTCTCTCCACAGGGGTTTTACTTAATGGGGGAGGGGGGAAGGTCTGGATATAACTTAACTGTCCATTAGTAGGTAGAACAATATAATGGGAATCACAGTGCACATACCAATTTGAACTCAACCTAGGTAACATGGATTCATCTCTGTGTTATAGGCCTGGTTCTGAAAAACACAATGTAGTGCTCCAAAAGCAGAACGATACTTTCAGAATACCATGTTATGTTTGTAAATAGAGAGACAGATAGATATACAGAAATCAAAAATCTGAAAACGGTCTGGAAGTGTACATTTCAATAACTTACAATGTCAGTAGTGGGGGATTAATAGCAGACCAAGAAGACTGTATCTGCATGCGAAATGGTTCACTTTTTAAAGCGTTTTTTAAATGACAATGGACAAAAAATTCAAAGGGTTACAGTAAGTGTTGAGGAGTGACTTGGTAAAAGGAACACAGAGGTGAGAAAGGATTAAGTAGAGTTCAATAGAATCAGGTATAATATCTGTACACAGGACTCCATGAACAGGAGCAAAGGGGAAACTTAAAGAAATCATAAGGACTAAGGGGAGATCAGGATTAGGGGGGCTTGTAGGAAGAGCTGGAAAAAACCAAAGCATGCAATGGGCAGAAAATGTGGAAGAAAAGGCCTCACAGGTGGTAAACTGATCCATCTCTCCCTGGTAGTTCAACTGTATGAATAACAGAGAGGCCGGCTAAGTGGGAAAGTACTTGGAAACTCTGTTCATACAGACAACAGAAAGTGCCACCAGAGTGAAAAAAGTAAACCTAGTAAGGCAGCTTAGCCCCTTCCCCTTGGTGTTTTATGCCAGCTATCTTTCTTGCTGTGCCTCTGTTCATATACACTGATACGTGTTAGGTCCAAAGGCAGTGACAAACATTGTTACATGTATTGAGGAATCCTCCCAGTTCCACAAAGCACAGCCATTTTACTTAGTGTTCTCAATACCTTCTTTTCGACTCTCATCTCGTTTGAAGAAACACTTTCAGAGGAAAGAAGTTCTCCCTAAGCCACATGTGTCCTTAAGTAAACTATGAATTAAGTGGTATTTCAAGGTGTTTGGGCTGATTCCTCCACATGGCCCGTGAAACCTAGAAAAGTGTCATTCACCAACAGGCATTACATCTTCAATGAGTCCTGTTCTTTGCACACCAGGGTCACCTTATTGTCCATTTAATGGTCAGAAAAACAGTGTTACAGTGAGTATCCTTTTTAGTAGTAGGACTAAAGGGTTTTGGACTCGCATGTTCAGATACTGAAAAGGCTCAGGGAAGTCCACTTGAAAGCTGGTCATTCGATACAGGTGCTGGAGAGGAAAACAAGCTACTCTCATTTGGCAACTTTGAGACAGTGATACAGCTCTGGCCATGTAAGTGTAAATAACAACAGGTCTAATCATGCATGGTGGCCTATGGGCTTGGAATTGCATGCTTACAAAACCAGTGATGACTTGTGCATCTTCTCCTTCGAACCTCATATGTGACTCATCAACAAGTCAAGTGCTAACTTGGGAGGAAAACAATGTTGGGATGTCCTTTTGGTACATCAAGCCATGAACTCGTTGTCTTAACATCAACAATATAATTCACGTTCATGATTTACATCCATTTCAGAGAGTCATATCCATCCTTCTCTTGGCTATATATTTATAAGGACCAGCCAGCTTCCTTAGATGTTTTCAAGCCCATGATAAGTCCAAAAAAAAAAAAAAACATCTGAAAGAAGAGTTTGAAGAATTTTCAACAAATACTAGTCTAGAAATGCTGACCTGAAAACCAACTGACGTTTTCAATACCCTCTTTTTGGGAACATTTTCTGTGCCGTGCTTCTCAAAAATGACTTGTCATGACTGATTTGTGCCCATGTTAGCAACTCTTCTGAAATTACTGAAAGTAGACTAATGTGAGAGTTTCTCTTTAGAGATAATTCAAATTACTTGCGTAGGAAGTGGCAGCAGGTCTGGGGATGTTGTAGCTCACTGGCAGTGACCTTGCCTAGCTTGGGGCTGGCCTACCATGGATTTTCACCCCAAACACTTGCAAGGAAAAAAAAAGGGACGGAAGGGAGAGAAAAAGTTCGAAGGGAGGGAGGCAAAGTTGGAGGGATGGAGGGAGGTAGAAAAGAAGGAAGAAGAAAAGGAGAAAAACCAGGAAGGGAGGAAGGAAGCAAGGAAGCAGGAAATAGGGAGAGTACAAGGGCAGGGAAAGGACTGAGTCACTAAAACTAAAGGCCAAAAAAAAAAAAATAAAATAAAATAAAATAAAATAAAACAAAAGGCAAGCGACACAAAGACCAATATAGGCCTTGAAAGCTGTTTGAACAGTTTAGACAGCTTTAGAATTTGAGTGACATCAAACTGAATGTTATGATGACTGGATGGAATCTTCCTACTAAGCCCCGCCTTGGCCTGGCCTAAACCAAATCAAGGGGTGTGTGGCATGGGGAGGAATTCTCTCTGGCTGGAGTGGGAGGGACCTAAACCTGTGGCACTTGAGGATGCACTGGGTAGGGAAGGGGACAAGACTCCCCTGATGGGCAGTTGAGCACAACAAGGCTCCTGGGAGCCCTTGATCATGGCTCCCACCACCATACGCCCACCACCTGCCATACGCTCACACCCTGAAGGGGATCGCAGTGGTCTGCTCCGTTGCCTGGTGCAGGTTGGAGTTCCTGACCAAACACCTGAGTGTCCACAGCCTGCGTTGGCCTGCCTGGGCAGGCTGTGGTTGTGGTGGCAAGAGCCAAAGCCGTCTTGGTGTGATGGAGGAGCCAAGGGCTGCCTCTCAGCCATACTAGTGGGTGGTTCTGGAAGAAGCACCAACGGTTGTGGCAGCATTGTCCGAAGACATGAAGCCAGGCCATCTTCCTTATGGCTTTCCTTGGGAGTTGGTGATGTGTACAGCTCTTAGATTTTTGGCTGTTCTCTTACTTTTCTGGAGATGTTTTCAGTCGGTTAGTAGCAGGCTTTACGTGGGAAGAGAAAAAAAGCTGGCTGTAAATCTTGCGGAACTTATTGAAAAAAAGTGTGGACTTCTTGAAAAAGTGAGCCTTGTTGAAAAAGAACATGAAGGCTTAGCCTCATCTTTAAAGGACTGCAGGTTTGAGAAGGGTTCAAGGGAAGCACAACATCTGGAGGCAACCTACGAAAAGCTGCATTGGTCCGAATCCAGCCATGGCGTTGAAATGCTCTTTCTAGAAGAAGAGCTCAAAGCACAGAAGGCTAAACATGGTCAACAGGATGAAATGAGGGCGCATGTATCAAGGAGGATGCAGTCCCTCCAAGGTGAATCTGAAACCCTCAGATCACAAATAGCTGAAGCTAAAACAAGCTGGAGACTCTTTCAAGTGAATGAGGAAGAACTGAAGCTGGAAATCAAAGGGGTGCCTTGTTTCCAGTTGACCCAAGGAGTCAGTTCATGAGAAGAGGACCTTTTTTTTCCCTCCACCTCTCCGAGGAAACTTGTATGGGAACCTGGAGATTATTTTCCACCTGGCCCGCCACCCACTCCATTTCCAATGCGAAGTGTCTATGCAGGGAGAGGGTTTTCCTCTCAATCTTCCCCCAAGAGCTGGAATTCAGCCCTCTACACCCGCATTCTGAAAGTACAAGTGATTTCCCTGAAGGGTTCCTTCCACCTGCAATTGAGCCTGTTACTCAACATCCAGAACCAATCAAGAAACCTCATACTGTTGCTCTCTCTTCAAATGTAATTTGACTTTTCTCTCATTTTTAGTTTTTAAGTAACTGCTTTTACTTCAGTAATTGACTATACTTTGGCTCCAATTGAAGCTCAATGAAACTATAATTCTTAAGATAGTATTTTGTAAATAAAGATGGTTTACATAGGAAGCTTATGAGTAAATTATTCCTATTTTGTTTTATTCAAGAGTACAGCATTTAATCTGATGAACTCACTATTACATAAACAAGAATGGGAGTTCTAGGTACTTGTGATCTAGCTGATGGAAATATATTTGAAACTCCCAACAAAGAAGTGTATTTAGTATGACTGTAGCAAATGTGAAGTGACTTTAGGCTTAATGAAAAATTGTCACTGATTTTCAGACTGGTTGGGCATATCAGCTAGTTTTTCCATATCAGAATAACTAGAGCATGGGAGGACTATAGGAGGGAACACAACTAAACATGTCACGGAAATAGGAGACCTCAACTACAAAGAAAAATGAAGACCTCTTTTTTATATTCGTTGCTGAGAACATTACATAGCTCTTGAGATATCATATTTCCCACATTAGATTCAAGTGAGTTATGAACTCCCATTGTTACCCCATATACAGATTGCACAATCACATTGTTTACACATCCACATTTTTACAAAATGCCATATTAGTAACTGTTCTATTCTGCTACCTTTTCTATCCTCTACTCTCCCCCCTCTCCTGCCCTCCCATCTTCTCTCTCTATCCCAGCTGCTGTAATTTAACGTTTGGGAATTGGAAACCACACTTTAAACTCACTCTGCTCCCCATTTTCCCTTTTGTCAAATTACTCATCATCTTCTTCTATTTCTTCTCCTCCTTCTCCTCTTCCTCCTCCTCCTTATACCTTTAATTCATTCATCATACACTCATGAGTTGCTTCATTCATTCACATTCATTCAACACATATGGTGTTGGGGATCCTACTCAGGACCTTTGAAAGTGCGAAGCCAGCACTCTAGTGCTGAGCCAAAACCCCAGCACCTGTCTTTTTGATTTTTTGACTGTTTCTATGAAATTCAGAATTGCATTCTGCTATGGTTCACGGATATGTGGATTGACCTAGTCCTTGTTTTCTCAGAGACATTTGGAAAATATATATGAATTATTAGGAGATTGAAATGAAGAAAAAAAGTGGAAATTCCCCAATTTCTTATTCTTAGATTCCATACTCTGACGCTGCCTACCTACTATAAAAACATTTAAACTCTTACTCCCCATTTCTATATCATTGCCAACAAGTGAACATTCACTGCCCTACAACAAACCAGAGAACGCACATTGAACAATGTTTCCCCAGTAGAGACCAAGGCACAATTCTTATTAAAAGAATACCTTAGTCATGAATTAATAGTGAAAGCTTTATTTGAGTGTTAAATGTGCTCTAATTATGTGTTTGTGTTTGTTGATGTGTGTGTGTGTGTGTGTTGGGGTGTGTGTTTGTGTGTAAAACATGCACTGAGGTGTAAAATAAATGCAGGATTGCAACGGCCTTCTTAAAAAAAAGAAGCAGCTTTATCACATTTGAAGCCCAGGGAAGAATCCGCCTGATACTTGACCTACAATTAATTGAAATGTGAAAAATTCAGGCCTAAAAAAACAAAGCCAACAAACAGAATAAATCTAATCAGTCTGTCTCACCTGATTAGATGTCCCCTGCCATGGGCTGTGTAAAATACATGGAGGATCCCGCACTGATTGTTATCTAGAATGACTTCTGCCTGAACTACTATTGGAGAATAGTTGCTGATGTACTGTGGTTCTTATACCAGTAAACTGGAATGAAGGTAACTTCAGGCTGCAAAGGAATCAATTGATTTTACTAACTGGTTTTTGGAAAACACTGCCATGAAAAATTATCAATATGTTCATAAAGGCATCTACATGTCTCTCCACAGGGGTTTTACTTAATGGGGGAGGGGGGGAGGTCTGGATATAACTTAACTGTCCATTAGTAGGTAGAACAATATAATGGGAATCACAGTGCACATACCAATTTGAACTCAACCTAGGTAACATGGATTCATCTCTGTGTTATAGGCCTGGTTCTGAAAAACACAATGTAGTGCTCCAAAAGCAGAACGATACTTTCAGAATACCATGTTATGTTTGTAAATAGAGAGACAGAGATATACAGAAATCAAAAATCTGAAAACGGTCTGGAAGTGTACATTTCAATAACTTACAATGTCAGTAGTGGGGGATTAATAGCAGACCAAGAAGACTGTATCTGCATGCGAAATGGTTCACTTTTTAAAGCGTTTTTTAAATGACAATGGACAAAAAATTCAAAGGGTTACAGTAAGTGTTGAGGAGTGACTTGGTAAAAGGAGCACAGAGGTGAGAAAGGATTAAGTAGAGTTCAATAGAATCAGGTATAATATCTGTACACAGGACTCCATGAACAGGAGCAAAGGGGAAACTTAAAGAAATCATAAGGACTAAGGGGAGATCAGGATTAGGGGGGCTTGTAGGAAGAGCTGGAAAAAACCAAAGCATGCAATGGGCAGAAAATGTGGAAGAAAAGGCCTCACAGGTGGTAAACTGATCCATCTCTCCCTGGTAGTTCAACTGTATGAATAACAGAGAGGCCGGCTAAGTGGGAAAGTACTTGGAAACTCTGTTCATACAGACAACAGAAAGTGCCACCAGAGTGAAAAAAGTAAACCTAGTAAGGCAGCTTAGCCCCTTCCCCTTGGTGTTTTATGCCAGCTATCTTTCTTGCTGTGCCTCTGTTCATATACACTGATACGTGTTAGGTCCAAAGGCAGTGACAAACATTGTTACATGTATTGAGGAATCCTCCCAGTTCCACAAAGCACAGCCATTTTACTTAGTGTTCTCAATACCTTCTTTTCGACTCTCATCTCGTTTGAAGAAACACTTTCAGAGGAAAGAAGTTCTCCCTAAGCCACATGTGTCCTTAAGTAAACTATGAATTAAGTGGTATTTCAAGGTGTTTGGGCTGATTCCTCCACATGGCCCGTGAAACCTAGAAAAGTGTCATTCACCAACAGGCATTACATCTTCAATGAGTCCTGTTCTTTGCACACCAGGGTCACCTTATTGTCCATTTAATGGTCAGAAAAACAGTGTTACAGTGAGTATCCTTTTTAGTAGTAGGACTAAAGGGTTTTGGACTCGCATGTTCAGATACTGAAAAGGCTCAGGGAAGTCCACTTGAAAGCTGGTCATTCGATACAGGTGCTGGAGAGGAAAACAAGCTACTCTCATTTGGCAACTTTGAGACAGTGATACAGCTCTGGCCATGTAAGTGTAAATAACAACAGGTCTAATCATGCATGGTGGCCTATGGGCTTGGAACTTGCATGCTTACAAAACCAGTGATGACTTGTGCATCTTCTCCTTCGAACCTCATATGTGACTCATCAACAAGTCAAGTGCTAACTTGGGAGGAAAACAATGTTGGGATGTCCTTTTGGTACATCAAGCCATGAACTCGTTGTCTTAACATCAACAATATAATTCACGTTCATGATTTACATCCATTTCAGAGAGTAATATCCATCCTTCTCTTGGCTATATATTTATAAGGACCAGCCAGCTTCCTTAGATGTTTTCAAGCCCATGATAAGTCCAAAAAAAAAAAAAAAAAAACATCTGAAAGAAGAGTTTGAAGAATTTTCAACAAATACTAGTCTAGAAATGCTGACCTGAAAACCAACTGACGTTTTCAATACCCTCTTTTTGGGAACATTTTCTGTGCCGTGCTTCTCAAAAATGACTTGTCATGACTGATTTGTGCCCATGTTAGCAACTCTTCTGAAATTACTGAAAGTAGACTAATGTGAGAGTTTCTCTTTAGAGATAATTCAAATTACTTGCGTAGGAAGTGGCAGCAGGTCTGGGGATGTTGTAGCTCACTGGCAGTGACCTTGCCTAGCTTGGGGCTGGCCTACCATGGATTTTCACCCCAAACACTTGCAAGGAAAAAAAAAGGGACGGAAGGGAGAGAAAAAGTTGGAAGGGAGGGAGGCAAAGTTGGAGGGATGGAGGGAGGTAGAAAAGAAGGAAGAAGAAAAGGAGAAAAACCAGGAAGGGAGGAAGGAAGCAAGGAAGGAGGAAATAGGGAGAGTACAAGGGCAGGGAAAGGACTGAGTCACTAAAACTAAAGGCCAAAAAAAACACAAAAAATAAAATAAAATAAAATAAAACAAAAGGCAAGCGACACAAAGACCAATATAGGCCTTGAAAGCTGTTTGAACAGTTTAGACAGCTTTAGAATTTGAGTGACATCAAACTGAATGTTATGATGACTAGATGGAATCTTCCTACTAAGCCCCGCCTTGGCCTGGCCTAAACCAAATCAAGGGGTGTGTGGCATGGGGAGGAATTCTCTCTGGCTGGAGTGGGAGGGACCTAAACCTGTGGCACTTGAGGATGCACTGGGTAGGGAAGGGGACAAGACTCCCCTGATGGGCAGTTGAGCACAACAAGGCTCCTGGGAGCCCTTGATCATGGCTCCCACCACCATACGCCCACCACCTGCCATACGCTCACACCCTGAAGGGGATCGCAGTGGTCTGCTCCGTTGCCTGGTGCAGGTTGGAGTTCCTGACCAAACACCTGAGTGTCCACAGCCTGCGTTGGCCTGCCTGGGCAGGCTGTGGTTGTGGTGGCAAGAGCCAAAGCCGTCTTGGTGTGATGGAGGAGCCAAGGGCTGCCTCTCAGCCATACTAGTGGGTGGTTCTGGAAGAAGCACCAACGGTTGTGGCAGCATTGTCCGAAGACATGAAGCCAGGCCATCTTCCTTATGGCTTTCCTTGGGAGTTGGTGATGTGTACAGCTCTTAGATTTTTGGCTGTTCTCTTACTTTTCTGGAGATGTTTTCAGTCGGTTAGTAGCAGGCTTTACGTGGGAAGAGAAAAAAAGCTGGCTGTAAATCTTGCGGGACTTATTGAAAAAAAGTGTGGACTTCTTGAAAAAGTGAGCCTTGTTGAAAAAGAACATGAAGGCTTAGCCTCATCTTTAAAGGACTGCAGGTTTGAGAAGGGTTCAAGGGAAGCACAACATCTGGAGGCAACCTACGAAAAGCTGCATTGGTCCGAATCCAGCCATGGCGTTGAAATGCTCTTTCTAGAAGAAGAGCTCAAAGCACAGAAGGCTAAACATGGTCAACAGGATGAAATGAGGGTGCATCTATCAAGGAGGATGCAGTCCCTCCAAGGTGAATCTGAAACCCTCAGATCACAAATAGCTGAAGCTAAAACAAGCTGGAGACTCTTTCAAGTGAATGAGGAAGAACTGAAGCTGGCAATCAAAGGGGTGCCTTGTTTCCAGTTGACCCAAGGAGTCAGTTCATGAGAAGAGGACCTTTTTTTTCCCTCCACCTCTCCGAGGAAACTTGTATGGGAACCTGGAGATTATTTTCCACCTGGCCCGCCACCCACTCCATTTCCAATGCGAAGTGTCTATGCAGGGAGAGGGTTTTCCTCTCAATCTTCCCCCAAGAGCTGGAATTCAGCCCTCTACACCCGCATTCTGAAAGTACAAGTGATTTCCCTGAAGGGTTCCTTCCACCTGCAATTGAGCCTGTTACTCAACATCCAGAACCAATCAAGAAACCTCATACTGTTGCTCTCTCTTCAAATGTAATTTGACTTTTCTCTCATTTTTAGTTTTTAAGTAACTGCTTTTACTTCAGTAATTGACTATACTTTGGCTCCAATTGAAGCTCAATGAAACTATAATTCTTAAGATAGTATTTTGTAAATAAAGATGGTTTACATAGGAAGCTTATGAGTAAATTATTCCTATTTTGTTTTATTCAAGAGTACAGCATTTAATCTGATGAACTCACTATTACATAAACAAGAATGGGAGTTCTAGGTACTTGTGATCTAGCTGATGGAAATATATTTGAAACTCCCAACAAAGAAGTGTATTTAGTATGACTGTAGCAAATGTGAAGTGACTTTAGGCTTAATGAAAAATTGTCACTGATTTTCAGACTGGTTGGGCATATCAGCTAGTTTTTCCATATCAGAATAACTAGAGCATGGGAGGACTATAGGAGGGAACACAACTAAACATGTCACGGAAATAGGAGACCTCAACTACAAAGAAAAATGAAGACCTCTTTTTTATATTCGTTGCTGAGAACATTACATAGCTCTTGAGATATCATATTTCCCACATTAGATTCAAGTGAGTTATGAACTCCCATTGTTACCCCATATACAGATTGCACAATCACATTGTTTACACATCCACATTTTTACAAAATGCCATATTAGTAACTGTTCTATTCTGCTACCTTTTCTATCCTCTACTCTCCCCCCTCTCCTGCCCTCCCATCTTCTCTCTCTATCCCAGCTGCTGTAATTTAACGTTTGGGAATTGGAAACCACACTTTAAACTCACTCTGCTCCCCATTTTCCCTTTTGTCAAATTACTCATCATCTTCTTCTATTTCTTCTCCTCCTTCTCCTCTTCCTCCTCCTCCTTATACCTTTAATTCATTCATCATACACTCATGAGTTGCTTCATTCATTCACATTCATTCAACACATATGGTGTTGGGGATCCTACTCAGGACCTTTGAAAGTGCGAAGCCAGCACTCTAGTGCTGAGCCAAAACCCCAGCACCTGTCTTTTTGATTTTTTGACTGTTTCTATGAAATTCAGAATTGCATTCTGCTATGGTTCACGGATATGTGGATTGACCTAGTCCTTGTTTTCTCAGAGACATTTGGAAAATATATATGAATTATTAGGAGATTGAAATGAAGAAAAAAAGTGGAAATTCCCCAATTTCTTATTCTTAGATTCCATACTCTGATGCTGCCTACCTACTATAAAAGCTTTTAAACTCTTACTCCCCATTTCTATATCATTGCCAACAAGTGAACATTCACTGCCCTACAACAAACCAGAGAACGCACATTGAACAATGTTTCCCCAGTAGAGACCAAGGCACAATTCTTATTAAAAGAATACCTTAGTCATGAATTAATAGTGAAAGCTTTATTTGAGTGTTAAATGTGCTCTAATTATGTGTTTGTGTTTGTTGATGTGTGTGTGTGTGTGTGTTGGGGTGTGTGTTTGTGTGTAAAACATGCACTGAGGTGTAAAATAAATGCAGAATTGCAACGGCCTTCTTAAAAAAAAGAAGCAGCTTTATCACATTTGAAGCCCAGGGAAGAATCCGCCTGATACTTGACCTACAATTAATTGAAATGTGAAAAATTCAGGCCTAAAAAAACAAAGCCAACAAACAGAATAAATCTAATCAGTCTGTCTCACCTGATTAGATGTCCCCTGCCATGGGCTGTGTAAAATACATGGAGGATCCCGCACTGATTGTTATCTAGAATGACTTCTGCCTGAACTACTATTGGAGAATAGTTGCTGATGTACTGTGGTTCTTATACCAGTAAACTGGAATGAAGGTAACTTCAGGCTGCAAAGGAATCAATTGATTTTACTAACTGGTTTTTGGAAAACACTGCCATGAAAAATTATCAATATGTTCATAAAGGCATCTACATGTCTCTCCACAGGGGTTTTACTTAATGGGGGAGGGGGGGAGGTCTGGATATAACTTAACTGTCCATTAGTAGGTAGAACAATATAATGGGAATCACAGTGCACATACCAATTTGAACTCAACCTAGGTAACATGGATTCATCTCTGTGTTATAGGCCTGGTTCTGAAAAACACAATGTAGTGCTCCAAAAGCAGAACGATACTTTCAGAATACCATGTTATGTTTGTAAATAGAGAGACAGAGATATACAGAAATCAAAAATCTGAAAACGGTCTGGAAGTGTACATTTCAATAACTTACAATGTCAGTAGTGGGGGATTAATAGCAGACCAAGAAGACTGTATCTGCATGCGAAATGGTTCACTTTTTAAAGCGTTTTTTAAATGACAATGGACAAAAAATTCAAAGGGTTACAGTAAGTGTTGAGGAGTGACTTGGTAAAAGGAGCACAGAGGTGAGAAAGGATTAAGTAGAGTTCAATAGAATCAGGTATAATATCTGTACACAGGACTCCATGAACAGGAGCAAAGGGGAAACTTAAAGAAATCATAAGGACTAAGGGGAGATCAGGATTAGGGGGGCTTGTAGGAAGAGCTGGAAAAAACCAAAGCATGCAATGGGCAGAAAATGTGGAAGAAAAGGCCTCACAGGTGGTAAACTGATCCATCTCTCCCTGGTAGTTCAACTGTATGAATAACAGAGAGGCCGGCTAAGTGGGAAAGTACTTGGAAACTCTGTTCATACAGACAACAGAAAGTGCCACCAGAGTGAAAAAAGTAAACCTAGTAAGGCAGCTTAGCCCCTTCCCCTTGGTGTTTTATGCCAGCTATCTTTCTTGCTGTGCCTCTGTTCATATACACTGATACGTGTTAGGTCCAAAGGCAGTGACAAACATTGTTACATGTATTGAGGAATCCTCCCAGTTCCACAAAGCACAGCCATTTTACTTAGTGTTCTCAATACCTTCTTTTCGACTCTCATCTCGTTTGAAGAAACACTTTCAGAGGAAAGAAGTTCTCCCTAAGCCACATGTGTCCTTAAGTAAACTATGAATTAAGTGGTATTTCAAGGTGTTTGGGCTGATTCCTCCACATGGCCCGTGAAACCTAGAAAAGTGTCATTCACCAACAGGCATTACATCTTCAATGAGTCCTGTTCTTTGCACACCAGGGTCACCTTATTGTCCATTTAATGGTCAGAAAAACAGTGTTACAGTGAGTATCCTTTTTAGTAGTAGGACTAAAGGGTTTTGGACTCGCATGTTCAGATACTGAAAAGGCTCAGGGAAGTCCACTTGAAAGCTGGTCATTCGATACAGGTGCTGGAGAGGAAAACAAGCTACTCTCATTTGGCAACTTTGAGACAGTGATACAGCTCTGGCCATGTAAGTGTAAATAACAACAGGTCTAATCATGCATAGTGGCCTATGGGCTTGGAACTTGCATGCTTACAAAACCAGTGATGACTTGTGCATCTTCTCCTTCGAACCTCATATGTGACTCATCAACAAGTCAAGTGCTAACTTGGGAGGAAAACAATGTTGGGATGTCCTTTTGGTACATCAAGCCATGAACTCGTTGTCTTAACATCAACAATATAATTCACGTTCATGATTTACATCCATTTCAGAGAGTAATATCCATCCTTCTCTTGGCTATATATTTATAAGGACCAGCCAGCTTCCTTAGATGTTTTCAAGCCCATGATAAGTCCAAAAAAAAAAAAAAAAAAACATCTGAAAGAAGAGTTTGAAGAATTTTCAACAAATACTAGTCTAGAAATGCTGACCTGAAAAACAACTGACGTTTTCAATACCCTCTTTTTGGGAACATTTTCTGTGCCGTGCTTCTCAAAAATGACTTGTCATGACTGATTTGTGCCCATGTTAGCAACTCTTCTGAAATTACTGAAAGTAGACTAATGTGAGAGTTTCTCTTTAGAGATAATTCAAATTACTTGCGTAGGAAGTGGCAGCAGGTCTGGGGATGTTGTAGCTCACTGGCAGTGACCTTGCCTAGCTTGGGGCTGGCCTACCATGGATTTTCACCCCAAACACTTGCAAGGAAAAAAAAAGGGACGGAAGGGAGAGAAAAAGTTGGAAGGGAGGGAGGCAAAGTTGGAGGGATGGAGGGAGGTAGAAAAGAAGGAAGAAGAAAAGGAGAAAAACCAGGAAGGGAGGAAGGAAGCAAGGAAGGAGGAAATAGGGAGAGTACAAGGGCAGGGAAAGGACTGAGTCACTAAAACTAAAGGCCAAAAAAAACACAAAAAATAAAATAAAATAAAATAAAACAAAAGGCAAGCGACACAAAGACCAATATAGGCCTTGAAAGCTGTTTGAACAGTTTAGACAGCTTTAGAATTTGAGTGACATCAAACTGAATGTTATGATGACTAGATGGAATCTTCCTACTAAGCCCCGCCTTGGCCTGGCCTAAACCAAATCAAGGGGTGTGTGGCATGGGGAGGAATTCTCTCTGGCTGGAGTGGGAGGGACCTAAACCTGTGGCACTTGAGGATGCACTGGGTAGGGAAGGGGACAAGACTCCCCTGATGGGCAGTTGAGCACAACAAGGCTCCTGGGAGCCCTTGATCATGGCTCCCACCACCATACGCCCACCACCTGCCATACGCTCACACCCTGAAGGGGATCGCAGTGGTCTGCTCCGTTGCCTGGTGCAGGTTGGAGTTCCTGACCAAACACCTGAGTGTCCACAGCCTGCGTTGGCCTGCCTGGGCAGGCTGTGGTTGTGGTGGCAAGAGCCAAAGCCGTCTTGGTGTGATGGAGGAGCCAAGGGCTGCCTCTCAGCCATACTAGTGGGTGGTTCTGGAAGAAGCACCAACGGTTGTGGCAGCATTGTCCGAAGACATGAAGCCAGGCCATCTTCCTTATGGCTTTCCTTGGGAGTTGGTGATGTGTACAGCTCTTAGATTTTTGGCTGTTCTCTTACTTTTCTGGAGATGTTTTCAGTCGGTTAGTAGCAGGCTTTACGTGGGAAGAGAAAAAAAGCTGGCTGTAAATCTTGCGGGACTTATTGAAAAAAAGTGTGGACTTCTTGAAAAAGTGAGCCTTGTTGAAAAAGAACATGAAGGCTTAGCCTCATCTTTAAAGGACTGCAGGTTTGAGAAGGGTTCAAGGGAAGCACAACATCTGGAGGCAACCTACGAAAAGCTGCATTGGTCCGAATCCAGCCATGGCGTTGAAATGCTCTTTCTAGAAGAAGAGCTCAAAGCACAGAAGGCTAAACATGGTCAACAGGATGAAATGAGGGCGCATCTATCAAGGAGGATGCAGTCCCTCCAAGGTGAATCTGAAACCCTCAGATCACAAATAGCTGAAGCTAAAACAAGCTGGAGACTCTTTCAAGTGAATGAGGAAGAACTGAAGCTGGCAATCAAAGGGGTGCCTTGTTTCCAGTTGACCCAAGGAGTCAGTTCATGAGAAGAGGACCTTTTTTTTCCCTCCACCTCTCCGAGGAAACTTGTATGGGAACCTGGAGATTATATTCCACCTGGTCCGCCACCCACTCCATTTCCAATGCGAAGTGTCTATGCAGGGAGAGGGTTTTCCTCTCAATCTTCCCCCAAGAGCTGGAATTCAGCCCTCTACACCCGCATTCTGAAAGTACAAGTGATTTCCCTGAAGGGTTCCTTCCACCTGCAATTGAGCCTGTTACTCAACATCCAGAACCAATCAAGAAACCTCATACTGTTGCTCTCTCTTCAAATGTAATTTGACTTTTCTCTCATTTTTAGTTTTTAAGTAACTGCTTTTACTTCAGTAATTGACTATACTTTGGCTCCAATTGAAGCTCAATGAAACTATAATTCTTAAGATAGTATTTTGTAAATAAAGATGGTTTACATAGGAAGCTTATGAGTAAATTATTCCTATTTTGTTTTATTCAAGAGTACAGCATTTAATCTGATGAACTCACTATTACATAAACAAGAATGGGAGTTCTAGGTACTTGTGATCTAGCTGATGGAAATATATTTGAAACTCCCAACAAAGAAGTGTATTTAGTATGACTGTAGCAAATGTGAAGTGACTTTAGGCTTAATGAAAAATTGTCACTGATTTTCAGACTGGTTGGGCATATCAGCTAGTTTTTCCATATCAGAATAACTAGAGCATGGGAGGACTATAGGAGGGAACACAACTAAACATGTCACGGAAATAGGAGACCTCAACTACAAAGAAAAATGAAGACCTCTTTTTTATATTCGTTGCTGAGAACATTACATAGCTCTTGAGATATCATATTTCCCACATTAGATTCAAGTGAGTTATGAACTCCCATTGTTACCCCATATACAGATTGCACAATCACATTGTTTACACATCCACTTTTTTACAAAATGCCATATTAGTAACTGTTCTATTCTGCTACCTTTTCTATCCTCTACTCTCCCCCCTCTCCTGCCCTCCCATCTTCTCTCTCTATCCCAGCTGCTGTAATTTAACGTTTGGGAATTGGAAACCACACTTTAAACTCACTCTGCTCCCCATTTTCCCTTTTGTCAAATTACTCATCATCTTCTTCTATTTCTTCTCCTCCTTCTCCTCTTCCTCCTCCTCCTTATACCTTTAATTCATTCATCATACACTCATGCGTTGCTTCATTCATTCACATTCATTCAACACATATGGTGTTGGGGATCCTACTCAGGACCTTTGAAAGTGTGAAGCCAGCACTCTAGTGCTGAGCCAAAACCCCAGCACCTGTCTTTTTGATTTTTTGACTGTTTCTATGAAATTCAGAATTGCATTCTGCTATGGTTCACGGATATGTGGATTGACCTAGTCCTTGTTTTCTCAGAGACATTTGGAAAATATATATGAATTATTAGGAGATTGAAATGAAGAAAAAAAGTGGAAATTCCCCAATTTCTTATTCTTAGATTCCATACTCTGACGCTGCCTACCTACTATAAAAGCTTTTAAACTCTTACTCCCCATTTCTATATCATTGCCAACAAGTGAACATTCACTGCCCTACAACAAACCAGAGAACGCACATTGAACAATGTTTCCCCAGTAGAGACCAAGGCACAATTCTTATTAAAAGAATACCTTAGTCATGAATTAATAGTTAAAGCTTTATTTGAGTGTTAAATGTGCTCTAATTATGTGTTTGTGTTTGTTGATGTGTGTGTGTGTGTTGGGGTGTGTGTTTGTGTGTAAAACATGCACTGAGGTGTAAAATAAATGCAGGATTGCAACGGCCTTCTTAAAAAAAAGAAGCAGCTTTATCACATTTGAAGCCCAGGGAAGAATCCGCCTGATACTTGACCTACAATTAATTGAAATGTGAAAAATTCAGGCCTAAAAAAACAAAGCCAACAAACAGAATAAATCTAATCAGTCTGTCTCACCTGATTAGATGTCCCCTCCCATGGGCTGTGTAAAATACATGGAGGATCCCGCACTGATTGTTATCTAGAATGACTTCTGCCTGAACTACTATTGGAGAATAGTTGCTGATGTACTGTGGTTCTTATACCAGTAAACTGGAATGAAGGTAACTTCAGGCTGCAAAGGAATCAATTGATTTTACTAACTGGTTTTTGGAAAACACTGCCATGAAAAATTATCAATATGTTCATAAAGGCATCTACATGTCTCTCCACAGGGGTTTTACTTAATGGGGGAGGGGGGGAGGTCTGGATATAACTTAACTGTCCATTAGTAGGTAGAACAATATAATGGGAATCACAGTGCACATACCAATTTGAACTCAACCTAGGTAACATGGATTCATCTCTGTGTTATAGGCCTGGTTCTGAAAAACACAATGTAGTGCTCCAAAAGCAGAACGATACTTTCAGAATACCATGTTATGTTTGTAAATAGAGAGACAGATAGATATACAGAAATCAAAAATCTGAAAACGGTCTGGAAGTGTACATTTCAATAACTTACAATGTCAGTAGTGGGGGATTAATAGCAGACCAAGAAGACTGTATCTGCATGCGAAATGGTTCACTTTTTAAAGCGTTTTTTAAATGACAATGGACAAAAAATTCAAAGGGTTACAGTAAGTGTTGAGGAGTGACTTGGTAAAAGGAGCACAGAGGTGAGAAAGGATTAAGTAGAGTTCAATAGAATCAGGTATAATATCTGTACACAGGACTCCATGAACAGGAGCAAAGGGGAAACTTAAAGAAATCATCAGGACTAAGGGGAGATCAGGATTAGGGGGGCTTGTAGGAAGAGCTGGAAAAAACCAAAGCATGCAATGGGCAGAAAATGTGGAAGAAAAGGCCTCACAGGTGGTAAACTGATCCATCGCTCCCTGGTAGTTCAACTGTATGAATAACAGAGAGGCCGGCTAAGTGGGAAAGTACTTGGAAACTCTGTTCATACAGACAACAGAAAGTGCCACCAGAGTGAAAAAAGTAAACCTAGTAAGGCAGCTTAGCCCCTTCCCCTTGGTGTTTTATGCCAGCTATCTTTCTTGCTGTGCCTCTGTTCATATACACTGATACGTGTTAGGTCCAAAGGCAGTGACAAACATTGTTACATGTATTGAGGAATCCTCCCAGTTCCACAAAGCACAGCCATTTTACTTAGTGTTCTCAATACCTTCTTTTCGACTCTCATCTCGTTTGAAGAAACACTTTCAGAGGAAAGAAGTTCTCCCTAAGCCACATGTGTCCTTAAGTAAACTATGAATTAAGTGGTATTTCAAGGTGTTTGGGCTGATTCCTCCACATGGCCCGTGAAACCTAGAAAAGTGTCATTCACCAACAGGCATTACATCTTCAATGAGTCCTGTTCTTTGCACACCAGGGTCACCTTATTGTCCATTTAATGGTCAGAAAAACAGTGTTACAGTGAGTATCCTTTTTAGTAGTAGGACTAAAGTGTTTTGGACTCGCATGTTCAGATACTGAAAAGGCTCAGGGAAGTCCACTTGAAAGCTGGTCATTCGATACAGGTGCTGGAGAGGAAAACAAGCTACTCTCATTTGGCAACTTTGAGACAGTGATACAGCTCTGGCCATGTAAGTGTAAATAACAACAGGTCTAATCATGCATGGTGGCCTATGGGCTTGGAACTTGCATGCTTACAAAACCAGTGATGACTTGTGCATCTTCTCCTTCGAACCTCATATGTGACTCATCAACAAGTCAAGTGCTAACTTGGGAGGAAAACAATGTTGGGATGTCCTTTTGGTACATCAAGCCATGAACTCGTTGTCTTAACATCAACAATATAATTCACGTTCATGATTTACATCCATTTCAGAGAGTAATATCCATCCTTCTCTTGGCTATATATTTATAATGACCAGCCAGCTTCCTTAGATGTTTTCAAGCCCATGATAAGTCCAAAAAAAAAAAAAACATCTGAAAGAAGAGTTTGAAGAATTTTCAACAAATACTAGTCTAGAAATGCTGACCTGAAAACCAACTGACGTTTTCAATACCCTCTTTTTGGGAACATTTTCTGTGCCGTGCTTCTCAAAAATGACTTGTCATGACTGATTTGTGCCCATGTTAGCAACTCTTCTGAAATTACTGAAAGTAGACTAATGTGAGAGTTTCTCTTTAGAGATAATTCAAATTACTTGCGTAGGAAGTGGCAGCAGGTCTGGGGATGTTGTAGCTCACTGGCAGTGACCTTGCCTAGCTTGGGGCTGGCCTACCATGGATTTTCACCCCAAACACTTGCAAGGAAAAAAAAAGGGACGGAAGGGAGAGAAAAAGTTGGAAGGGAGGGAGGCAAAGTTGGAGGGATGGAGGGAGGTAGAAAAGAAGGAAGAAGAAAAGGAGAAAAACCAGGAAGGGAGGAAGGAAGCAAGGAAGGAGGAAATAGGGAGAGTACAAGGGCAGGGAAAGGACTGAGTCACTAAAACTAAAGGCCAAAAAAAAAAAAACAAAAAATAAAATAAAATAAAATAAAACAAAAGGCAAGCGACACAAAGACCAATATAGGCCTTGAAAGCTGTTTGAACAGTTTAGACAGCTTTAGAATTTGAGTGACATCAAACTGAATGTTATGATGACTGGATGGAATCTTCCTACTAAGCCCCGCCTTGGCCTGGCCTAAACCAAATCAAGGGGTGTGTGGCATGGGGAGGAATTCTCTCTGGCTGGAGTGGGAGGGACCTAAACCTGTGGCACTTGAGGATGCACTGGGTAGGGAAGGGGACAAGACTCCCCTGATGGGCAGTTGAGCACAACAAGGCTCCTGGGAGCCCTTGATCATGGCTCCCACCACCATACGCCCACCACCTGCCATACGCTCACACCCTGAAGGGGATCGCAGTGGTCTGCTCCGTTGCCTGGTGCAGGTTGGAGTTCCTGACCAAACACCTGAGTGTCCACAGCCTGCGTATGCCTGCCTGGGCAGGCTGTGGTTGTGGTGGCAAGAGCCAAAGCCATCTTGGTGTGATGGAGGAGCCAAGGGCTGCCTCTCAGCCATACTAGTGGGTGGTTCTGGAAGAAGCACCAACGGTTGTGGCAGCATTGTCCGAAGACATGAAGCCAGGCCATCTTCCTTATGGCTTTCCTTGGGAGTTGGTGATGTGTACAGCTCTTAGATTTTTGGCTGTTCTCTTACTTTTCTGGAGATGTTTTCAGTCGGTTAGTAGCAGGCTTTACGTGGGAACAGAAAAAAAGCTGGCTGTAAATCTTGCGGGACTTATTGAAAAAAAGTGTGGACTTCTTGAAAAAGTGAGCCTTGTTGAAAAAGAACATGAAGGCTTAGCCTCATCTTTAAAGGACTGCAGGTTTGAGAAGGGTTCAAGGGAAGCACAACATCTGGAGGCAACCTACGAAAAGCTGCATTGGTCCGAATCCAGCCATGGCGTTGAAATGCTCTTTCTAGAAGAAGAGCTCAAAGCACAGAAGGCTAAACATGGTCAACAGGATGAAATGAGGGCGCATCTATCAAGGAGGATGCAGTCCCTCCAAGGTGAATCTGAAACCCTCAGATCACAAATAGCTGAAGCTAAAACAAGCTGGAGACTCTTTCAAGTGAATGAGGAAGAACTGAAGCTGGCAATCAAAGGGGTGCCTTGTTTCCAGTTGACCCAAGGAGTCAGTTCATGAGAAGAGGACCTTTTTTTTCCCTCCACCTCTCCGAGGAAACTTGTATGGGAACCTGGAGATTATTTTCCACCTGGCCCGCCACCCACTCCATTTCCAATGTGAAGTGTCTATGCAGGGAGAGGGTTTTCCTCTCAATCTTCCCCCAAGAGCTGGAATTCAGCCCTCTACACCCGCATTCTGAAAGTACAAGTGATTTCCCTGAAGGGTTCCTTCCACCTGCAATTGAGCCTGTTACTCAACATCCAGAACCAATCAAGAAACCTCATACTGTTGCTCTCTCTTCAAATGTAATTTGACTTTTCTCTCATTTTTAGTTTTTAAGTAACTGCTTTTACTTCAGTAATTGACTATACTTTGGCTCCAATTGAAGCTCAATGAAACTATAATTCTTAAGATAGTATTTTGTAAATAAAGATGGTTTACATAGGAAGCTTATGAGTAAATTATTCCTATTTTGTTTTATTCAAGAGTACAGCATTTAATCTGATGAACTCACTATTACATAAACAAGAATGGGAGTTCTAGGTACTTGTGATCTATCTGATGGAAATATATTTGAAACTCCCAACAAAGAAGTGTATTTAGTATGACTGTAGCAAATGTGAAGTGACTTTAGGCTTAATGAAAAATTGTCACTGATTTTCAGACTGGTTGGGCATATCAGCTAGTTTTTCCATATCAGAATAACTAGAGCATGGGAGGACTATAGGAGGGAACACAACTAAACATGTCACGGAAATAGGAGACCTCAACTACAAAAAAAAATGAAGACCTCTTTTTTATATTCGTTGCTGAGAACATTACATAGCTCTTGAGATATCATATTTCCCACATTAGATTCAAGTGAGTTATGAACTCCCATTGTTACCCCATATACAGATTGCACAATCACATTGTTTACACATCCACATTTTTACAAAATGCCATATTAGTAACTGTTCTATTCTGCTACCTTTTTTATCCTCTACTCTCCCCCCTCTCCTGCCCTCCCATCTTCTCTCTCTATCCCAGCTGCTGTAATTTAACGTTTGGGAATTGGAAACCACACTTTAAACTCACTCTGCTCCCCATTTTCCCTTCTGTCAAATTACTCATCATCTTCTTCTATTTCTCATCCTCCTTCTCCTCTTCCTCCTCCTCCTTATACCTTTAATTCATTCATCATACACTCATGCATTGCTTCATTCATTCCTTTCACATATGGTTTTGGGGATCCAAATCAGGACCTTTGAAAGTGCGAAGCCAGCACTCTAGTGCTGAGCCAAAACCCCAGCACCTGTCTTTTTGATTTTATGACTGTTTCTATGAAATTCAGAATTGCATTCTGCTATGGTTCACGGATATGTGGATTGACCTAGTCCTTGTTTTCTCAGAGACATTTGGAAAATATATATGAATTATTAGGAGATTGAAATGAAGAAAAAAAGTGGAAATTCCCCAATTTCTTATTCTTAGATTCCATACTCTGACGCTGCCTACCTACTATAAAAACATTTAAACTCTTACTTCCCATTTCTATATCATTGCCAACAAGTGAACATTCACTGCCCTACAACAAACCAGAGAACGCACATTGAACAATGTTTCCCCAGTAGAGACCAAGGCACAATTCTTATTAAAAGAATACCTTAGTCATGAATTAATAGTGAAAGCTTTATTTGAGTGCTAAATGTGCTCTAATTATGTGTTTGTGTTTGTTGATGTGTGTGTGTGTGAGGTGGGGGTGTGTGTTTGTGTGTAAAACATGCACTGAGGTGTAAAATAAATGCAGGATTGCAACGGCCTTCTTAAAAATAAGAAGCAGTTTTATCACATTTCAAGCCCAGTGAAGAATCCGCCTGATACTTGACCTACAATTAATTGAAATGTGAAAAATTCAGGCCTAAAAAAACAAAGCCTACAAACAGAATAAATCTAATCAGTCTGTCTCACCTGATTAGATGTCCCCTGCCATGGGCTGTGTAAAATACATGGAGGATCCCGCACTGATTGTTATCTAGAATGACTTCTGCCTGAAATACTATTGGAGAATAGTTGCTGATGTACTGTGGTTCTTATACCAGTAAACTGGAATGAAGGTAACTTCAGGCTGCAAAGGAATCAATTGATTTTACTAACTGGTTTTTGGAAAACACTGCCATGAAAAATTATCAATATGTTCATAAAGGCATCCACATGTCTCTCCACAGGGGTTTTAATTAATGGGGGAGGGGGGGAGGTCTGGATATAACTTAACTGTCCATTAGTAGGTAGAACAATATAAGGGGAATCACAGTGCACATACCAATTTGAACTCAACCTAGGTAACATGGATTCATCTCTGTGTTATAGGCCTGCTTCTGAAAAACACAATGTAGTGCTCCAAAAGCAGAACGATACTTTCAGAATACCATGTTATGTTTGTAAATAGAGAGACAGATAGGTATACAGAAATCAAAAATCTGAAAACGGTCTGGAAGTGTACATTTCAATAACTTACAATGTCAGTAGTGGGGGATTAATAGCAGACCAAGAAGACTGTATCTGCATGCGAAATGGTTCAATTTTTAAAGAGTTTTTTAAATGACCATGGACAAAAAATTCAAAGGGTTACAGTAAGTATTGAGGAGTGACTTGGTAAAAGGAGCACAGAGGTGAGAAAGGATTAAGTAGAGTTCAATAGAATCAGGTATAATATCTGTACACAGGACTCCATGAACAGGAGCAAAGGGGAAACTTAAAGAAATCATCAGGACTAAGGGGAGATCAGGATTAGGGGGGCTTGTAGGAAGAGCTGGAAAAAACCAAAGCATGCAATGGGCAGAAATTGTGGAAGAAAAGGCCTCACAGGTGGTAAACTGATCCATCTCTCCCTGGTAGTTCAACTGTATGAATAACAGAGAGGCCAGCTAAGTGGGAAAGTACTTGGAAACTCTGTTCATACAGACAACAGAAAGTGCCACCAGAGTGAAAAAAGTAAACCTAGTAAGGCAGCTTAGCCCCTTCCCCTTGGTGTTTTATGCCAGCTATCTTTCTTGCTGTGCCTCTGTTCATATACACTGATACGTGTTAGGTCCAAAGGCAGTGACAAACATTGTTACATGTATTGAGGAATCCTCCCAGTTCCACAAAGCACAGCCATTTTACTTAGTGTTCTCAATACCTTCTTTTCGACTCTCATCTCGTTTGAAGAAACACTTTCAGAGGAAAGAAGTTCTCCCTAAGCCACATGTGTCCTTAAGTAAACTATGAATTAAGTGGTATTTCAAGGTGTTTGGGCTGATTCCTCCACATGGCCCGTGAAACCTAGAAAAGTGTCATTCACCAACAGGCATTACATCTTCAATGAGTCCTGTTCATTGCACACCAGGGTCACCTTATTGTCCATTTAATGGTCAGAAAAACAGTGTTACAGTGAGTATCCTTTTTAGTAGTAGGACTAAAGTGTTTTGGACTCGCATGTTCAGATACTGAAAAGGCTCAGGGAAGTCCACTTGAAAGCTGGTCATTCGATACAGGTGCTGGAGAGGAAAACAAGCTACTCTCATTTGGCAACTTTGAGACAGTGATACAGCTCTGGCCATGTAAGTGTAAATAACAACAGGTCTAATCATGCATGGTGGCCTATGGGCTTGGAACTTGCATGCTTACAAAACCAGTGATGACTTGTGCATCTTCTCCTTCGAACCTCATATGTGACTCATCAACAAGTCAAGTGCTAACTTGGGAGGAAAACAATGTTGGGATGTCCTTTTGGTACATCAAGCCATGAACTCGTTGTCTTAACATCAACAATATAATTCACGTTCATGATTTACATCCATTTCAGAGAGTCATATCCATCCTTCTCTTGGCTATATATTTATAAGGACCAGCCAGCTTCCTTAGATGTTTTCAAGCCCATGAAAAGTCCAAAAAAAAAAAAAAAAACATCTGAAAGAAGAGTTTGAAGAATTTTCAACAAATACTAGTCTAGAAATGCTGACCTGAAAACCAACTGACGTTTTCAACACCCTCTTTTTGGGAACATTTTCTGTGCCGTGCTTCTCAAAAATGACTTGTCATAACTGATTTGTGCCCATGTTAGCAACTCTTATGAAATTACTGAAAGTAGACTAATGTGAGAGTTTCTCTTTAGAGATAATTCAAATTACTTGCGTAGGAAGTGGCAGCAGGTCTGGGGATGTTGTAGCTCACTGGCAGTGACCTTGCCTAGCTTGGGGCTGGCCTGCCATGGATTTTCACCCCAAACACTTGCAAGAAAAAAAAAAGGGATGGAAGGGAGAGAAAAAGTTGGAAGGGAGGGAGGCAAAGTTGGAGTGATGGAGGGAGGTAGAAAAGAAGGAAGAAGAAAAGGAGAAAAACCAGGAAGGGAGGAAGGAAGCAAGGAAGGAGGAAATAGGGAGAGTACAAGGGCAGGGAAAGGACTGAGTCACTAAAACTAAAGGCCAAAAAAAAAAACAAAAAATAAAATAAAATAAAATAAAACAAAAGGCAAGCGACACAAAGACCAATATAGGCCTTGAAAGCTGTTTGAACAGTTTAGACAGCTTTAGAATTTGAGTGACATCAAACTGAATGTTATGATGACTGGATGGAATCTTCCTACTAAGCCCCGCCTTGGCCTGGCCTAAACCAAATCAAGGGGTGTGTGGCATGGGGAGGAATTCTCTCTGGCTGGAGTGGGAGGGACCTAAACCTGTGGCACTTGAGGATGCACTGGGTAGTGAAGGGGACAAGACTCCCCTGATGGGCAGTTGAGCACAACAAGGCTCCTGGGAGCCCTTGATCATGGCTCCCACCACCATACGCCCACCACCTGCCATACGCTCACACCCTGAAGGGGATCGCAGTGGTCTGCTCCGTTGCCTGGTGCAGGTTGGAGTTCCTGACCAAACACCTGAGTGTCCACAGCCTGCGTTGGCCTGCCTGGGCAGGCTGTGGTTGTGGTGGCAAGAGCCAAAGCCGTCTTGGTGTGATGGAGGAGCCAAGGGCTGCCTCTCAGCCATACTAGTGGGTGGTTCTGGAAGAAGCACCAACGGTTGTGGCAGCATTGTCCGAAGACATGAAGCCAGGCCATCTTCCTTATGGCTTTCCTTGGGAGTTGGTGATGTGTACAGCTCTTAGATTTTTGGCTGTTCTCTTACTTTTCTGGAGATGTTTTCAGTCGGTTAGTAGCAGGCTTTACGTGGGAAGAGAAAAAAAGCTGGCTGTAAATCTTGCGGGACTTATTGAAAAAAAGTGTGGACTTCTTGAAAAAGTGAGCCTTGTTGAAAAAAAACATGAAGGCTTAGCCTCATCTTTAAAGGACTGCAGGTTTGAGAAGGGTTCAAGGGAAGCACAACATCTGGAGGCAACCTACGAAAAGCTGCATTGGTCCGAATCCAGCCATGGCGTTGAAATGCTCTTTCTAGAAGAAGAGCTCAAAGCACAGAAGGCTAAACATGGTCAACAGGATGAAATGAGGGCGCATCTATCAAGGAGGATGCAGTCCCTCCAAGGTGAATCTGAAACCCTCAGATCACAAATAGCTGAAGCTAAAACAAGCTGGAGACTCTTTCAAGTGAATGAGGAAGAACTGAAGCTGGCAATCAGAGGGGTGCCTTGTTTCCAGTTGACCCAAGGAGTCAGTTCATGAGAAGAGGACCTTTTTTTTCCCTCCACCTCTCCGAGGAAACTTGTATGGGAACCTGGAGATTATTTTCCACCTGGCCCGCCACCCACTCCATTTCCAATGCGAAGTGTCTATGCAGGGAGAGGGTTTTCCTCTCAATCTTCCCCCAAGAGCTGGAATTCAGCCCTCTACACCCGCATTCTGAAAGTACAAGTGATTTCCCTGAAGGGTTCCTTCCACCTGCAAATGAGCCTGTTACTCAACATCCAGAACCAATCAAGAAACCTCATACTGTTGCTCTCTCTTCAAATGTAATTTGACTTTTCTCTCATTTTTAGTTTTTAAGTAACTGCTTTTACTTCAGTAATTGACTATACTTTGGCTCCAATTGAAGCTCAATGAAACTATAATTCTTAAGATAGTATTTTGTAAATAAAGATGGTTTACATAGGAAGCTTATGAGTAAATTATTCCTATTTTGTTTTATTCAAGAGTACAGCATTTAATCTGATGAACTCACTATTACATAAACAAGAATGGGAGTTCTAGGTACTTGTGATCTAGCTGATGGAAATATATTTGAAACTCCCAACAAAGAAGTGTATTTAGTATGACTGTAGCAAATGTGAAGTGACTTTAGGCTTAATGAAAAATTGTCACTGATTTTCAGACTGGTTGGGCATATCAGCTAGTTTTTCCATATCAGAATAACTAGAGCATGGGAGGACTATAGGAGGGAACACAACTAAACATGTCACGGAAATAGGAGACCTCAACTACAAAAAAAAATGAAGACCTCTTTTTTATATTCGTTGCTGAGAACATTACATAGCTCTTGAGATATCATATTTCCCACATTAGATTCAAGTGAGTTATGAACTCCCATTGTTACCCCATATACAGATTGCACAATCACATTGTTTACACATCCACTTTTTTACAAAATGCCATATTAGTAACTGTTCTATTCTGCTACCTTTTCTATCCTCTACTCTCCCCCCTCTCCTGCCCTCCCATCTTCTCTCTCTATCCCAGCTGCTGTAATTTAACGTTTGGGAATTGGAAACCACACTTTAAACTCACTCTGCTCCCCATTTTCCCTTTTGTCAAATTACTCATCATCTTCTTCTATTTCTCCTCCTCCTTCTCCTCTTCCTCCTCCTCCTTATACCTTTAATTCATTCATCATACACTCATGCGTTGCTTCATTCATTCACATTCATTCAACACATATGGTGTTGGGGATCCTACTCAGGACCTTTGAAAGTGTGAAGCCAGCACTCTAGTGCTGAGCCAAAACCCCAGCACCTGTCTTTTTGATTTTTTGACTGTTTCTATGAAATTCAGAATTGCATTCTGCTATGGTTCACGGATATGTGGATTGACCTAGTCCTTGTTTTCTCAGAGACATTTGGAAAATATATATGAATTATTAGGAGATTGAAATGAAGAAAAAAAGTGGAAATTCCCCAATTTCTTATTCTTAGATTCCATACTCTGACGCTGCCTACCTACTATAAAAGCTTTTAAACTCTTACTCCCCATTTCTATATCATTGCCAACAAGTGAACATTCACTGCCCTACAACAAACCAGAGAACGCACATTGAACAATGTTTCCCCAGTAGAGACCAAGGCACAATTCTTATTAAAAGAATACCTTAGTCATGAATTAATAGTGAAAGCTTTATTTGAGTGTAAAATGTGCTCTAATTATGTGTTTGTGTTTGTTGATGTGTGTGTGTGTGTGTTGGGGTGTGTGTTTGTGTGTAAAACATGCACTGAGGTGTAAAATAAATGCAAGATTGCAACGGCCTTCTTAAAAATAAGAAGCAGCTTTATCACATTTGAAGCCCAGGGAAGAATCCGCCTGATACTTGACCTACAATTAATTGAAATGTGAAAAATTCAGGCCTAAAAAAACAAAGCCAACAAACAGAATAAATCTAATCAGTCTGTCTCACCTGATTAGATGTCCCCTGCCATGGGCTGTGTAAAATACATGGAGGATCCCGCACTGATTGTTATCTAGAATGACTTCTGCCTGAACTACTATTGGAGAATAGTTGCTGATGTACTGTGGTTCTTATACCAGTAAACTGGAATGAAGGTAACTTCAGGCTGCAAAGGAATCAATTGATTTTACTAACTGGTTTTTGGAAAACACTGCCATGAAAAATTATCAATATGTTCATAAAGGCATCTACATGTCTCTCCACAGGGGTTTTACTTAATGGGGGAGGGGGGGAGGTCTGGATATAACTTAACTGTCCATTAGTAGGTAGAACAATATAATGGGAATCACAGTGCACATGCCAATTTGAACTCAACCTAGGTAACATGGATTCATCTCTGTGTTATAGGCCTGGTTCTGAAAAACACAATGTAGTGCTCCAAAAGCAGAACGATACTTTCAGAATACCATGTTATGTTTGTAAATAGAGAGACAGATAGATATACAGAAATCAAAAATCTGAAAACGGTCTGGAAGTGTACATTTCAATAACTTACAATGTCAGTAGTGGGGGATTAATAGCAGACCAAGAAGACTGTATCTGCATGCGAAATGGTTCACTTTTTAAAGCGTTTTTTAAATGACAATGGACAAAAAATTCAAAGGGTTACAGTAAGTGTTGAGGAGTGACTTGGCAAAAGGAGCACAGAGGTGAGAAAGGATTAAGTAGAGTTCAATAGAATCAGGTATAATATCTGTACACAGGACTCCATGAACAGGAGCAAAGGGGAAACTTAAAGAAATCATAAGGACTAAGGGGAGATCAGGATTAGGGGGGCTTGTAGGAAGAGCTGGAAAAAACCAAAGCATGCAATGGGCAGAAAATGTGGAAGAACAGGCCTCACAGGTGGTAAACTGATCCATCTCTCCCTGGTAGTTCAACTGTATGAATAACAGAGAGGCCGGCTAAGTGGGAAAGTACTTGGAAACTCTGTTCATACAGACAACAGAAAGTGCCACCAGAGTGAAAAAAGTAAACCTAGTAAGGCAGCTTAGCCCCTTCCCCTTGGTGTTTTATGCCAGCTATCTTTCTTGCTGTGCCTCTGTTCATATATACTGATACGTGTTAGGTCCAAAGGCAGTGACAAACATTGTTACATGTATTGAGGAATCCTCCCAGTTCCACAAAGCACAGCCATTTTACTTAGTGTTCTCAATACCTTCTTTTCGACTCTCATCTCGTTTGAAGAAACACTTTCAGAGGAAAGAAGTTCTCCCTAAGCCACATGTGTCCTTAAGTAAACTATGAATTAAGTGGTATTTCAAGGTGTTTGGGCTGATTCCTCCACATGGCCCGTGAAACCTAGAAAAGTGTCATTCACCAACAGGCATTACATCTTCAATGAGTCCTGTTCTTTGCACACCAGGGTCACCTTATTGTCCATTTAATGGTCAGAAAAACAGTGTTACAGTGAGTATCCTTTTTAGTAGTAGGACTAAAGTGTTTTGGACTCGCATGTTCAGATACTGAAAAGGCTCAGGGAAGTCCACTTGAAAGCTGGTCATTCGATACAGGTGCTGGAGAGGAAAACAAGCTACTCTCATTTGGCAACTTTGAGACAGTGATACAGCTCTGGCCATGTAAGTGTAAATAACAACAGGTCTAATCATGCATGGTGGCCTATGGGCTTGGAACTTGCATGCTTACAAAACCAGTGATGACTTGTGCATCTTCTCCTTCGAACCTCATATGTGACTCATCAACAAGTCAAGTGCTAACTTGGGAGGAAAACAATGTTGGGATGTCCTTTTGGTACATCAAGCCATGAACTCGTTGTCTTAACATCAACAATATAATTCACGTTCATGATTTACATCCATTTCAGAGAGTCATATCCATCCTTCTCTTGGCTATATATTTATAAGGACCAGCCAGCTTCCTTAGATGTTTTCAAGCCCATGAAAAGTCCAAAAAAAAAAAAAACATCTGAAAGAAGAGTTTGAAGAATTTTCAACAAATACTAGTCTAGAAATGCTGACCTGAAAACCAACTGACGTTTTCAATACCCTCTTTTTGGGAACATTTTCTGTGCCGTGCTTCTCAAAAATGACTTGTCATGACTGATTTGTGCCCATGTTAGCAACTCTTCTGAAATTACTGAAAGTAGACTAATGTGAGAGTTTCTCTTTAGAGATAATTCAAATTACTTGCGTAGGAAGTGGCAGCAGGTCTGGGGATGTTGTAGCTCACTGGCAGTGACCTTGCCTAGCTTGGGGCTGGCCTACCATGGATTTTCACCCCAAACACTTGCAAGGAAAAAAAAAGGGACGGAAGGGAGAGAAAAAGTTCGAAGGGAGGGAGGCAAAGTTGGAGGGATGGAGGGAGGTAGAAAAGAAGGAAGAAGAAAAGGAGAAAAACCAGGAAGGGAGGAAGGAAGCAAGGAAGGAGGAAATAGGGAGAGTACAAGGGCAGGGAAAGGACTGAGTCACTAAAACTAAAGGCCAAAAAAAAAAAAACAAAAAATAAAATAAAATAAAATAAAACAAAAGGCAAGCGACACAAAGACCAATATAGGCCTTGAAAGCTGTTTGAACAGTTTAGACAGCTTTAGAATTTGAGTGACATCAAACTGAATGTTATGATGACTGGATGGAATCTTCCTACTAAGCCCCGCCTTGGCCTGGCCTAAACCAAATCAAGGGGTGTGTGGCATGGGGAGGAATTCTCTCTGGCTGGAGTGGGAGGGACCTAAACCTGTGGCACTTGAGGATGCACTGGGTAGGGAAGGGGACAAGACTCCCCTGATGGGCAGTTGAGCACAACAAGGCTCCTGGGAGCCCTTGATCATGGCTCCCACCACCATACGCCCACCACCTGCCATACGCTCACACCCTGAAGGGGATCGCAGTGGTCTGCTCCGTTGCCTGGTGCAGGTTGGAGTTCCTGACCAAACACCTGAGTGTCCACAGCCTGCGTTGGCCTGCCTGGGCAGGCTGTGGTTGTGGTGGCAAGAGCCAAAGCCGTCTTGGTGTGATGGAGGAGCCAAGGGCTGCCTCTCAGCCATACTAGTGGGTGGTTCTGGAAGAAGCACCAACGGTTGTGGCAGCATTGTCCGAAGACATGAAGCCAGGCCATCTTCCTTATGGCTTTCCTTGGGAGTTGGTGATGTGTACAGCTCTTAGATTTTTGGCTGTTCTCTTACTTTTCTGGAGATGTTTTCAGTCGGTTAGTAGCAGGCTTTACGTGGGAAGAGAAAAAAAGCTGGCTGTAAATCTTGCGGGACTTATTGAAAAAAAGTGTGGACTTCTTGAAAAAGTGAGCCTTGTTGAAAAAGAACATGAAGGCTTAGCCTCATCTTTAAAGGACTGCAGGTTTGAGAAGGGTTCAAGGGAAGCACAACATCTGGAGGCAACCTACGAAAAGCTGCATTGGTCCGAATCCAGCCATGGCGTTGAAATGCTCTTTCTAGAAGAAGAGCTCAAAGCACAGAAGGCTAAACATGGTCAACAGGATGAAATGAGGGCGCATGTATCAAGGAGGATGCAGTCCCTCCAAGGTGAATCTGAAACCCTCAGATCACAAATAGCTGAAGCTAAAACAAGCTGGAGACTCTTTCAAGTGAATGAGGAAGAACTGAAGCTGGCAATCAAAGGGGTGCCTTGTTTCCAGTTGACCCAAGGAGTCAGTTCATGAGAAGAGGACCTTTTTTTTCCCTCCACCTCTCCGAGGAAACTTGTATGGGAACCTGGAGATTATTTTCCACCTGGCCCGCCACCCACTCCATTTCCAATGCGAAGTGTCTATGCAGGGAGAGGGTTTTCCTCTCAATCTTCCCCCAAGAGCTGGAATTCAGCCCTCTACACCCGCATTCTGAAAGTACAAGTGATTTCCCTGAAGGGTTCCTTCCACCTGCAATTGAGCCTGTTACTCAACATCCAGAACCAATCAAGAAACCTCATACTGTTGCTCTCTCTTCAAATGTAATTTGACTTTTCTCTCATTTTTAGTTTTTAAGTAACTGCTTTTACTTCAGTAATTGACTATACTTTGGCTCCAATTGAAGCTCAATGAAACTATAATTCTTAAGATAGTATTTTGTAAATAAAGATGGTTTACATAGGAAGCTTATGAGTAAATTATTCCTATTTTGTTTTATTCAAGAGTACAGCATTTAATCTGATGAACTCACTATTACATAAACAAGAATGGGAGTTCTAGGTACTTGTGATCTAGCTGATGGAAATATATTTGAAACTCCCAACAAAGAAGTGTATTTAGTATGACTGTAGCAAATGTGAAGTGACTTTAGGCTTAATGAAAAATTGTCACTGATTTTCAGACTGGTTGGGCATATCAGCTAGTTTTTCCATATCAGAATAACTAGAGCATGGGAGGACTATAGGAGGGAACACAACTAAACATGTCACGGAAATAGGAGACCTCAACTACAAAGAAAAATGAAGACCTCTTTTTTATATTCGTTGCTGAGAACATTACATAGCTCTTGAGATATCATATTTCCCACATTAGATTCAAGTGAGTTATGAACTCCCATTGTTACCCCATATACAGATTGCACAATCACATTGTTTACACATCCACTTTTTTACAAAATGCCATATTAGTAACTGTTCTATTCTGCTACCTTTTCTATCCTCTACTCTCCCCCCTCTCCTGCCCTCCCATCTTCTCTCTCTATCCCAGCTGCTGTAATTTAACGTTTGGGAATTGGAAACCACACTTTAAACTCACTCTGCTCCCCATTTTCCCTTCTGTCAAATTACTCATCATCTTCTTCTATTTCTCCTCCTCCTTCTCCTCTTCCTCCTCCTCCTTATACCTTTAATTCATTCATCATACACTCATGCATTGCTTCATTCATTCACATTCATTCAACACATATGGTGTTGGGGATCCTACTCAGGACCTTTGAAAGTGCGAAGCCAGCACTCTAGTGCTGAGCCAAAACCCCAGCACCTGTCTTTTTGATTTTATGACTGTTTCTATGAAATTAAGAATTGCATTCTGCTATGGTTCACGGTTATGTGGATTGACCTAGTCCTTGTTTTCTCAGAGACATTTGGAAAATATATATGAATTATTAGGAGATTGAAATGAAGAAAAAAAGTGGAAATTCCCCAATTTCTTATTCTTAGATTCCATACTCTGACGCTGCCTACCTACTATAAAAACATTTAAACTCTTACTCCCCATTTCTATATCATTGCCAACAAGTAAACATTCACTGCCCTTCAACAAACCAGAGAACGCACATTGAACAATGTTTCCCCAGTAGAGACCAAGGCACAATTCTTATTAAAAAATACCTTAGTCATGAATTAATAGTGAAAGCTTTATTTGAGTGCTAAATGTGCTCTAATTATGTGTTTGTGTTTGTTGATGTGTGTGTGTGTGTTGGGGTGTGTGTTTGTGTGTAAAACATGCACTGAGGTGTAAAATAAATGCAGGATTGCAACGGCCTTCTTAAAAATAAGAAGCAGCTTTATCACATTTGAAGCCCAGGGAAGAATCCGCCTGATACTTGACCTACAATTAATTGAAATGTGAAAAATTCAGGCCTAAAAAAACAAAGCCAACAAACAGAATAAATCTAATCAGTCTGTCTCACCTGATTAGATGTCCCCTGCAATGGGCTGTGTAAAATACATGGAGGATCCCGCACTGATTGTTATCTAGAATGACTTCTGCCTGAACTACTATTGGAGAATAGTTGCTGATGTACTGTGGTTCTTATACCAGTAAACTGGAATGAAGGTAACTTCAGGCTGCAAAGGAATCAATTGATTTTACTAACTGGTTTTTGGAAAACACTGCCATGAAAAATTATCAATATGTTCATAAAGGCATCTACATGTCTCTCCACAGGGGTTTTACTTAATGGGGGAGGGGGGAAGGTCTGGATATAACTTAACTGTCCATTAGTAGGTAGAACAATATAATGGGAATCACAGTGCACATACCAATTTGAACTCAACCTAGGTAACATGGATTCATCTCTGTGTTATAGGCCTGGTTCTGAAAAACACAATGAAGTGCTCCAAAAGCAGAACGATACTTTCAGAATACCATGTTATGTTTGTAAATAGAGAGACAGATAGATATACAGAAATCAAAAATCTGAAAACGGTCTGGAAGTGTACATTTCAATAACTTACAATGTCAGTAGTGGGGGATTAATAGCAGACCAAGAAGACTGTATCTGCATGCGAAATGGTTCACTTTTTAAAGCGTTTTTTAAATGACAATGGACAAAAAATTCAAAGGGTTACAGTAAGTGTTGAGGAGTGACTTGGTAAAAGGAGCACAGAGGTGAGAAAGGATTAAGTAGAGTTCAATAGAATCAGGTATAATATCTGTACACAGGACTCCATGAACAGGAGCAAAGGGGAAACTTAAAGAAATCATCAGGACTAAGGGGAGATCAGGATTAGGGGGGCTTGTAGGAAGAGCTGGAAAAAACCAAAGCATGCAATGGGCAGAAAATGTGGAAGAAAAGGCCTCACAGGTGGTAAACTGATCCATCGCTCCCTGGTAGTTCAACTGTATGAATAACAGAGAGGCCGGCTAAGTGGGAAAGTACTTGGAAACTCTGTTCATACAGACAACAGAAAGTGCCACCAGAGTGAAAAAAGTAAACCTAGTAAGGCAGCTTAGCCCCTTCCCCTTGGTGTTTTATGCCAGCTATCTTTCTTGCTGTGCCTCTGTTCATATACACTGATACGTGTTAGGTCCAAAGGCAGTGACAAACATTGTTACATGTATTGAGGAATCCTCCCAGTTCCACAAAGCACAGCCATTTTACTTAGTGTTCTCAATACCTTCTTTTCGACTCTCATCTCGTTTGAAGAAACACTTTCAGAGGAAAGAAGTTCTCCCTAAGCCACATGTGTCCTTAAGTAAACTATGAATTAAGTGGTATTTCAAGGTGTTTGGGCTGATTCCTCCACATGGCCCGTGAAACCTAGAAAAGTGTCATTCACCAACAGGCATTACATCTTCAATGAGTCCTGTTCTTTGCACACCAGGGTCACCTTATTGTCCATTTAATGGTCAGAAAAACAGTGTTACAGTGAGTATCCTTTTTAGTAGTAGGACTAAAGTGTTTTGGACTCGCATGTTCAGATACTGAAAAGGCTCAGGGAAGTCCACTTGAAAGCTGGTCATTCGATACAGGTGCTGGAGAGGAAAACAAGCTACTCTCATTTGGCAACTTTGAGACAGTGATACAGCTCTGGCCATGTAAGTGTAAATAACAACAGGTCTAATCATGCATGGTGGCCTATGGGCTTGGAACTTGCATGCTTACAAAACCAGTGATGACTTGTGCATCTTCTCCTTCGAACCTCATATGTGACTCATCAACAAGTCAAGTGCTAACTTGGGAGGAAAACAATGTTGGGATGTCCTTTTGGTACATCAAGCCATGAACTCGTTGTCTTAACATCAACAATATAATTCACGTTCATGATTTACATCCATTTCAGAGAGTCATATCCATCCTTCTCTTGGCTATATATTTATAAGGACCAGCCAGCTTCCTTAGATGTTTTCAAGCCCATGAAAAGTCCAAAAAAAAAAAAACATCTGAAAGAAGAGTTTGAAGAATTTTCAACAAATACTAGTCTAGAAATGCTGACCTGAAAACCAACTGACGTTTTCAATACCCTCTTTTTGGGAACATTTTCTGTGCCGTGCTTCTCAAAAATGACTTGTCATGACTGATTTGTGCCCATGTTAGCAACTCTTCTGAAATTACTGAAAGTAGACTAATGTGAGAGTTTCTCTTTAGAGATAATTCAAATTACTTGCGTAGGAAGTGGCAGCAGGTCTGGGGATGTTGTAGCTCACTGGCAGTGACCTTGCCTAGCTTGGGGCTGGCCTACCATGGATTTTCACCCCAAACACTTGCAAGGAAAAAAAAAGGGACGGAAGGGAGAGAAAAAGTTCGAAGGGAGGGAGGCAAAGTTGGAGGGATGGAGGGAGGTAGAAAAGAAGGAAGAAGAAAAGGAGAAAAACCAGGAAGGGAGGAAGGAAGCAAGGAAGGAGGAAATAGGGAGAGTACAAGGGCAGGGAAAGGACTGAGTCACTAAAACTAAAGGCCAAAAAAAAAAAAACAAAAAATAAAATAAAATAAAATAAAACAAAAGGCAAGCGACACAAAGACCAATATAGGCCTTGAAAGCTGTTTGAACAGTTTAGACAGCTTTAGAATTTGAGTGACATCAAACTGAATGTTATGATGACTGGATGGAATCTTCCTACTAAGCCCCGCCTTGGCCTGGCCTAAACCAAATCAAGGGGTGTGTGGCATGGGGAGGAATTCTCTCTGGCTGGAGTGGGAGGGACCTAAACCTGTGGCACTTGAGGATGCACTGGGTAGGGAAGGGGACAAGACTCCCCTGATGGGCAGTTGAGCACAACAAGGCTCCTGGGAGCCCTTGATCATGGCTCCCACCACCATACGCCCACCACCTGCCATACGCTCACACCCTGAAGGGGATCGCAGTGGTCTGCTCCGTTGCCTGGTGCAGGTTGGAGTTCCTGACCAAACACCTGAGTGTCCACAGCCTGCGTTGGCCTGCCTGGGCAGGCTGTGGTTGTGGTGGCAAGAGCCAAAGCCGTCTTGGTGTGATGGAGGAGCCAAGGGCTGCCTCTCAGCCATACTAGTGGGTGGTTCTGGAAGAAGCACCAACGGTTGTGGCAGCATTGTCCGAAGACATGAAGCCAGGCCATCTTCCTTATGGCTTTCCTTGGGAGTTGGTGATGTGTACAGCTCTTAGATTTTTGGCTGTTCTCTTACTTTTCTGGAGATGTTTTCAGTCGGTTAGTAGCAGGCTTTACGTGGGAAGAGAAAAAAAGCTGGCTGTAAATCTTGCGGGACTTATTGAAAAAAAGTGTGGACTTCTTGAAAAAGTGAGCCTTGTTGAAAAAGAACATGAAGGCTTAGCCTCATCTTTAAAGGACTGCAGGTTTGAGAAGGGTTCAAGGGAAGCACAACATCTGGAGGCAACCTACGAAAAGCTGCATTGGTCCGAATCCAGCCATGGCGTTGAAATGCTCTTTCTAGAAGAAGAGCTCAAAGCACAGAAGGCTAAACATGGTCAACAGGATGAAATGAGGGCGCATCTATCAAGGAGGATGCAGTCCCTCCAAGGTGAATCTGAAACCCTCAGATCACAAATAGCTGAAGCTAAAACAAGCTGGAGACTCTTTCAAGTGAATGAGGAAGAACTGAAGCTGGCAATCAAAGGGGTGCCTTGTTTCCAGTTGACCCAAGGAGTCAGTTCATGAGAAGAGGACCTTTTTTTTCCCTCCACCTCTCCGAGGAAACTTGTATGGGAACCTGGAGATTATTTTCCACCTGGCCCGCCACCCACTCCATTTCCAATGCGAAGTGTCTATGCAGGGAGAGGGTTTTCCTCTCAATCTTCCCCCAAGAGCTGGAATTCAGCCCTCTACACCCGCATTCTGAAAGTACAAGTGATTTCCCTGAAGGGTTCCTTCCACCTGCAATTGAGCCTGTTACTCAACATCCAGAACCAATCAAGAAACCTCATACTGTTGCTCTCTCTTCAAATGTAATTTGACTTTTCTCTCATTTTTAGTTTTTAAGTAACTGCTTTTACTTCAGTAATTGACTATACTTTGGCTCCAATTGAAGCTCAATGAAACTATAATTCTTAAGATAGTATTTTGTAAATAAAGATGGTTTACATAGGAAGCTTATGAGTAAATTATTCCTATTTTGTTTTATTCAAGAGTACAGCATTTAATCTGATGAACTCACTATTACATAAACAAGAATGGGAGTTCTAGGTACTTGTGATCTAGCTGATGGAAATATATTTGAAACTCCCAATAAAGAAGTGTATTTAGTATGACTGTAGCAAATGTGAAGTGACTTTAGGCTTAATGAAAAATTGTCACTGATTTTCAGACTGGTTGGGCATATCAGCTAGTTTTTCCATATCAGAATAACTAGAGCATGGGAGGACTATAGGAGGGAACACAACTAAACATGTCACGGAAATAGGAGACCTCAACTACAAAGAAAAATGAAGACCTCTTTTTTATATTCGTTGCTGAGAACATTACATAGCTCTTGAGATATCATATTTCCCACATTAGATTCAAGTGAGTTATGAACTCCCATTGTTACCCCATATACAGATTGCACAATCACATTGTTTACACATCCACTTTTTTACAAAATGCCATATTAGTAACTGTTCTATTCTGCTACCTTTTCTATCCTCTACTCTCCCCCCTCTCCTGCCCTCCCATCTTCTCTCTCTATCCCAGCTGCTGTAATTTAACGTTTGGGAATTGGAAACCACACTTTAAACTCACTCTGCTCCCCATTTTCCCTTTTGTCATATTACTCATCATCTTCTTCTATTTCTTCTCCTCCTTCTCCTCTTCCTCCTCCTCCTTATACCTTTAATTCATTCATCATACACTCATGCGTTGCTTCATTCATTCACATTCATTCAACACATATGGTGTTGGGGATCCTACTCAGGACCTTTGAAAGTGCGAAGCCAGCACTCTAGTGCTGAGCCAAAACCCCAGCACCTGTCTTTTTGATTTTTTGACTGTTTCTATGAAATTCAGAATTGCATTCTGCTATGGTTCACGGATATGTGGATTGACCTAGTCCTTGTTTTCTCAGAGACATTTGGAAAATATATATGAATTATTAGGAGATTGAAATGAAGAAAAAAAGTGGAAATTCCCCAATTTCTTATTCTTAGATTCCATACTCTGACGCTGCCTACCTACTATAAAAGCTTTTAAACTCTTACTCCCCATTTCTATATCATTGCCAACAAGTGAACATTCACTGCCCTACAACAAACCAGAGAACGCACATTGAACAATGTTTCCCCAGTAGAGACCAAGGCACAATTCTTATTAAAAGAATACCTTAGTCATAAATTAATAGTGAAAGCTTTATTTGAGTGTTAAATGTGCTCTAATTATGTGTTTGTGTTTGTTGATGTGTGTGTGTGTGTTGGGGTGTGTGTTTGTGTGTAAAACATGCACTGAGGTGTAAAATAAATGCAGGATTGCAACGGCCTTCTTAAAAAAAAGAAGCAGCTTTATCACATTTGAAGCCCAGGGAAGAATCCGCCTGATACTTGACCTACAATTAATTGAAATGTGAAAAATTCAGGCCTAAAAAAACAAAGCCAACAAACAGAATAAATCTAATCAGTCTGTCTCACCTGATTAGATGTCCCCTGCCATGGGCTGTGTAAAATACATGGAGGATCCCGCACTGATTGTTATCTAGAATGACTTCTGCCTGAACTACTATTGGAGAATAGTTGCTGATGTACTGTGGTTCTTATACCAGTAAACTGGAATGAAGGTAACTTCAGGCTGCAAAGGAATCAATTGATTTTACTAACTGGTTTTTGGAAAACACTGCCATGAAAAATTATCAATATGTTCATAAAGGCATCTACATGTCTCTCCACAGGGGTTTTACTTAATGGGGGAGGGGGGGAGGTCTGGATATAACTTAACTGTCCATTAGTAGGTAGAACAATATAATGGGAATCACAGTGCACATACCAATTTGAACTCAACCTAGGTAACATGGATTCATCTCTGTGTTATAGGCCTGGTTCTGAAAAACACAATGTAGTGCTCCAAAAGCAGAACGATACTTTCAGAATACCATGTTATGTTTGTAAATAGAGAGACAGATAGATATACAGAAATCAAAAATCTGAAAACGGTCTGGAAGTGTACATTTCAATAACTTACAATGTCAGTAGTGGGGGATTAATAGCAGACCAAGAAGACTGTATCTGCATGCGAAATGGTTCACTTTTTAAAGCGTTTTTTAAATGACAATGGACAAAAAATTCAAAGGGTTACAGTAAGTGTTGAGGAGTGACTTGGTAAAAGGAGCACAGAGGTGAGAAAGGATTAAGTAGAGTTCAATAGAATCAGGTATAATATCTGTACACAGGACTCCATGAACAGGAGCAAAGGGGAAACTTAAAGAAATCATAAGGACTAAGGGGAGATCAGGATTAGGGGGGCTTGTAGGAAGAGCTGGAAAAAACCAAAGCATGCAATGGGCAGAAAATGTGGAAGAAAAGGCCTCACAGGTGGTAAACTGATCCATCTCTCCCTGGTAGTTCAACTGTATGAATAACAGAGAGGCCGGCTAAGTGGGAAAGTACTTGGAAACTCTGTTCATACAGACAACAGAAAGTGCCACCAGAGTGAAAAAAGTAAACCTAGTAAGGCAGCTTAGCCCCTTCCCCTTGGTGTTTTATGCCAGCTATCTTTCTTGCTGTGCCTCTGTTCATATACACTGATACGTGTTAGGTCCAAAGGCAGTGACAAACATTGTTACATGTATTGAGGAATCCTCCCAGTTCCACAAAGCACAGCCATTTTACTTAGTGTTCTCAATACCTTCTTTTCGACTCTCATCTCGTTTGAAGAAACACTTTCAGAGGAAAGAAGTTCTCCCTAAGCCACATGTGTCCTTAAGTAAACTATGAATTAAGTGGTATTTCAAGGTGTTTGGGCTGATTCCTCCACATGGCCCGTGAAACCTAGAAAAGTGTCATTCACCAACAGGCATTACATCTTCAATGAGTCCTGTTCTTTGCACACCAGGGTCACCTTATTGTCCATTTAATGGTGAGAAAAACAGTGTTACAGTGAGTATCCTTTTTAGTAGTAGGACTAAAGGGTTTTGGACTCGCATGTTCAGATACTGAAAAGGCTCAGGGAAGTCCACTTGAAAGCTGGTCATTCGATACAGGTGCTGGAGAGGAAAACAAGCTACTCTCATTTGGCAACTTTGAGACAGTGATACAGCTCTGGCCATGTAAGTGTAAATAACAACAGGTCTAATCATGCATGGTGGCCTATGGGCTTGGAACTTGCATGCTTACAAAACCAGTGATGACTTGTGCATCTTCTCCTTCGAACCTCATATGTGACTCATCAACAAGTCAAGTGCTAACTTGGGAGGAAAACAATGTTGGGATGTCCTTTTGGTACATCAAGCCATGAACTCGTTGTCTTAACATCAACAATATAATTCACGTTCATGATTTACATCCATTTCAGAGAGTAATATCCATCCTTCTCTTGGCTATATATTTATAAGGACCAGCCAGCTTCCTTAGATGTTTTCAAGCCCATGATAAGTCCAAAAAAAAAAAAAACATCTGAAAGAAGAGTTTGAAGAATTTTCAACAAATACTAGTCTAGAAATGCTGACCTGAAAACCAACTGACGTTTTCAATACCCTCTTTTTGGGAACATTTTCTGTGCCGTGCTTCTCAAAAATGACTTGTCATGACTGATTTGTGCCCATGTTAGCAACTCTTCTGAAATTACTGAAAGTAGACTAATGTGAGAGTTTCTCTTTAGAGATAATTCAAATTACTTGCGTAGGAAGTGGCAGCAGGTCTGGGGATGTTGTAGCTCACTGGCAGTGACCTTGCCTAGCTTGGGGCTGGCCTACCATGGATTTTCACCCCAAACACTTGAAAGGAAAAAAAAAGGGACGGAAGGGAGAGAAAAAGTTGGAAGGGAGGGAGGCAAAGTTGGAGGGATGGAGGGAGGTAGAAAAGAAGGAAGAAGAAAAGGAGAAAAACCAGGAAGGGAGGAAGGAAGCAAGGAAGGAGGAAATAGGGAGAGTACAAGGGCAGGGAAAGGACTGAGTCACTAAAACTAAAGGCCAAAAAAAAAAACAAAAAATAAAATAAAATAAAATAAAACAAAAGGCAAGCGACACAAAGACCAATATAGGCCTTGAAAGCTGTTTGAACAGTTTAGACAGCTTTAGAATTTGAGTGACATCAAACTGAATGTTATGATGACTAGATGGAATCTTCCTACTAAGCCCCGCCTTGGCCTGGCCTAAACCAAATCAAGGGGTGTGTGGCATGGGGAGGAATTCTCTCTGGCTGGAGTGGGAGGGACCTAAACCTGTGGCACTTGAGGATGCACTGGGTAGGGAAGGGGACAAGACTCCCCTGATGGGCAGTTGAGCACAACAAGGCTCCTGGGAGCCCTTGATCATGGCTCCCACCACCATACGCCCACCACCTGCCATACGCTCACACCCTGAAGGGGATCGCAGTGGTCTGCTCCGTTGCCTGGTGCAGGTTGGAGTTCCTGACCAAACACCTGAGTGTCCACAGCCTGCGTTGGCCTGCCTGGGCAGGCTGTGGTTGTGGTGTCAAGAGCCAAAGCCGTCTTGGTGTGATGGAGGACCCAAGGGCTGCCTCTCAGCCATACTAGTGGGTGGTTCTGGAAGAAGCACCAACGGTTGTGGCAGCATTGTCCGAAGACATGAAGCCAGGCCATCTTCCTTATGGCTTTCCTTGGGAGTTGGTGATGTGTACAGCTCTTAGATTTTTGGCTGTTCTCTTACTTTTCTGGAGATGTTTTCAGTCGGTTAGTAGCAGGCTTTACGTGGGAAGAGAAAAAATGCTGGCTGTAAATCTTGCGGGACTTATTGAAAAAAAGTGTGGACTTCTTGAAAAAGTGAGCCTTGTTGAAAAAGAACATGAAGGCTTAGCCTCATCTTTAAAGGACTGCAGGTTTGAGAAGGGTTCAAGGGAAGCACAACATCTGGAGGCAACCTACGAAAAGCTGCATTGGTCCGAATCCAGCCATGGCGTTGAAATGCTCTTTCTAGAAGAAGAGCTCAAAGCACAGAAGGCTAAACATGGTCAACAGGATGAAATGAGGGCGCATCTATCAAGGAGGATGCAGTCCCTCCAAGGTGAATCTGAAACCCTCAGATCACAAATAGCTGAAGCTAAAACAAGCTGGAGACTCTTTCAAGTGAATGAGGAAGAACTGAAGCTGGCAATCAAAGGGGTGCCTTGTTTCCAGTTGACCCAAGGAGTCAGTTCATGAGAAGAGGACCTTTTTTTTCCCTCCACCTCTCCGAGGAAACTTGTATGGGAACCTGGAGATTATTTTCCACCTGGCCCGCCACCCACTCCATTTCCAATGCGAAGTGTCTATGCAGGGAGAGGGTTTTCCTCTCAATCTTCCCCCAAGAGCTGGAATTCAGCCCTCTACACCCGCATTCTGAAAGTACAAGTGATTTCCCTGAAGGGTTCCTTCCACCTGCAATTGAGCCTGTTACTCAACATCCAGAACCAATCAAGAAACCTCATACTGTTGCTCTCTCTTCAAATGTAATTTGACTTTTCTCTCATTTTTAGTTTTTAAGTAACTGCTTTTACTTCAGTAATTGACTATACTTTGGCTCCAATTGAAGCTCAATGAAACTATAATTCTTAAGATAGTATTTTGTAAATAAAGATGGTTTACATAGGAAGCTTATGAGTAAATTATTCCTATTTTGTTTTATTCAAGAGTACAGCATTTAATCTGATGAACTCACTATTACATAAACAAGAATGGGAGTTCTAGGTACTTGTGATCTAGCTGATGGAAATATATTTGAAACTCCCAACAAAGAAGTGTATTTAGTATGACTGTAGCAAATGTGAAGTGACTTTAGGCTTAATGAAAAATTGTCACTGATTTTCAGACTGGTTGGGCATATCAGCTAGTTTTTCCATATCAGAATAACTAGAGCATGGGAGGACTATAGGAGGGAACACAACTAAACATGTCACGGAAATAGGAGACCTCAACTACAAAGAAAAATGAAGACCTCTTTTTTATATTCGTTGCTGAGAACATTACATAGCTCTTGAGATATCATATTTCCCACATTAGATTCAAGTGAGTTATGAACTCCCATTGTTACCCCATATACAGATTGCACAATCACATTGTTTACACATCCACATTTTTACAAAATGCCATATTAGTAACTGTTCTATTCTGCTACCTTTTCTATCCTCTACTCTCCCCCCTCTCCTGCCCTCCCATCTTCTCTCTCTATCCCAGCTGCTGTAATTTAACGTTTGGGAATTGGAAACCACACTTTAAACTCACTCTGCTCCCCATTTTCCCTTCTGTCAAATTACTCATCATCTTCTTCTATTTCTCCTCCTCCTTCTCCTCTTCCTCCTCCTCCTTATACCTTTAATTCATTCATCATACACTCATGCGTTGCTTCATTCATTCACATTCATTCAACACATATGGTGTTGGGGATCCTACTCAGGACCTTTGAAAGTGCGAAGCCAGCACTCTAGTGCTGAGCCAAAACCCCAGCACCTGTCTTTTTGATTTTATGACTGTTTCTATGAAATTAAGAATTGCATTCTGCTATGGTTCACGGTTATGTGGATTGACCTAGTCCTTGTTTTCTCAGAGACATTTGGAAAATATATATGAATTATTAGGAGATTGAAATGAAGAAAAAAAGTGGAAATTCCCCAATTTCTTATTCTTAGATTCCATACTCTGACGCTGCCTACCTACTATAAAAACATTTAAACTCTTACTCCCCATTTCTATATCATTGCCAACAAGTAAACATTCACTGCCCTTCAACAAACCAGAGAACGCACATTGAACAATGTTTCCCCAGTAGAGACCAAGGCACAATTCTTATTAAAAAATACCTTAGTCATGAATTAATAGTGAAAGCTTTATTTGAGTGCTAAATGTGCTCTAATTATGTGTTTGTGTTTGTTGATGTGTGTGTGTGTGTTGGGGTGTGTGTTTGTGTGTAAAACATGCACTGAGATGTAAAATAAATGCAGGATTGCAACGGCCTTCTTAAAAATAAGAAGCAGCTTTATCACATTTGAAGCCCAGGGAAGAATCCGCCTGATACTTGACCTACAATTAATTGAAATGTGAAAAATTCAGGCCTAAAAAAACAAAGCCAACAAACAGAATAAATCTAATCAGTCTGTCTCACCTGATTAGATGTCCCCTGCCATGGGGTGTGTAAAATACATGGAGGATCCCGCACTGATTGTTATCTAGAATGACTTCTGCCTGAACTACTATTGGAGAATAGTTGCTGATGTACTGTGGTTCTTATACCAGTAAACTGGAATGAAGGTAACTTCAGGCTGCAAAGGAATCAATTGATTTTACTAACTGGTTTTTGGAAAACACTGCCATGAAAAATTATCAATATGTTCATAAAGGCATCTACATGTCTCTCCACAGGGGTTTTACTTAATGGGGGAGGGGGGAAGGTCTGGATATAACTTAACTGTCCATTAGTAGGTAGAACAATATAATGGGAATCACAGTGCACATACCAATTTGAACTCAACCTAGGTAACATGGATTCATCTCTGTGTTATAGGCCTGGTTCTGAAAAACACAATGTAGTGCTCCAAAAGCAGAACGATACTTTCAGAATACCATGTTATGTTTGTAAATAGAGAGACAGATAGATATACAGAAATCAAAAATCTGAAAACGGTCTGGAAGTGTACATTTCAATAACTTACAATGTCAGTAGTGGGGGATTAATAGCAGACCAAGAAGACTGTATCTGCATGCGAAATGGTTCACTTTTTAAAGCGTTTTTTAAATGACAATGGACAAAAAATTCAAAGGGTTACAGTAAGTGTTGAGGAGTGACTTGGTAAAAGGAACACAGAGGTGAGAAAGGATTAAGTAGAGTTCAATAGAATCAGGTATAATATCTGTACACAGGACTCCATGAACAGGAGCAAAGGGGAAACTTAAAGAAATCATAAGGACTAAGGGGAGATCAGGATTAGGGGGGTTGTAGGAAGAGCTGGAAAAAACCAAAGCATGCAATGGGCAGAAAATGTGGAAGAAAAGGCCTCACAGGTGGTAAACTGATCCATCTCTCCCTGGTAGTTCAACTGTATGAATAACAGAGAGGCCGGCTAAGTGGGAAAGTACTTGGAAACTCTGTTCATACAGACAACAGAAAGTGCCACCAGAGTGAAAAAAGTAAACCTAGTAAGGCAGCTTAGCCCCTTCCCCTTGGTGTTTTATGCCAGCTATCTTTCTTGCTGTGCCTCTGTTCATATACACTGATACGTGTTAGGTCCAAAGGCAGTGACAAACATTGTTACATGTATTGAGGAATCCTCCCAGTTCCACAAAGCACAGCCATTTTACTTAGTGTTCTCAATACCTTCTTTTCGACTCTCATCTCGTTTGAAGAAACACTTTCAGAGGAAAGAAGTTCTCCCTAAGCCACATGTGTCCTTAAGTAAACTATGAATTAAGTGGTATTTCAAGGTGTTTGGGCTGATTCCTCCACATGGCCCGTGAAACCTAGAAAAGTGTCATTCACCAACAGGCATTACATCTTCAATGAGTCCTGTTCTTTGCACACCAGGGTCACCTTATTGTCCATTTAATGGTGAGAAAAACAGTGTTACAGTGAGTATCCTTTTTAGTAGTAGGACTAAAGGGTTTTGGACTCGCATGTTCAGATACTGAAAAGGCTCAGGGAAGTCCACTTGAAAGCTGGTCATTCGATACAGGTGCTGGAGAGGAAAACAAGCTACTCTCATTTGGCAACTTTGAGACAGTGATACAGCTCTGGCCATGTAAGTGTAAATAACAACAGGTCTAATCATGCATGGTGGCCTATGGGCTTGGAACTTGCATGCTTACAAAACCAGTGATGACTTGTGCATCTTCTCCTTCGAACCTCATATGTGACTCATCAACAAGTCAAGTGCTAACTTGGGAGGAAAACAATGTTGGGATGTCCTTTTGGTACATCAAGCCATGAACTCGTTGTCTTAACATCAACAATATAATTCACGTTCATGATTTACATCCATTTCAGAGAGTAATATCCATCCTTCTCTTGGCTATATATTTATAAGGACCAGCCAGCTTCCTTAGATGTTTTCAAGCCCATGATAAGTCCAAAAAAAAAAAAAACATCTGAAAGAAGAGTTTGAAGAATTTTCAACAAATACTAGTCTAGAAATGCTGACCTGAAAACCAACTGACGTTTTCAATACCCTCTTTTTGGGAACATTTTCTGTGCCGTGCTTCTCAAAAATGACTTGTCATGACTGATTTGTGCCCATGTTAGCAACTCTTCTGAAATTACTGAAAGTAGACTAATGTGAGAGTTTCTCTTTAGAGATAATTCAAATTACTTGCGTAGGAAGTGGCAGCAGGTCTGGGGATGTTGTAGCTCACTGGCAGTGACCTTGCCTAGCTTGGGGCTGGCCTACCATGGATTTTCACCCCAAACACTTGAAAGGAAAAAAAAAGGGACGGAAGGGAGAGAAAAAGTTGGAAGGGAGGGAGGCAAAGTTGGAGGGATGGAGGGAGGTAGAAAAGAAGGAAGAAGAAAAGGAGAAAAACCAGGAAGGGAGGAAGGAAGCAAGGAAGGAGGAAATAGGGAGAGTACAAGGGCAGGGAAAGGACTGAGTCACTAAAACTAAAGGCCAAAAAAAAAAACAAAAAATAAAATAAAATAAAATAAAACAAAAGGCAAGCGACACAAAGACCAATATAGGCCTTGAAAGCTGTTTGAACAGTTTAGACAGCTTTAGAATTTGAGTGACATCAAACTGAATGTTATGATGACTAGATGGAATCTTCCTACTAAGCCCCGCCTTGGCCTGGCCTAAACCAAATCAAGGGGTGTGTGGCATGGGGAGGAATTCTCTCTGGCTGGAGTGGGAGGGACCTAAACCTGTGGCACTTGAGGATGCACTGGGTAGGGAAGGGGACAAGACTCCCCTGATGGGCAGTTGAGCACAACAAGGCTCCTGGGAGCCCTTGATCATGGCTCCCACCACCATACGCCCACCACCTGCCATACGCTCACACCCTGAAGGGGATCGCAGTGGTCTGCTCCGTTGCCTGGTGCAGGTTGGAGTTCCTGACCAAACACCTGAGTGTCCACAGCCTGCGTTGGCCTGCCTGGGCAGGCTGTGGTTGTGGTGTCAAGAGCCAAAGCCGTCTTGGTGTGATGGAGGACCCAAGGGCTGCCTCTCAGCCATACTAGTGGGTGGTTCTGGAAGAAGCACCAACGGTTGTGGCAGCATTGTCCGAAGACATGAAGCCAGGCCATCTTCCTTATGGCTTTCCTTGGGAGTTGGTGATGTGTACAGCTCTTAGATTTTTGGCTGTTCTCTTACTTTTCTGGAGATGTTTTCAGTCGGTTAGTAGCAGGCTTTACGTGGGAAGAGAAAAAATGCTGGCTGTAAATCTTGCGGGACTTATTGAAAAAAAGTGTGGACTTCTTGAAAAAGTGAGCCTTGTTGAAAAAGAACATGAAGGCTTAGCCTCATCTTTAAAGGACTGCAGGTTTGAGAAGGGTTCAAGGGAAGCACAACATCTGGAGGCAACCTACGAAAAGCTGCATTGGTCCGAATCCAGCCATGGCGTTGAAATGCTCTTTCTAGAAGAAGAGCTCAAAGCACAGAAGGCTAAACATGGTCAACAGGATGAAATGAGGGCGCATCTATCAAGGAGGATGCAGTCCCTCCAAGGTGAATCTGAAACCCTCAGATCACAAATAGCTGAAGCTAAAACAAGCTGGAGACTCTTTCAAGTGAATGAGGAAGAACTGAAGCTGGCAATCAAAGGGGTGCCTTGTTTCCAGTTGACCCAAGGAGTCAGTTCATGAGAAGAGGACCTTTTTTTTCCCTCCACCTCTCCGAGGAAACTTGTATGGGAACCTGGAGATTATTTTCCACCTGGCCCGCCACCCACTCCATTTCCAATGCGAAGTGTCTATGCAGGGAGAGGGTTTTCCTCTCAATCTTCCCCCAAGAGCTGGAATTCAGCCCTCTACACCCGCATTCTGAAAGTACAAGTGATTTCCCTGAAGGGTTCCTTCCACCTGCAATTGAGCCTGTTACTCAACATCCAGAACCAATCAAGAAACCTCATACTGTTGCTCTCTCTTCAAATGTAATTTGACTTTTCTCTCATTTTTAGTTTTTAAGTAACTGCTTTTACTTCAGTAATTGACTATACTTTGGCTCCAATTGAAGCTCAATGAAACTATAATTCTTAAGATAGTATTTTGTAAATAAAGATGGTTTACATAGGAAGCTTATGAGTAAATTATTCCTATTTTGTTTTATTCAAGAGTACAGCATTTAATCTGATGAACTCACTATTACATAAACAAGAATGGGAGTTCTAGGTACTTGTGATCTAGCTGATGGAAATATATTTGAAACTCCCAACAAAGAAGTGTATTTAGTATGACTGTAGCAAATGTGAAGTGACTTTAGGCTTAATGAAAAATTGTCACTGATTTTCAGACTGGTTGGGCATATCAGCTAGTTTTTCCATATCAGAATAACTAGAGCATGGGAGGACTATAGGAGGGAACACAACTAAACATGTCACGGAAATAGGAGACCTCAACTACAAAGAAAAATGAAGACCTCTTTTTTATATTCGTTGCTGAGAACATTACATAGCTCTTGAGATATCATATTTCCCACATTAGATTCAAGTGAGTTATGAACTCCCATTGTTACCCCATATACAGATTGCACAATCACATTGTTTACACATCCACATTTTTACAAAATGCCATATTAGTAACTGTTCTATTCTGCTACCTTTTCTATCCTCTACTCTCCCCCCTCTCCTGCCCTCCCATCTTCTCTCTCTATCCCAGCTGCTGTAATTTAACGTTTGGGAATTGGAAACCACACTTTAAACTCACTCTGCTCCCCATTTTCCCTTCTGTCAAATTACTCATCATCTTCTTCTATTTCTCCTCCTCCTTCTCCTCTTCCTCCTCCTCCTTATACCTTTAATTCATTCATCATACACTCATGCGTTGCTTCATTCATTCACATTCATTCAACACATATGGTGTTGGGGATCCTACTCAGGACCTTTGAAAGTGCGAAGCCAGCACTCTAGTGCTGAGCCAAAACCCCAGCACCTGTCTTTTTGATTTTATGACTGTTTCTATGAAATTAAGAATTGCATTCTGCTATGGTTCACGGTTATGTGGATTGACCTAGTCCTTGTTTTCTCAGAGACATTTGGAAAATATATATGAATTATTAGGAGATTGAAATGAAGAAAAAAAGTGGAAATTCCCCAATTTCTTATTCTTAGATTCCATACTCTGACGCTGCCTACCTACTATAAAAACATTTAAACTCTTACTCCCCATTTCTATATCATTGCCAACAAGTAAACATTCACTGCCCTTCAACAAACCAGAGAACGCACATTGAACAATGTTTCCCCAGTAGAGACCAAGGCACAATTCTTATTAAAAAATACCTTAGTCATGAATTAATAGTGAAAGCTTTATTTGAGTGCTAAATGTGCTCTAATTATGTGTTTGTGTTTGTTGATGTGTGTGTGTGTGTTGGGGTGTGTGTTTGTGTGTAAAACATGCACTGAGGTGTAAAATAAATGCAGGATTGCAACGGCCTTCTTAAAAATAAGAAGCAGCTTTATCACATTTGAAGCCCAGGGAAGAATCCGCCTGATACTTGACCTACAATTAATTGAAATGTGAAAAATTCAGGCCTAAAAAAACAAAGCCAACAAACAGAATAAATCTAATCAGTCTGTCTCACCTGATTAGATGTCCCCTGCCATGGGGTGTGTAAAATACATGGAGGATCCCGCACTGATTGTTATCTAGAATGACTTCTGCCTGAACTACTATTGGAGAATAGTTGCTGATGTACTGTGGTTCTTATACCAGTAAACTGGAATGAAGGTAACTTCAGGCTGCAAAGGAATCAATTGATTTTACTAACTGGTTTTTGGAAAACACTGCCATGAAAAATTATCAATATGTTCATAAAGGCATCTACATGTCTCTCCACAGGGGTTTTACTTAATGGGGGAGGGGGGAAGGTCTGGATATAACTTAACTGTCCATTAGTAGGTAGAACAATATAATGGGAATCACAGTGCACATACCAATTTGAACTCAACCTAGGTAACATGGATTCATCTCTGTGTTATAGGCCTGGTTCTGAAAAACACAATGTAGTGCTCCAAAAGCAGAACGATACTTTCAGAATACCATGTTATGTTTGTAAATAGAGAGACAGATAGATATACAGAAATCAAAAATCTGAAAACGGTCTGGAAGTGTACATTTCAATAACTTACAATGTCAGTAGTGGGGGATTAATAGCAGACCAAGAAGACTGTATCTGCATGCGAAATGGTTCACTTTTTAAAGCGTTTTTTAAATGACAATGGACAAAAAATTCAAAGGGTTACAGTAAGTGTTGAGGAGTGACTTGGTAAAAGGAACACAGAGGTGAGAAAGGATTAAGTAGAGTTCAATAGAATCAGGTATAATATCTGTACACAGGACTCCATGAACAGGAGCAAAGGGGAAACTTAAAGAAATCATAAGGACTAAGGGGAGATCAGGATTAGGGGGGCTTGTAGGAAGAGCTGGAAAAAACCAAAGCATGCAATGGGCAGAAAATGTGGAAGAAAAGGCCTCACAGGTGGTAAACTGATCCATCTCTCCCTGGTAGTTCAACTGTATGAATAACAGAGAGGCCGGCTAAGTGGGAAAGTACTTGGAAACTCTGTTCATACAGACAACAGAAAGTGCCACCAGAGTGAAAAAAGTAAACCTAGTAAGGCAGCTTAGCCCCTTCCCCTTGGTGTTTTATGCCAGCTATCTTTCTTGCTGTGCCTCTGTTCATATACACTGATACGTGTTAGGTCCAAAGGCAGTGACAAACATTGTTACATGTATTGAGGAATCCTCCCAGTTCCACAAAGCACAGCCATTTTACTTAGTGTTCTCAATACCTTCTTTTCGACTCTCATCTCGTTTGAAGAAACACTTTCAGAGGAAAGAAGTTCTCCCTAAGCCACATGTGTCCTTAAGTAAACTATGAATTAAGTGGTATTTCAAGGTGTTTGGGCTGATTCCTCCACATGGCCCGTGAAACCTAGAAAAGTGTCATTCACCAACAGGCATTACATCTTCAATGAGTCCTGTTCTTTGCACACCAGGGTCACCTTATTGTCCATTTAATGGTCAGAAAAACAGTGTTACAGTGAGTATCCTTTTTAGTAGTAGGACTAAAGGGTTTTGGACTCGCATGTTCAGATACTGAAAAGGCTCAGGGAAGTCCACTTGAAAGCTGGTCATTCGATACAGGTGCTGGAGAGGAAAACAAGCTACTCTCATTTGGCAACTTTGAGACAGTGATACAGCTCTGGCCATGTAAGTGTAAATAACAACAGGTCTAATCATGCATGGTGGCCTATGGGCTTGGAATTGCATGCTTACAAAACCAGTGATGACTTGTGCATCTTCTCCTTCGAACCTCATATGTGACTCATCAACAAGTCAAGTGCTAACTTGGGAGGAAAACAATGTTGGGATGTCCTTTTGGTACATCAAGCCATGAACTCGTTGTCTTAACATCAACAATATAATTCACGTTCATGATTTACATCCATTTCAGAGAGTCATATCCATCCTTCTCTTGGCTATATATTTATAAGGACCAGCCAGCTTCCTTAGATGTTTTCAAGCCCATGATAAGTCCAAAAAAAAAAAAAAACATCTGAAAGAAGAGTTTGAAGAATTTTCAACAAATACTAGTCTAGAAATGCTGACCTGAAAACCAACTGACGTTTTCAATACCCTCTTTTTGGGAACATTTTCTGTGCCGTGCTTCTCAAAAATGACTTGTCATGACTGATTTGTGCCCATGTTAGCAACTCTTCTGAAATTACTGAAAGTAGACTAATGTGAGAGTTTCTCTTTAGAGATAATTCAAATTACTTGCGTAGGAAGTGGCAGCAGGTCTGGGGATGTTGTAGCTCACTGGCAGTGACCTTGCCTAGCTTGGGGCTGGCCTACCATGGATTTTCACCCCAAACACTTGCAAGGAAAAAAAAAGGGACGGAAGGGAGAGAAAAAGTTCGAAGGGAGGGAGGCAAAGTTGGAGGGATGGAGGGAGGTAGAAAAGAAGGAAGAAGAAAAGGAGAAAAACCAGGAAGGGAGGAAGGAAGCAAGGAAGCAGGAAATAGGGAGAGTACAAGGGCAGGGAAAGGACTGAGTCACTAAAACTAAAGGCCAAAAAAAAAAAAATAAAATAAAATAAAATAAAATAAAACAAAAGGCAAGCGACACAAAGACCAATATAGGCCTTGAAAGCTGTTTGAACAGTTTAGACAGCTTTAGAATTTGAGTGACATCAAACTGAATGTTATGATGACTGGATGGAATCTTCCTACTAAGCCCCGCCTTGGCCTGGCCTAAACCAAATCAAGGGGTGTGTGGCATGGGGAGGAATTCTCTCTGGCTGGAGTGGGAGGGACCTAAACCTGTGGCACTTGAGGATGCACTGGGTAGGGAAGGGGACAAGACTCCCCTGATGGGCAGTTGAGCACAACAAGGCTCCTGGGAGCCCTTGATCATGGCTCCCACCACCATACGCCCACCACCTGCCATACGCTCACACCCTGAAGGGGATCGCAGTGGTCTGCTCCGTTGCCTGGTGCAGGTTGGAGTTCCTGACCAAACACCTGAGTGTCCACAGCCTGCGTTGGCCTGCCTGGGCAGGCTGTGGTTGTGGTGGCAAGAGCCAAAGCCGTCTTGGTGTGATGGAGGAGCCAAGGGCTGCCTCTCAGCCATACTAGTGGGTGGTTCTGGAAGAAGCACCAACGGTTGTGGCAGCATTGTCCGAAGACATGAAGCCAGGCCATCTTCCTTATGGCTTTCCTTGGGAGTTGGTGATGTGTACAGCTCTTAGATTTTTGGCTGTTCTCTTACTTTTCTGGAGATGTTTTCAGTCGGTTAGTAGCAGGCTTTACGTGGGAAGAGAAAAAAAGCTGGCTGTAAATCTTGCGGAACTTATTGAAAAAAAGTGTGGACTTCTTGAAAAAGTGAGCCTTGTTGAAAAAGAACATGAAGGCTTAGCCTCATCTTTAAAGGACTGCAGGTTTGAGAAGGGTTCAAGGGAAGCACAACATCTGGAGGCAACCTACGAAAAGCTGCATTGGTCCGAATCCAGCCATGGCGTTGAAATGCTCTTTCTAGAAGAAGAGCTCAAAGCACAGAAGGCTAAACATGGTCAACAGGATGAAATGAGGGCGCATGTATCAAGGAGGATGCAGTCCCTCCAAGGTGAATCTGAAACCCTCAGATCACAAATAGCTGAAGCTAAAACAAGCTGGAGACTCTTTCAAGTGAATGAGGAAGAACTGAAGCTGGAAATCAAAGGGGTGCCTTGTTTCCAGTTGACCCAAGGAGTCAGTTCATGAGAAGAGGACCTTTTTTTTCCCTCCACCTCTCCGAGGAAACTTGTATGGGAACCTGGAGATTATTTTCCACCTGGCCCGCCACCCACTCCATTTCCAATGCGAAGTGTCTATGCAGGGAGAGGGTTTTCCTCTCAATCTTCCCCCAAGAGCTGGAATTCAGCCCTCTACACCCGCATTCTGAAAGTACAAGTGATTTCCCTGAAGGGTTCCTTCCACCTGCAATTGAGCCTGTTACTCAACATCCAGAACCAATCAAGAAACCTCATACTGTTGCTCTCTCTTCAAATGTAATTTGACTTTTCTCTCATTTTTAGTTTTTAAGTAACTGCTTTTACTTCAGTAATTGACTATACTTTGGCTCCAATTGAAGCTCAATGAAACTATAATTCTTAAGATAGTATTTTGTAAATAAAGATGGTTTACATAGGAAGCTTATGAGTAAATTATTCCTATTTTGTTTTATTCAAGAGTACAGCATTTAATCTGATGAACTCACTATTACATAAACAAGAATGGGAGTTCTAGGTACTTGTGATCTAGCTGATGGAAATATATTTGAAACTCCCAACAAAGAAGTGTATTTAGTATGACTGTAGCAAATGTGAAGTGACTTTAGGCTTAATGAAAAATTGTCACTGATTTTCAGACTGGTTGGGCATATCAGCTAGTTTTTCCATATCAGAATAACTAGAGCATGGGAGGACTATAGGAGGGAACACAACTAAACATGTCACGGAAATAGGAGACCTCAACTACAAAGAAAAATGAAGACCTCTTTTTTATATTCGTTGCTGAGAACATTACATAGCTCTTGAGATATCATATTTCCCACATTAGATTCAAGTGAGTTATGAACTCCCATTGTTACCCCATATACAGATTGCACAATCACATTGTTTACACATCCACATTTTTACAAAATGCCATATTAGTAACTGTTCTATTCTGCTACCTTTTCTATCCTCTACTCTCCCCCCTCTCCTGCCCTCCCATCTTCTCTCTCTATCCCAGCTGCTGTAATTTAACGTTTGGGAATTGGAAACCACACTTTAAACTCACTCTGCTCCCCATTTTCCCTTTTGTCAAATTACTCATCATCTTCTTCTATTTCTTCTCCTCCTTCTCCTCTTCCTCCTCCTCCTTATACCTTTAATTCATTCATCATACACTCATGAGTTGCTTCATTCATTCACATTCATTCAACACATATGGTGTTGGGGATCCTACTCAGGACCTTTGAAAGTGCGAAGCCAGCACTCTAGTGCTGAGCCAAAACCCCAGCACCTGTCTTTTTGATTTTTTGACTGTTTCTATGAAATTCAGAATTGCATTCTGCTATGGTTCACGGATATGTGGATTGACCTAGTCCTTGTTTTCTCAGAGACATTTGGAAAATATATATGAATTATTAGGAGATTGAAATGAAGAAAAAAAGTGGAAATTCCCCAATTTCTTATTCTTAGATTCCATACTCTGACGCTGCCTACCTACTATAAAAACATTTAAACTCTTACTCCCCATTTCTATATCATTGCCAACAAGTGAACATTCACTGCCCTACAACAAACCAGAGAACGCACATTGAACAATGTTTCCCCAGTAGAGACCAAGGCACAATTCTTATTAAAAGAATACCTTAGTCATGAATTAATAGTGAAAGCTTTATTTGAGTGTTAAATGTGCTCTAATTATGTGTTTGTGTTTGTTGATGTGTGTGTGTGTGTGTGTTGGGGTGTGTGTTTGTGTGTAAAACATGCACTGAGGTGTAAAATAAATGCAGGATTGCAACGGCCTTCTTAAAAAAAAGAAGCAGCTTTATCACATTTGAAGCCCAGGGAAGAATCCGCCTGATACTTGACCTACAATTAATTGAAATGTGAAAAATTCAGGCCTAAAAAAACAAAGCCAACAAACAGAATAAATCTAATCAGTCTGTCTCACCTGATTAGATGTCCCCTGCCATGGGCTGTGTAAAATACATGGAGGATCCCGCACTGATTGTTATCTAGAATGACTTCTGCCTGAACTACTATTGGAGAATAGTTGCTGATGTACTGTGGTTCTTATACCAGTAAACTGGAATGAAGGTAACTTCAGGCTGCAAAGGAATCAATTGATTTTACTAACTGGTTTTTGGAAAACACTGCCATGAAAAATTATCAATATGTTCATAAAGGCATCTACATGTCTCTCCACAGGGGTTTTACTTAATGGGGGAGGGGGGGAGGTCTGGATATAACTTAACTGTCCATTAGTAGGTAGAACAATATAATGGGAATCACAGTGCACATACCAATTTGAACTCAACCTAGGTAACATGGATTCATCTCTGTGTTATAGGCCTGGTTCTGAAAAACACAATGTAGTGCTCCAAAAGCAGAACGATACTTTCAGAATACCATGTTATGTTTGTAAATAGAGAGACAGAGATATACAGAAATCAAAAATCTGAAAACGGTCTGGAAGTGTACATTTCAATAACTTACAATGTCAGTAGTGGGGGATTAATAGCAGACCAAGAAGACTGTATCTGCATGCGAAATGGTTCACTTTTTAAAGCGTTTTTTAAATGACAATGGACAAAAAATTCAAAGGGTTACAGTAAGTGTTGAGGAGTGACTTGGTAAAAGGAGCACAGAGGTGAGAAAGGATTAAGTAGAGTTCAATAGAATCAGGTATAATATCTGTACACAGGACTCCATGAACAGGAGCAAAGGGGAAACTTAAAGAAATCATAAGGACTAAGGGGAGATCAGGATTAGGGGGGCTTGTAGGAAGAGCTGGAAAAAACCAAAGCATGCAATGGGCAGAAAATGTGGAAGAAAAGGCCTCACAGGTGGTAAACTGATCCATCTCTCCCTGGTAGTTCAACTGTATGAATAACAGAGAGGCCGGCTAAGTGGGAAAGTACTTGGAAACTCTGTTCATACAGACAACAGAAAGTGCCACCAGAGTGAAAAAAGTAAACCTAGTAAGGCAGCTTAGCCCCTTCCCCTTGGTGTTTTATGCCAGCTATCTTTCTTGCTGTGCCTCTGTTCATATACACTGATACGTGTTAGGTCCAAAGGCAGTGACAAACATTGTTACATGTATTGAGGAATCCTCCCAGTTCCACAAAGCACAGCCATTTTACTTAGTGTTCTCAATACCTTCTTTTCGACTCTCATCTCGTTTGAAGAAACACTTTCAGAGGAAAGAAGTTCTCCCTAAGCCACATGTGTCCTTAAGTAAACTATGAATTAAGTGGTATTTCAAGGTGTTTGGGCTGATTCCTCCACATGGCCCGTGAAACCTAGAAAAGTGTCATTCACCAACAGGCATTACATCTTCAATGAGTCCTGTTCTTTGCACACCAGGGTCACCTTATTGTCCATTTAATGGTCAGAAAAACAGTGTTACAGTGAGTATCCTTTTTAGTAGTAGGACTAAAGGGTTTTGGACTCGCATGTTCAGATACTGAAAAGGCTCAGGGAAGTCCACTTGAAAGCTGGTCATTCGATACAGGTGCTGGAGAGGAAAACAAGCTACTCTCATTTGGCAACTTTGAGACAGTGATACAGCTCTGGCCATGTAAGTGTAAATAACAACAGGTCTAATCATGCATGGTGGCCTATGGGCTTGGAACTTGCATGCTTACAAAACCAGTGATGACTTGTGCATCTTCTCCTTCGAACCTCATATGTGACTCATCAACAAGTCAAGTGCTAACTTGGGAGGAAAACAATGTTGGGATGTCCTTTTGGTACATCAAGCCATGAACTCGTTGTCTTAACATCAACAATATAATTCACGTTCATGATTTACATCCATTTCAGAGAGTAATATCCATCCTTCTCTTGGCTATATATTTATAAGGACCAGCCAGCTTCCTTAGATGTTTTCAAGCCCATGATAAGTCCAAAAAAAAAAAAAAAAAAACATCTGAAAGAAGAGTTTGAAGAATTTTCAACAAATACTAGTCTAGAAATGCTGACCTGAAAACCAACTGACGTTTTCAATACCCTCTTTTTGGGAACATTTTCTGTGCCGTGCTTCTCAAAAATGACTTGTCATGACTGATTTGTGCCCATGTTAGCAACTCTTCTGAAATTACTGAAAGTAGACTAATGTGAGAGTTTCTCTTTAGAGATAATTCAAATTACTTGCGTAGGAAGTGGCAGCAGGTCTGGGGATGTTGTAGCTCACTGGCAGTGACCTTGCCTAGCTTGGGGCTGGCCTACCATGGATTTTCACCCCAAACACTTGCAAGGAAAAAAAAAGGGACGGAAGGGAGAGAAAAAGTTGGAAGGGAGGGAGGCAAAGTTGGAGGGATGGAGGGAGGTAGAAAAGAAGGAAGAAGAAAAGGAGAAAAACCAGGAAGGGAGGAAGGAAGCAAGGAAGGAGGAAATAGGGAGAGTACAAGGGCAGGGAAAGGACTGAGTCACTAAAACTAAAGGCCAAAAAAAACACAAAAAATAAAATAAAATAAAATAAAACAAAAGGCAAGCGACACAAAGACCAATATAGGCCTTGAAAGCTGTTTGAACAGTTTAGACAGCTTTAGAATTTGAGTGACATCAAACTGAATGTTATGATGACTAGATGGAATCTTCCTACTAAGCCCCGCCTTGGCCTGGCCTAAACCAAATCAAGGGGTGTGTGGCATGGGGAGGAATTCTCTCTGGCTGGAGTGGGAGGGACCTAAACCTGTGGCACTTGAGGATGCACTGGGTAGGGAAGGGGACAAGACTCCCCTGATGGGCAGTTGAGCACAACAAGGCTCCTGGGAGCCCTTGATCATGGCTCCCACCACCATACGCCCACCACCTGCCATACGCTCACACCCTGAAGGGGATCGCAGTGGTCTGCTCCGTTGCCTGGTGCAGGTTGGAGTTCCTGACCAAACACCTGAGTGTCCACAGCCTGCGTTGGCCTGCCTGGGCAGGCTGTGGTTGTGGTGGCAAGAGCCAAAGCCGTCTTGGTGTGATGGAGGAGCCAAGGGCTGCCTCTCAGCCATACTAGTGGGTGGTTCTGGAAGAAGCACCAACGGTTGTGGCAGCATTGTCCGAAGACATGAAGCCAGGCCATCTTCCTTATGGCTTTCCTTGGGAGTTGGTGATGTGTACAGCTCTTAGATTTTTGGCTGTTCTCTTACTTTTCTGGAGATGTTTTCAGTCGGTTAGTAGCAGGCTTTACGTGGGAAGAGAAAAAAAGCTGGCTGTAAATCTTGCGGGACTTATTGAAAAAAAGTGTGGACTTCTTGAAAAAGTGAGCCTTGTTGAAAAAGAACATGAAGGCTTAGCCTCATCTTTAAAGGACTGCAGGTTTGAGAAGGGTTCAAGGGAAGCACAACATCTGGAGGCAACCTACGAAAAGCTGCATTGGTCCGAATCCAGCCATGGCGTTGAAATGCTCTTTCTAGAAGAAGAGCTCAAAGCACAGAAGGCTAAACATGGTCAACAGGATGAAATGAGGGTGCATCTATCAAGGAGGATGCAGTCCCTCCAAGGTGAATCTGAAACCCTCAGATCACAAATAGCTGAAGCTAAAACAAGCTGGAGACTCTTTCAAGTGAATGAGGAAGAACTGAAGCTGGCAATCAAAGGGGTGCCTTGTTTCCAGTTGACCCAAGGAGTCAGTTCATGAGAAGAGGACCTTTTTTTTCCCTCCACCTCTCCGAGGAAACTTGTATGGGAACCTGGAGATTATTTTCCACCTGGCCCGCCACCCACTCCATTTCCAATGCGAAGTGTCTATGCAGGGAGAGGGTTTTCCTCTCAATCTTCCCCCAAGAGCTGGAATTCAGCCCTCTACACCCGCATTCTGAAAGTACAAGTGATTTCCCTGAAGGGTTCCTTCCACCTGCAATTGAGCCTGTTACTCAACATCCAGAACCAATCAAGAAACCTCATACTGTTGCTCTCTCTTCAAATGTAATTTGACTTTTCTCTCATTTTTAGTTTTTAAGTAACTGCTTTTACTTCAGTAATTGACTATACTTTGGCTCCAATTGAAGCTCAATGAAACTATAATTCTTAAGATAGTATTTTGTAAATAAAGATGGTTTACATAGGAAGCTTATGAGTAAATTATTCCTATTTTGTTTTATTCAAGAGTACAGCATTTAATCTGATGAACTCACTATTACATAAACAAGAATGGGAGTTCTAGGTACTTGTGATCTAGCTGATGGAAATATATTTGAAACTCCCAACAAAGAAGTGTATTTAGTATGACTGTAGCAAATGTGAAGTGACTTTAGGCTTAATGAAAAATTGTCACTGATTTTCAGACTGGTTGGGCATATCAGCTAGTTTTTCCATATCAGAATAACTAGAGCATGGGAGGACTATAGGAGGGAACACAACTAAACATGTCACGGAAATAGGAGACCTCAACTACAAAGAAAAATGAAGACCTCTTTTTTATATTCGTTGCTGAGAACATTACATAGCTCTTGAGATATCATATTTCCCACATTAGATTCAAGTGAGTTATGAACTCCCATTGTTACCCCATATACAGATTGCACAATCACATTGTTTACACATCCACATTTTTACAAAATGCCATATTAGTAACTGTTCTATTCTGCTACCTTTTCTATCCTCTACTCTCCCCCCTCTCCTGCCCTCCCATCTTCTCTCTCTATCCCAGCTGCTGTAATTTAACGTTTGGGAATTGGAAACCACACTTTAAACTCACTCTGCTCCCCATTTTCCCTTTTGTCAAATTACTCATCATCTTCTTCTATTTCTTCTCCTCCTTCTCCTCTTCCTCCTCCTCCTTATACCTTTAATTCATTCATCATACACTCATGAGTTGCTTCATTCATTCACATTCATTCAACACATATGGTGTTGGGGATCCTACTCAGGACCTTTGAAAGTGCGAAGCCAGCACTCTAGTGCTGAGCCAAAACCCCAGCACCTGTCTTTTTGATTTTTTGACTGTTTCTATGAAATTCAGAATTGCATTCTGCTATGGTTCACGGATATGTGGATTGACCTAGTCCTTGTTTTCTCAGAGACATTTGGAAAATATATATGAATTATTAGGAGATTGAAATGAAGAAAAAAAGTGGAAATTCCCCAATTTCTTATTCTTAGATTCCATACTCTGATGCTGCCTACCTACTATAAAAGCTTTTAAACTCTTACTCCCCATTTCTATATCATTGCCAACAAGTGAACATTCACTGCCCTACAACAAACCAGAGAACGCACATTGAACAATGTTTCCCCAGTAGAGACCAAGGCACAATTCTTATTAAAAGAATACCTTAGTCATGAATTAATAGTGAAAGCTTTATTTGAGTGTTAAATGTGCTCTAATTATGTGTTTGTGTTTGTTGATGTGTGTGTGTGTGTGTGTTGGGGTGTGTGTTTGTGTGTAAAACATGCACTGAGGTGTAAAATAAATGCAGGATTGCAACGGCCTTCTTAAAAAAAAGAAGCAGCTTTATCACATTTGAAGCCCAGGGAAGAATCCGCCTGATACTTGACCTACAATTAATTGAAATGTGAAAAATTCAGGCCTAAAAAAACAAAGCCAACAAACAGAATAAATCTAATCAGTCTGTCTCACCTGATTAGATGTCCCCTGCCATGGGCTGTGTAAAATACATGGAGGATCCCGCACTGATTGTTATCTAGAATGACTTCTGCCTGAACTACTATTGGAGAATAGTTGCTGATGTACTGTGGTTCTTATACCAGTAAACTGGAATGAAGGTAACTTCAGGCTGCAAAGGAATCAATTGATTTTACTAACTGGTTTTTGGAAAACACTGCCATGAAAAATTATCAATATGTTCATAAAGGCATCTACATGTCTCTCCACAGGGGTTTTACTTAATGGGGGAGGGGGGGAGGTCTGGATATAACTTAACTGTCCATTAGTAGGTAGAACAATATAATGGGAATCACAGTGCACATACCAATTTGAACTCAACCTAGGTAACATGGATTCATCTCTGTGTTATAGGCCTGGTTCTGAAAAACACAATGTAGTGCTCCAAAAGCAGAACGATACTTTCAGAATACCATGTTATGTTTGTAAATAGAGAGACAGAGATATACAGAAATCAAAAATCTGAAAACGGTCTGGAAGTGTACATTTCAATAACTTACAATGTCAGTAGTGGGGGATTAATAGCAGACCAAGAAGACTGTATCTGCATGCGAAATGGTTCACTTTTTAAAGCGTTTTTTAAATGACAATGGACAAAAAATTCAAAGGGTTACAGTAAGTGTTGAGGAGTGACTTGGTAAAAGGAGCACAGAGGTGAGAAAGGATTAAGTAGAGTTCAATAGAATCAGGTATAATATCTGTACACAGGACTCCATGAACAGGAGCAAAGGGGAAACTTAAAGAAATCATAAGGACTAAGGGGAGATCAGGATTAGGGGGGCTTGTAGGAAGAGCTGGAAAAAACCAAAGCATGCAATGGGCAGAAAATGTGGAAGAAAAGGCCTCACAGGTGGTAAACTGATCCATCTCTCCCTGGTAGTTCAACTGTATGAATAACAGAGAGGCCGGCTAAGTGGGAAAGTACTTGGAAACTCTGTTCATACAGACAACAGAAAGTGCCACCAGAGTGAAAAAAGTAAACCTAGTAAGGCAGCTTAGCCCCTTCCCCTTGGTGTTTTATGCCAGCTATCTTTCTTGCTGTGCCTCTGTTCATATACACTGATACGTGTTAGGTCCAAAGGCAGTGACAAACATTGTTACATGTATTGAGGAATCCTCCCAGTTCCACAAAGCACAGCCATTTTACTTAGTGTTCTCAATACCTTCTTTTCGACTCTCATCTCGTTTGAAGAAACACTTTCAGAGGAAAGAAGTTCTCCCTAAGCCACATGTGTCCTTAAGTAAACTATGAATTAAGTGGTATTTCAAGGTGTTTGGGCTGATTCCTCCACATGGCCCGTGAAACCTAGAAAAGTGTCATTCACCAACAGGCATTACATCTTCAATGAGTCCTGTTCTTTGCACACCAGGGTCACCTTATTGTCCATTTAATGGTCAGAAAAACAGTGTTACAGTGAGTATCCTTTTTAGTAGTAGGACTAAAGGGTTTTGGACTCGCATGTTCAGATACTGAAAAGGCTCAGGGAAGTCCACTTGAAAGCTGGTCATTCGATACAGGTGCTGGAGAGGAAAACAAGCTACTCTCATTTGGCAACTTTGAGACAGTGATACAGCTCTGGCCATGTAAGTGTAAATAACAACAGGTCTAATCATGCATAGTGGCCTATGGGCTTGGAACTTGCATGCTTACAAAACCAGTGATGACTTGTGCATCTTCTCCTTCGAACCTCATATGTGACTCATCAACATGTCAAGTGCTAACTTGGGAGGAAAACAATGTTGGGATGTCCTTTTGGTACATCAAGCCATGAACTCGTTGTCTTAACATCAACAATATAATTCACGTTCATGATTTACATCCATTTCAGAGAGTAATATCCATCCTTCTCTTGGCTATATATTTATAAGGACCAGCCAGCTTCCTTAGATGTTTTCAAGCCCATGATAAGTCCAAAAAAAAAAAAAAAAAACATCTGAAAGAAGAGTTTGAAGAATTTTCAACAAATACTAGTCTAGAAATGCTGACCTGAAAACCAACTGACGTTTTCAATACCCTCTTTTTGGGAACATTTTCTGTGCCGTGCTTCTCAAAAATGACTTGTCATGACTGATTTGTGCCCATGTTAGCAACTCTTCTGAAATTACTGAAAGTAGACTAATGTGAGAGTTTCTCTTTAGAGATAATTCAAATTACTTGCGTAGGAAGTGGCAGCAGGTCTGGGGATGTTGTAGCTCACTGGCAGTGACCTTGCCTAGCTTGGGGCTGGCCTACCATGGATTTTCACCCCAAACACTTGCAAGGAAAAAAAAAGGGACGGAAGGGAGAGAAAAAGTTGGAAGGGAGGGAGGCAAAGTTGGAGGGATGGAGGGAGGTAGAAAAGAAGGAAGAAGAAAAGGAGAAAAACCAGGAAGGGAGGAAGGAAGCAAGGAAGGAGGAAATAGGGAGAGTACAAGGGCAGGGAAAGGACTGAGTCACTAAAACTAAAGGCCAAAAAAAACACAAAAAATAAAATAAAATAAAATAAAACAAAAGGCAAGCGACACAAAGACCAATATAGGCCTTGAAAGCTGTTTGAACAGTTTAGACAGCTTTAGAATTTGAGTGACATCAAACTGAATGTTATGATGACTAGATGGAATCTTCCTACTAAGCCCCGCCTTGGCCTGGCCTAAACCAAATCAAGGGGTGTGTGGCATGGGGAGGAATTCTCTCTGGCTGGAGTGGGAGGGACCTAAACCTGTGGCACTTGAGGATGCACTGGGTAGGGAAGGGGACAAGACTCCCCTGATGGGCAGTTGAGCACAACAAGGCTCCTGGGAGCCCTTGATCATGGCTCCCACCACCATACGCCCACCACCTGCCATACGCTCACACCCTGAAGGGGATCGCAGTGGTCTGCTCCGTTGCCTGGTGCAGGTTGGAGTTCCTGACCAAACACCTGAGTGTCCACAGCCTGCGTTGGCCTGCCTGGGCAGGCTGTGGTTGTGGTGGCAAGAGCCAAAGCCGTCTTGGTGTGATGGAGGAGCCAAGGGCTGCCTCTCAGCCATACTAGTGGGTGGTTCTGGAAGAAGCACCAACGGTTGTGGCAGCATTGTCCGAAGACATGAAGCCAGGCCATCTTCCTTATGGCTTTCCTTGGGAGTTGGTGATGTGTACAGCTCTTAGATTTTTGGCTGTTCTCTTACTTTTCTGGAGATGTTTTCAGTCGGTTAGTAGCAGGCTTTACGTGGGAAGAGAAAAAAAGCTGGCTGTAAATCTTGCGGGACTTATTGAAAAAAAGTGTGGACTTCTTGAAAAAGTGAGCCTTGTTGAAAAAGAACATGAAGGCTTAGCCTCATCTTTAAAGGACTGCAGGTTTGAGAAGGGTTCAAGGGAAGCACAACATCTGGAGGCAACCTACGAAAAGCTGCATTGGTCCGAATCCAGCCATGGCGTTGAAATGCTCTTTCTAGAAGAAGAGCTCAAAGCACAGAAGGCTAAACATGGTCAACAGGATGAAATGAGGGTGCATCTATCAAGGAGGATGCAGTCCCTCCAAGGTGAATCTGAAACCCTCAGATCACAAATAGCTGAAGCTAAAACAAGCTGGAGACTCTTTCAAGTGAATGAGGAAGAACTGAAGCTGGCAATCAAAGGGGTGCCTTGTTTCCAGTTGACCCAAGGAGTCAGTTCATGAGAAGAGGACCTTTTTTTTCCCTCCACCTCTCCGAGGAAACTTGTATGGGAACCTGGAGATTATTTTCCACCTGGCCCGCCACCCAGTCCATTTCCAATGCGAAGTGTCTATGCAGGGAGAGGGTTTTCCTCTCAATCTTCCCCCAAGAGCTGGAATTCAGCCCTCTACACCCGCATTCTGAAAGTACAAGTGATTTCCCTGAAGGGTTCCTTCCACCTGCAATTGAGCCTGTTACTCAACATCCAGAACCAATCAAGAAACCTCATACTGTTGCTCTCTCTTCAAATGTAATTTGACTTTTCTCTCATTTTTAGTTTTTAAGTAACTGCTTTTACTTCAGTAATTGACTATACTTTGGCTCCAATTGAAGCTCAATGAAACTATAATTCTTAAGATAGTATTTTGTAAATAAAGATGGTTTACATAGGAAGCTTATGAGTAAATTATTCCTATTTTGTTTTATTCAAGAGTACAGCATTTAATCTGATGAACTCACTATTACATAAACAAGAATGGGAGTTCTAGGTACTTGTGATCTAGCTGATGGAAATATATTTGAAACTCCCAACAAAGAAGTGTATTTAGTATGACTGTAGCAAATGTGAAGTGACTTTAGGCTTAATGAAAAATTGTCACTGATTTTCAGACTGGTTGGGCATATCAGCTAGTTTTTCCATATCAGAATAACTAGAGCATGGGAGGACTATAGGAGGGAACACAACTAAACATGTCACGGAAATAGGAGACCTCAACTACAAAGAAAAATGAAGACCTCTTTTTTATATTCATTGCTGAGAACATTACATAGCTCTTGAGATATCATATTTCCCACATTAGATTCAAGTGAGTTATGAACTCCCATTGTTACCCCATATACAGATTGCACAATCACATTGTTTACACATCCACATTTTTACAAAATGCCATATTAGTAACTGTTCTATTCTGCTACCTTTTCTATCCTCTACTCTCCCCCCTCTCCTGCCCTCCCATCTTCTCTCTCTATCCCAGCTGCTGTAATTTAACGTTTGGGAATTGGAAACCACACTTTAAACTCACTCTGCTCCCCATTTTCCCTTCTGTCAAATTACTCATCATCTTCTTCTATTTCTCCTCCTCCTTCTCCTCTTCCTCCTCCTCCTTATACCTTTAATTCATTCATCATACACTCATGCGTTGCTTCATTCATTCACATTCTTTCAACACATATGGTGTTGGGGATCCTACTCAGGACCTTTGAAAGTGCGAAGCCAGCACTCTAGTGCTGAGCCAAAACCCCAGCACCTGTCTTTTTGATTTTATGACTGTTTATATGAAATTAAGAATTGCATTCTGCTATGGTTCACGGTTATGTGGATTGACCTAGTCCTTGTTTTCTCAGAGACATTTGGAAAATATATATGAATTATTAGGAGATTGAAATGAAGAAAAAAAGTGGAAATTCCCCAATTTTTTATTCTTAGATTCCATACTCTGACGCTGCCTACCTACTATAAAAACATTTAAACTCTTACTCCCCATTTCTATATCATTGCCAACAAGTAAACATTCACTGCCCTTCAACAAACCAGAGAACGCACATTGAACAATGTTTCCCCAGTAGAGACCAAGGCACAATTCTTATTAAAAAATACCTTAGTCATGAATTAATAGTGAAAGCTTTATTTGAGTGCTAAATGTGCTCTAATTATGTGTTTGTGTTTGTTGATGTGTGTGTGTGTGTTGGGGTGTGTGTTTGTGTGTAAAACATGCACTGAGGTGTAAAATAAATGCAGGATTGCAACGGCCTTCTTAAAAATAAGAAGCAGCTTTATCACATTTGAAGCCCAGGGAAGAATCCGCCTGATACTTGACCTACAATTAATTGAAATGTGAAAAATTCAGGCCTAAAAAAACAAAGCCAACAAACAGAATAAATCTAATCAGTCTGTCTCACCTGATTAGATGTCCCCTGCCATGGGGTGTGTAAAATACATGGAGGATCCCGCACTGATTGTTATCTAGAATGACTTCTGCCTGAACTACTATTGGAGAATAGTTGCTGATGTACTGTGGTTCTTATACCAGTAAACTGGAATGAAGGTAACTTCAGGCTGCAAAGGAATCAATTTATTTTACTAACTGGTTTTTGGAAAACACTGCCATGAAAAATTATCAATATGTTCATAAAGGCATCTACATGTCTCTCCACAGGGGTTTTACTTAATGGGGGAGGGGGGAAGGTCTGGATATAACTTAACTGTCCATTAGTAGGTAGAACAATATAATGGGAATCACAGTGCACATACCAATTTGAACTCAACCTAGGTAACATGGATTCATCTCTGTGTTATAGGCCTGGTTCTGAAAAACACAATGTAGTGCTCCAAAAGCAGAACGATACTTTCAGAATACCATGTTATGTTTGTAAATAGAGAGACAGATAGATATACAGAAATCAAAAATCTGAAAACGGTCTGGAAGTGTACATTTCAATAACTTACAATGTCAGTAGTGGGGGATTAATAGCAGACCAAGAAGACTGTATCTGCATGCGAAATGGTTCACTTTTTAAAGCGTTTTTTAAATGACAATGGACAAAAAATTCAAAGGGTTACAGTAAGTGTTGAGGAGTGACTTGGTAAAAGGAACACAGAGGTGAGAAAGGATTAAGTAGAGTTCAATAGAATCAGGTATAATATCTGTACACAGGACTCCATGAACAGGAGCAAAGGGGAAACTTAAAGAAATCATAAGGACTAAGGGGAGATCAGGATTAGGGGGGCTTGTAGGAAGAGCTGGAAAAAACCAAAGCATGCAATGGGCAGAAAATGTGGAAGAAAAGGCCTCACAGGTGGTAAACTGATCCATCTCTCCCTGGTAGTTCAACTGTATGAATAACAGAGAGGCCGGCTAAGTGGGAAAGTACTTGGAAACTCTGTTCATACAGACAACAGAAAGTGCCACCAGAGTGAAAAAAGTAAACCTAGTAAGGCAGCTTAGCCCCTTCCCCTTGGTGTTTTATGCCAGCTATCTTTCTTGCTGTGCCTCTGTTCATATACACTGATACGTGTTAGGTCCAAAGGCAGTGACAAACATTGTTACATGTATTGAGGAATCCTCCCAGTTCCACAAAGCACAGCCATTTTACTTAGTGTTCTCAATACCTTCTTTTCGACTCTCATCTCGTTTGAAGAAACACTTTCAGAGGAAAGAAGTTCTCCCTAAGCCACATGTGTCCTTAAGTAAACTATGAATTAAGTGGTATTTCAAGGTGTTTGGGCTGATTCCTCCACATGGCCCGTGAAACCTAGAAAAGTGTCATTCACCAACAGGCATTACATCTTCAATGAGTCCTGTTCTTTGCACACCAGGGTCACCTTATTGTCCATTTAATGGTCAGAAAAACAGTGTTACAGTGAGTATCCTTTTTAGTAGTAGGACTAAAGGGTTTTGGACTCGCATGTTCCGATACTGAAAAGGCTCAGGGAAGTCCACTTGAAAGCTGGTCATTCGATACAGGTGCTGGAGAGGAAAACAAGCTACTCTCATTTGGCAACTTTGAGACAGTGATACAGCTCTGGCCATGTAAGTGTAAATAACAACAGGTCTAATCATGCATGGTGGCCTATGGGCTTGGAATTGCATGCTTACAAAACCAGTGATGACTTGTGCATCTTCTCCTTCGAACCTCATATGTGACTCATCAACAAGTCAAGTGCTAACTTGGGAGGAAAACAATGTTGGGATGTCCTTTTGGTACATCAAGCCATGAACTCGTTGTCTTAACATCAACAATATAATTCACGTTCATGATTTACATCCATTTCAGAGAGTCATATCCATCCTTCTCTTGGCTATATATTTATAAGGACCAGCCAGCTTCCTTAGATGTTTTCAAGCCCATGATAAGTCCAAAAAAAAAAAAAAACATCTGAAAGAAGAGTTTGAAGAATTTTCAACAAATACTAGTCTAGAAATGCTGACCTGAAAAAAAAAACTGACGTTTTCAATACCCTCTTTTTGGGAACATTTTCTGTGCCGTGCTTCTCAAAAATGACTTGTCATGACTGATTTGTGCCCATGTTAGCAACTCTTCTGAAATTACTGAAAGTAGACTAATGTGAGAGTTTCTCTTTAGAGATAATTCAAATTACTTGCGTAGGAAGTGGCAGCAGGTCTGGGGATGTTGTAGCTCACTGGCAGTGACCTTGCCTAGCTTGGGGCTGGCCTACCATGGATTTTCACCCCAAACACTTGCAAGGAAAAAAAAAGGGATGGAAGGGAGAGAAAAAGTTCGAAGGGAGGGAGGCAAAGTTGGAGGGATGGAGGGAGGTAGAAAAGAAGGAAGAAGAAAAGGAGAAAAACCAGGAAGGGAGGAAGGAAGCAAGGAAGGAGGAAATAGGGAGAGTACAAGGGCAGGGAAAGGACTGAGTCACTAAAACTAAAGGCCAAAAAAAAAATAAAATAAAATAAAATAAAATAAAATAAAACAAAAGGCAAGCGACACAAAGACCAATATAGGCCTTGAAAGCTGTTTGAACAGTTTAGACAGCTTTAGAATTTGAGTGACATCAAACTGAATGTTATGATGACTGGATGGAATCTTCCTACTAAGCCCCGCCTTGGCCTGGCCTAAACCAAATCAAGGGGTGTGTGGCATGGGGAGGAATTCTCTCTGGCTGGAGTGGGAGGGACCTAAACCTGTGGCACTTGAGGATGCACTGGGTAGGGAAGGGGACAAGACTCCCCTGATGGGCAGTTGAGCACAACAAGGCTCCTGGGAGCCCTTGATCATGGCTCCCACCACCATACGCCCACCACCTGCCATACGCTCACACCCTGAAGGGGATCGCAGTGGTCTGCTCCGTTGCCTGGTGCAGGTTGGAGTTCCTGACCAAACACCTGAGTGTCCACAGCCTGCGTTGGCCTGCCTGGGCAGGCTGTGGTTGTGGTGGCAAGAGCCAAAGCCGTCTTGGTGTGATGGAGGAGCCAAGGGCTGCCTCTCAGCCATACTAGTGGGTGGTTCTGGAAGAAGCACCAACGGTTGTGGCAGCATTGTCCGAAGACATGAAGCCAGGCCATCTTCCTTATGGCTTTCCTTGGGAGTTGGTGATGTGTACAGCTCTTAGATTTTTGGCTGTTCTCTTACTTTTCTGGAGATGTTTTCAGTCGGTTAGTAGCAGGCTTTACGTGGGAAGAGAAAAAAAGCTGGCTGTAAATCTTGCGGGACTTATTGAAAAAAAGTGTGGACTTCTTGAAAAAGTGAGCCTTGTTGAAAAAGAACATGAAGGCTTAGCCTCATCTTTAAAGGACTGCAGGTTTGAGAAGGGTTCAAGGGAAGCACAACATCTGGAGGCAACCTACGAAAAGCTGCATTGGTCCGAATCCAGCCATGGCGTTGAAATGCTCTTTCTAGAAGAAGAGCTCAAAGCACAGAAGGCTAAACATGGTCAACAGGATGAAATGAGGGCGCATGTATCAAGGAGGATGCAGTCCCTCCAAGGTGAATCTGAAACCCTCAGATCACAAATAGCTGAAGCTAAAACAAGCTGGAGACTCTTTCAAGTGAATGAGGAAGAACTGAAGCTGGCAATCAAAGGGGTGCCTTGTTTCCAGTTGACCCAAGGAGTCAGTTCATGAGAAGAGGACCTTTTTTTTCCCTCCACCTCTCCGAGGAAACTTGTATGGGAACCTGGAGATTATTTTCCACCTGGCCCGCCACCCACTCCATTTCCAATGCGAAGTGTCTATGCAGGGAGAGGGTTTTCCTCTCAATCTTCCCCCAAGAGCTGGAATTCAGCCCTCTACACCCGCATTCTGAAAGTACAAGTGATTTCCCTGAAGGGTTCCTTCCACCTGCAATTGAGCCTGTTACTCAACATCCAGAACCAATCAAGAAACCTCATACTGTTGCTCTCTCTTCAAATGTAATTTGACTTTTCTCTCATTTTTAGTTTTTAAGTAACTGCTTTTACTTCAGTAATTGACTATACTTTGGCTCCAATTGAAGCTCAATGAAACTATAATTCTTAAGATAGTATTTTGTAAATAAAGATGGTTTACATAGGAAGCTTATGAGTAAATTATTCCTATTTTGTTTTATTCAAGAGTACAGCATTTAATCTGATGAACTCACTATTACATAAACAAGAATGGGAGTTCTAGGTACTTGTGATCTAGCTGATGGAAATATATTTGAAACTCCCAACAAAGAAGTGTATTTAGTATGACTGTAGCAAATGTGAAGTGACTTTAGGCTTAATGAAAAATTGTCACTGATTTTCAGACTGGTTGGGCATATCAGCTAGTTTTTCCATATCAGAATAACTAGAGCATGGGAGGACTATAGGAGGGAACACAACTAAACATGTCACGGAAATAGGAGACCTCAACTACAAAGAAAAATGAAGACCTCTTTTTTATATTCGTTGCTGAGAACATTACATAGCTCTTGAGATATCATATTTCCCACATTAGATTCAAGTGAGTTATGAACTCCCATTGTTACCCCATATACAGATTGCACAATCACATTGTTTACACATCCACTTTTTTACAAAATGCCATATTAGTAACTGTTCTATTCTGCTACCTTTTCTATCCTCTACTCTCCCCCCTCTCCTGCCCTCCCATCTTCTCTCTCTATCCCAGCTGCTGTAATTTAACGTTTGGGAATTGGAAACCACACTTTAAACTCACTCTGCTCCCCATTTTCCCTTCTGTCAAATTACTCATCATCTTCTTCTATTTCTCCTCCTCCTTCTCCTCTTCCTCCTCCTCCTTATACCTTTAATTCATTCATCATACACTCATGCATTGCTTCATTCATTCACATTCATTCAACACATATGGTGTTGGGGATCCTACTCAGGACCTTTGAAAGTGCGAAGCCAGCACTCTAGTGCTGAGCCAAAACCCCAGCACCTGTCTTTTTGATTTTATGACTGTTTCTATGAAATTAAGAATTGCATTCTGCTATGGTTCACGGTTATGTGGATTGACCTAGTCCTTGTTTTCTCAGAGACATTTGGAAAATATATATGAATTATTAGGAGATTGAAATGAAGAAAAAAAGTGGAAATTCCCCAATTTCTTATTCTTAGATTCCATACTCTGACGCTGCCTACCTACTATAAAAACATTTAAACTCTTACTCCCCATTTCTATATCATTGCCAACAAGTAAACATTCACTGCCCTTCAACAAACCAGAGAACGCACATTGAACAATGTTTCCCCAGTAGAGACCAAGGCACAATTCTTATTAAAAAATACCTTAGTCATGAATTAATAGTGAAAGCTTTATTTGAGTGCTAAATGTGCTCTAATTATGTGTTTGTGTTTGTTGATGTGTGTGTGTGTGTTGGGGTGTGTGTTTGTGTGTAAAACATGCACTGAGGTGTAAAATAAATGCAGGATTGCAACGGCCTTCTTAAAAATAAGAAGCAGCTTTATCACATTTGAAGCCCAGGGAAGAATCCGCCTGATACTTGACCTACAATTAATTGAAATGTGAAAAATTCAGGCCTAAAAAAACAAAGCCAACAAACAGAATAAATCTAATCAGTCTGTCTCACCTGATTAGATGTCCCCTGCCATGGGCTGTGTAAAATACATGGAGGATCCCGCACTGATTGTTATCTAGAATGACTTCTGCCTGAACTACTATTGGAGAATAGTTGCTGATGTACTGTGGTTCTTATACCAGTAAACTGGAATGAAGGTAACTTCAGGCTGCAAAGGAATCAATTGATTTTACTAACTGGTTTTTGGAAAACACTGCCATGAAAAATTATCAATATGTTCATAAAGGCATCTACATGTCTCTCCACAGGGGTTTTACTTAATGGGGGAGGGGGGAAGGTCTGGATATAACTTAACTGTCCATTAGTAGGTAGAACAATATAATGGGAATCACAGTGCACATACCAATTTGAACTCAACCTAGGTAACATGGATTCATCTCTGTGTTATAGGCCTGGTTCTGAAAAACACAATGAAGTGCTCCAAAAGCAGAACGATACTTTCAGAATACCATGTTATGTTTGTAAATAGAGAGACAGATAGATATACAGAAATCAAAAATCTGAAAACGGTCTGGAAGTGTACATTTCAATAACTTACAATGTCAGTAGTGGGGGATTAATAGCAGACCAAGAAGACTGTATCTGCATGCGAAATGGTTCACTTTTTAAAGCGTTTTTTAAATGACAATGGACAAAAAATTCAAAGGGTTACAGTAAGTGTTGAGGAGTGACTTGGTAAAAGGAACACAGAGGTGAGAAAGGATTAAGTAGAGTTCAATAGAATCAGGTATAATATCTGTACACAGGACTCCATGAACAGGAGCAAAGGGGAAACTTAAAGAAATCATAAGGACTAAGGGGAGATCAGGATTAGGGGGGCTTGTAGGAAGAGCTGGAAAAAACCAAAGCATGCAATGGGCAGAAAATGTGGAAGAAAAGGCCTCACAGGTGGTAAACTGATCCATCTCTCCCTGGTAGTTCAACTGTATGAATAACAGAGAGGCCGGCTAAGTGGGAAAGTACTTGGAAACTCTGTTCATACAGACAACAGAAAGTGCCACCAGAGTGAAAAAAGTAAACCTAGTAAGGCAGCTTAGCCCCTTCCCCTTGGTGTTTTATGCCAGCTATCTTTCTTGCTGTGCCTCTGTTCATATACACTGATACGTGTTAGGTCCAAAGGCAGTGACAAACATTGTTACATGTATTGAGGAATCCTCCCAGTTCCACAAAGCACAGCCATTTTACTTAGTGTTCTCAATACCTTCTTTTCGACTCTCATCTCGTTTGAAGAAACACTTTCAGAGGAAAGAAGTTCTCCCTAAGCCACATGTGTCCTTAAGTAAACTATGAATTAAGTGGTATTTCAAGGTGTTTGGGCTGATTCCTCCACATGGCCCGTGAAACCTAGAAAAGTGTCATTCACCAACAGGCATTACATCTTCAATGAGTCCTGTTCTTTGCACACCAGGGTCACCTTATTGTCCATTTAATGGTCAGAAAAACAGTGTTACAGTGAGTATCCTTTTTAGTAGTAGGACTAAAGTGTTTTGGACTCGCATGTTCAGATACTGAAAAGGCTCAGGGAAGTCCACTTGAAAGCTGGTCATTCGATACAGGTGCTGGAGAGGAAAACAAGCTACTCTCATTTGGCAACTTTGAGACAGTGATACAGCTCTGGCCATGTAAGTGTAAATAACAACAGGTCTAATCATGCATGGTGGCCTATGGGCTTGGAACTTGCATGCTTACAAAACCAGTGATGACTTGTGCATCTTCTCCTTCGAACCTCATATGTGACTCATCAACAAGTCAAGTGATAACTTGGGAGGAAAACAATGTTGGGATGTCCTTTTGGTACATCAAGCCATGAACTCGTTGTCTTAACATCAACAATATAATTCACGTTCATGATTTACATCCATTTCAGAGAGTCATATCCATCCTTCTCTTGGCTATATATTTATAAGGACCAGCCAGCTTCCTTAGATGTTTTCAAGCCCATGAAAAGTCCAAAAAAAAAAAAAAAAACATCTGAAAGAAGAGTTTGAAGAATTTTCAACAAATACTAGTCTAGAAATGCTGACCTGAAAACCAACTGACGTTTTCAATACCCTCTTTTTGGGAACATTTTCTGTGCCGTGCTTCTCAAAAATGACTTGTCATGACTGATTTGTGCCCATGTTAGCAACTCTTCTGAAATTACTGAAAGTAGACTAATGTGAGAGTTTCTCTTTAGAGATAATTCAAATTACTTGCGTAGGAAGTGGCAGCAGGTCTGGGGATGTTGTAGCTCACTGGCAGTGACCTTGCCTAGCTTGGGGCTGGCCTACCATGGATTTTCACCCCAAACACTTGCAAGGAAAAAAAAAGGGACGGAAGGGAGAGAAAAAGTTCGAAGGGAGGGAGGCAAAGTTGGAGGGATGGAGGGAGGTAGAAAAGAAGGAAGAAGAAAAGGAGAAAAACCAGGAAGGGAGGAAGGAAGCAAGGAAGGAGGAAATAGGGAGAGTACAAGGGCAGGGAAAGGACTGAGTCACTAAAACTAAAGGCCAAAAAAAAAAATAAAATAAAATAAAATAAAATAAAACAAAAGGCAAGCGACACAAAGACCAATATAGGCCTTGAAAGCTGTTTGAACAGTTTAGACAGCTTTAGAATTTGAGTGACATCAAACTGAATGTTATGATGACTGGATGGAATCTTCCTACTAAGCCCCGCCTTGGCCTGGCCTAAACCAAATCAAGGGGTGTGTGGCATGGGGAGGAATTCTCTCTGGCTGGAGTGGGAGGGACCTAAACCTGTGGCACTTGAGGATGCACTGGGTAGGGAAGGGGACAAGACTCCCCTGATGGGCAGTTGAGCACAACAAGGCTCCTGGGAGCCCTTGATCATGGCTCCCACCACCATACGCCCACCACCTGCCATACGCTCACACCCTGAAGGGGATCGCAGTGGTCTGCTCCGTTGCCTGGTGCAGGTTGGAGTTCCTGACCAAACACCTGAGTGTCCACAGCCTGCGTTGGCCTGCCTGGGCAGGCTGTGGTTGTGGTGGCAAGAGCCAAAGCCGTCTTGGTGTGATGGAGGAGCCAAGGGCTGCCTCTCAGCCATACTAGTGGGTGGTTCTGGAAGAAGCACCAACGGTTGTGGCAGCATTGTCCGAAGACATGAAGCCAGGCCATCTTCCTTATGGCTTTCCTTGGGAGTTGGTGATGTGTACAGCTCTTAGATTTTTGGCTGTTCTCTTACTTTTCTGGAGATGTTTTCAGTCGGTTAGTAGCAGGCTTTACGTGGGAAGAGAAAAAAAGCTGGCTGTAAATCTTGCGGGACTTATTGAAAAAAAGTGTGGACTTCTTGAAAAAGTGAGCCTTGTTGAAAAAGAACATGAAGGCTTAGCCACATCTTTAAAGGACTGCAGGTTTGAGAAGGGTTCAAGGGAAGCACAACATCTGGAGGCAACCTACGAAAAGCTGCATTGGTCCGAATCCAGCCATGGTGTTGAAATGCTCTTTCTAGAAGAAGAGCTCAAAGCACAGAAGGCTAAACATGGTCAACAGGATGAAATGAGGGCGCATCTATCAAGGAGGATGCAGTCCCTCCAAGGTGAATCTGAAACCCTCAGATCACAAATAGCTGAAGCTAAAACAAGCTGGAGACTCTTTCAAGTGAATGAGGAAGAACTGAAGCTGGCAATCAAAGGGGTGCCTTGTTTCCAGTTGACCCAAGGAGTCAGTTCATGAGAAGAGGACCTTTTTTTTCCCTCCACCTCTCCGAGGAAACTTGTATGGGAACCTGGAGATTATTTTCCACCTGGCCCGCCACCCACTCCATTTCCAATGCGAAGTGTCTATGCAGGGAGAGGGTTTTCCTCTCAATCTTCCCCCAAGAGCTGGAATTCAGCCCTCTACACCCGCATTCTGAAAGTACAAGTGATTTCCCTGAAGGGTTCCTTCCACCTGCAAATGAGCCTGTTACTCAACATCCAGAACCAATCAAGAAACCTCATACTGTTGCTCTCTCTTCAAATGTAATTTGACTTTTCTCTCATTTTTAGTTTTTAAGTAACTGCTTTTACTTCAGTAATTGACTATACTTTGGCTCCAATTGAAGCTCAATGAAACTATAATTCTTAAGATAGTATTTTGTAAATAAAGATGGTTTACATAGGAAGCTTATGAGTAAATTATTCCTATTTTGTTTTATTCAAGAGTACAGCATTTAATCTGATGAACTCACTATTACATAAACAAGAATGGGAGTTCTAGGTACTTGTGATCTAGCTGATGGAAATATATTTGAAACTCCCAACAAAGAAGTGTATTTAGTATGACTGTAGCAAATGTGAAGTGACTTTAGGCTTAATGAAAAATTGTCACTGATTTTCAGACTGGTTGGGCATATCAGCTAGTTTTTCCATATCAGAATAACTAGAGCATGGGAGGACTATAGGAGGGAACACAACTAAACATGTCACGGAAATAGTAGACCTCAACTACAAAAAAAAATGAAGACCTCTTTTTTATATTCGTTGCTGAGAACATTACATAGCTCTTGAGATATCATATTTCCCACATTAGATTCAAGTGAGTTATGAACTCCCATTGTTACCCCATATACAGATTGCACAATCACATTGTTTACACATCCACTTTTTTACAAAATGCCATATTAGTAACTGTTCTATTCTGCTACCTTTTCTATCCTCTACCCTCCCCCCTCTCCTGCTCTCCCATCTTCTCTCTCTATCCCAGCTGCTGTAATTTAACGTTTGGGAATTGGAAACCACACTTTAAACTCACTCTGCTCCCCATTTTCCCTTTTGTCAAATTACTCATCATCTTCTTCTATTTCTCCTCCTCCTTCTCCTCTTCCTCCTCCTCCTTATACCTTTAATTCATTCATCATACACTCATGCGTTGCTTCATTCATTCACATTCATTCAACACATATGGTGTTGGGGATCCTACTCAGGACCTTTGAAAGTGCGAAGCCAGCACTCTAGTGCTGAGCCAAAACCCCAGCACCTGTCTTTTTGATTTTATGACTGTTTCTATGAAATTCAGAATTGCATTCTGCTATGGTTCACGGATATGTGGATTGACCTAGTCCTTGTTTTCTCAGAGACATTTGGAAAATATATATGAATTATTAGGAGATTGAAATGAAGAAAAAAAGTGGAAATTCCCCAATTTCTTATTCTTAGATTCCATACTCTGATGCTGCCTACCTACTATAAAAACATTTAAACTCTTACTCCCCATTTCTATATCATTGCCAACAAGTGAACATTCACTGCCCTACAACAAACCAGAGAACGCACATTGAACAATGTTTCCCCAGTAGAGACCAAGGCACAATTCTTATTAAAAGAATACCTTAGTCATGAATTAATAGTGAAAGCTTTATTTGAGTGTTAAATGTGCTCTAATTATGTGTTTGTGTTTGTTGATGTGTGTGTGTGTGAGGGGGGGTGTGTGTTTGTGTGTAAAACATGCACTGAGGTGTAAAATAAATGCAGGATTGCAACGGCCTTCTTAAAAATAAGGAGCAGCTTTATCACATTTGAAGCCCAGGGAAGAATCCGCCTGATACTTGACCTACAATTAATTGAAATGTGAAAAATTCAGGCCTAAAAAAACAAAGCCAACAAACAGAATAAATCAAATCAGTCTGTCTCACCTGATTAGATGTCCCCTGCCATGGGCTGTGTAAAATACATGGAGGATCCCGCACTGATTGTTATCTAGAATGACTTCTGCCTGAACTACTATTGGAGAATAGTTGCTGATGTACTGTGGTTCTTATACCAGTAAACTGGAATGAAGGTAACTTCAGGCTGCAAAGGAATCAATTGATTTTACTAACTGGTTTTTGGAAAACACTGCCATGAAAAATTATCAATATGTTCATAAAGGCATCCACATGTCTCTCCACAGGGGTTTTACTTAATGGGGGAGGGGGGGAGGTCTGGATATAACTTAACTGTCCATTAGTAGGTTGAACAATATAATGGGAATCACAGTGCACATACCAATTTGAACTCAACCTAGGTAACATAGATTCATCTCTGTGTTATAGGCCTGCTTCTGAAAAACACAAGGTAGTGCTCCAAAAGCAGAACGATACTTTCAGAATACCATGTTATGTTTGTAAATAGAGAGACAGATAGATATACAGAAATCAAAAATCTGAAAATGGTCTGGAAGTGTACATTTCAATAACTTACAATGTCAGTAGTGGGGGATTAATAGCAGACCAAGAAGACTGTATCTGCATGCGAAATGGTTCAATTTTTAAAGAGTTTTTTAAATGACAATGGACAAAAAATTCAAAGGGTTACAGTAAGTATTGAGGAGTGACTTGGTAAAAGGAGCACAGAGGTGAGAAAGGATTAAGTAGAGTTCAATAGAATCAGGTATAATATCTGTACACAGGACTCCATGAACAGGAGCAAAGGGGAAACTTAAAGAAATCATCAGGACTAAGGGGAGATCAGGATTAGGGGGGCTTGTAGGAAGAGCTGGAAAAAAACAAAGCATGCAATGGGCAGAAAATGTGGAAGAAAAGGCCTCACAGGTGGTAAACTGATCCATCTCTCCCTGGTAGTTCAACTGTATGAATAACAGAGAGGCCCGCTAAGTGGGAAAGTACTTGGAAACTCTGTTCATACAGACAACAGAAAGTGCCACCAGAATGAAAAAAGTAAACCTAGTAAGGCAGCTTAGCCCCTTCCCCTTGGTGTTTTATGCCAGCTATCTTTCTTGCTGTGCCTCTGTTCATATACACTGATACGTGTTAGGTCCAAAGGCAGTGACAAACATTGTTACATGTATTGAGGAATCCTCCCAGTTCCACAAAGCACAGCCATTTTACTTAGTGTTCTCAATACCTTCTTTTCGACTCTCATCTCGTTTGAAGAAACACTTTCAGAGGAAAGAAGTTCTCCCTAAGCCACATGTGTCCTTAAGTAAACTATGAATTAAGTGGTATTTCAAGGTGTTTGGGCTGATTCCTCCACATGGCCCGTGAAACCTAGAAAAGTGTCATTCACCAACAGGCATTACATCTTCAATGAGTCCTGTTCATTGCACACCAGGGTCACCTTATTGTCCATTTAATGGTCAGAAAAATAGTGTTACAGTGAGTATCCTTTTTAGTAGTAGGACTAAAGTGTTTTGGACTCGCATGTTCAGATACTGAAAAGGCTCAGGGAAGTCCACTTGAAAGCTGGTCATTCGATACAGGTGCTGGAGAGGAAAACAAGCTACTCTCATTTGGCAACTTTGAGACAGTGATACAGCTCTGGCCATGTAAGTGTAAATAACAACAGGTCTAATCATGCATGGTGGCGTATGGGCTTGGAACTTGCATGCTTACAAAACCAGTGATGACTTGTGCATCTTCTCCTTCGAACCTCATATGTGACTCATCAACAAGTCAAGTGCTAACTTGGGAGGAAAACAATGTTGGGATGTCCTTTTGGTACATCAAGCCATGAACTCGTTGTCTTAACATCAACAATATAATTCACGTTCATGATTTACATCCATTTCATTGAGTAATATTCATCCTTCTCTTGGCTATATATTTATAAGGACCAGCCAGCTTCCTTAGATGTTTTCAAGCCCATGAAAAGTCCAAAAAAAAAAAAAAATCCGAAAGAAGAGATTGAAGAATTTTCAACAAATACTAGTCTAGAAATGCTGACCTGAAAACCAACTGACGTTTTCAATACCCTCTTTTTGGGAACATTTTCTGTGCCGTGCTTCTCAAAAATGACTTGTCATAACTGATTTGTGCCCATGTTAGCAACTCTTCTGAAATTACTGAAAGTAGACTAATGTGAGAGGTTCTCTTTAGAGATAATTCAAATTACTTGCATAGGAAGTGGCAGCAGGTCTGGGGATGTTGTAGCTCACTGGCAGTGACCTTGCCTAGCTTGGGGCTGGCCTGCCATGGATTTTCACCCCAAACACTTGCAAGGAAAAAAAAGGGACGGAAGGGAGAGAAAAAGTTGGAAGGGAGGGAGGCAAAGTTGGAGGGATGGAGGGAGGTAGAAAAGAAGGAAGAAGAAAAGGAGAAAAACCAGGAAGGGAGGAAGGAAGCAAGGAAGGAGGAAATAGGGAGAGTACAAGGGCAGGGAAAGGACTGAGTCACTAAAACTAAAGGCCAAAAAAAACACAAAAAATAAAATAAAATAAAATAAAACAAAAGGCAAGCGACACAAAGACCAATATAGGCCTTGAAAGCTGTTTGAACAGTTTAGACAGCTTTAGAATTTGAGTGACATCAAACTGAATGTTATGATGACTGGATGGAATCTTCCTACTAAGCCCCGCCTTGGCCTGGCCTAAACCAAATCAAGGGGTGTGTGGCATGGGGAGGAATTCTCTCTGGCTGGAGTGGGAGGGACCTAAACCTGTGGCACTTGAGGATGCACTGGGTAGGGAAGGGGACAAGACTCCCCTGATGGGCAGTTGAGCACAACAAGGCTCCTGGGAGCCCTTGATCATGGCTCCCACCACCATACGCCCACCACCTGCCATACGCTCACACCCTGAAGGGGATCGCAGTGGTCTGCTCCGTTGCCTGGTGCAGGTTGGAGTTCCTGACCAAACACCTGAGTGTCCACAGCCTGCGTTGGCCTGCCTGGGCAGGCTGTGGTTGTGGTGGCAAGAGCCAAAGCCGTCTTGGTGTGATGGAGGAGCCAAGGGCTGCCTCTCAGCCATACTAGTGGGTGGTTCTGGAAGAAGCACCAACGTTTGTGGCAGCATTGTCCGAAGACATGAAGCCAGGCCATCTTCCTTATGGCTTTCCTTGGGAGTTGGTGATGTGTACAGCTCTTAGATTTTTGGCTGTTCTCTTACTTTTCTGGAGATGTTTTCAGTCGGTTAGTAGCAGGCTTTACGTGGGAAGAGAAAAAAAGCTGGCTGTAAATCTTGTGGGACTTATTGAAAAAAAGTGTGGACTTCTTGAAAAAGTGAGCCTTGTTGAAAAAGAACATGAAGGCTTAGCCTCATCTTTAAAGGACTGCAGGTTTGAGAAGGGTTCAAGGGAAGCACAACATCTGGAGGCAACCTACGAAAAGCTGCATTGGTCCGAATCCAGCCATGGCGTTGAAATGCTCTTTCTAGAAGAAGAGCTCAAAGCACAGAAGGCTAAACATGGTCAACAGGATGAAATGAGGGCGCATCTATCAAGGAGGATGCAGTCCCTCCAAGGTGAATCTGAAACCCTCAGATCACAAATAGCTGAAGCTAAAACAAGCTGGAGACTCTTTCAAGTGAATGAGGAAGAACTGAACCTGGCAATCAAAGGGGTGCCTTGTTTCCAGTTGACCCAAGGAGTCAGTTCATGAGAAGAGGACCTTTTTTTTCCCTCCACCTCTCCGAGGAAACTTGTATGGGAACCTGGAGATTATTTTCCACCTGGCCCGCCACCCACTCCATTTCCAATGCGAAGTGTCTATGCAGGGAGAGGGTTTTCCTCTCAATCTTCCCCCAAGAGCTGGAATTCAGCCCTCTACACCCGCATTCTGAAAGTACAAGTGATTTCCCTGAAGGGTTCCTTCCACCTGCAAATGAGCCTGTTACTCAACATCCAGAACCAATCAAGAAACCTCATACTGTTGCTCTCTCTTCAAATGTAATTTGACTTTTCTCTCATTTTTAGTTTTTAAGTAACTGCTTTTACTTCAGTAATTGACTATACTTTGGCTCCAATTGAAGCTCAATGAAACTATAATTCTTAAGATAGTATTTTGTAAATAAAGATGGTTTACATAGGAAGCTTATGAGTAAATTATTCCTATTTTGTTTTATTCAAGAGTACAGCATTTAATCTGATGAACTCACTATTACATAAACAAGAATGGGAGTTCTAGGTACTTGTGATCTAGCTGATGGAAATATATTTGAAACTCCCAACAAAGAAGTGTATTTAGTATGACTGTAGCAAATGTGAAGTGACTTTAGGCTTAATGAAAAATTGTCACTGATTTTCAGACTGGTTGGGCATATCAGCTAGTTTTTCCATATCAGAATAACTAGAGCATGGGAGGACTATAGGAGGGAACACAACTAAACATGTCACGGAAATAGGAGACCTCAACTACAAAGAAAAATGAACACCTCTTTTTTATATTCGTTGCTGAGAACATTACATAGCTCTTGAGATATCATATTTCCCACATTAGATTCAAGTGAGTTATGAACTCCCATTGTTACCCCATATACAGATTGCACAATCACATTGTTTACACATCCACATTTTTACAAAATGCCATATTAGTAACTGTTCTATTCTGCTACCTTTTCTATCCTCTACTCTCCCCCCTCTCCTGCCCTCCCATCTTCTCTCTCTATCCCAGCTGCTGTAATTTAACGTTTGGGAATTGGAAACCACACTTTAAACTCACTCTGCTCCCCATTTTCCCTTTTGTCAAATTACTCATCATCTTCTTCTATTTCTCCTCCTCCTTCTCCTCTTCCTCCTCCTCCTTATACCTTTAATTCATTCATCATACACTCATGCATTGCTTCATTCATTCCTTTCACATATGGTTTTGGGGATCCAAATCAGGACCTTTGAAAGTGCGAAGCCAGCACTCTAGTGCTGAGCCAAAACCCCAGCACCTGTCTTTTTGATTTTATGACTGTTTCTATGAAATTCAGAATTGCATTCTGCTATGGTTCACGGATATGTGGATTGACCTAGTCCTTGTTTTCTCAGAGACATTTGGAAAATATATATGAATTATTAGGAGATTGAAATGAAGAAAAAAAGTGGAAATTCCCCAATTTCTTATTCTTAGATTCCATACTCTGACGCTGCCTACCTACTATAAAAGCTTTTAAACTCTTACTCCCCATTTCTATATCATTGCCAACAAGTGAACATTCACTGCCCTACAACAAACCAGAGAACGCACATTGAACAATGTTTCCCCAGTAGAGACCAAGGCACAATTCTTATTAAAAGAATACCTTAGTCATGAATTAATAGTGAAAGCTTTATTTGAGTGTTAAATGTGCTCTAATTATGTGTTTGTGTTTGTTGATGTGTGTGTGTGTGAGGGGGGGTGTGTTTTTGTGTGTAAAACATGCACTGAGGTGTAAAATAAATGCAGGATTGCAACGGCCTTCTTAAAAAAAAGAAGCAGCTTTATCACATTTGAAGCCCAGGGAAGAATCCGCCTGATACTTGACCTACAATTAATTGAAATGTGAAAAATTCAGGCCTAAAAAAACAAAGCCAACAAACAGAATAAATCTAATCAGTCTGTCTCACCTGATTAGATATCCCCTGCCATGGGCTGTGTAAAATACATGGAGGATCCCGCACTGATTGTTATCTAGAATGACTTCTGCCTGAAATACTATTGGAGAATAGTTGCTGATGTACTGTGGTTCTTATACCAGTAAACTGGAATGAAGGTAACTTCAGGCTGCAAAGGAATCAATTGATTTTACTAACTGGTTTTTGGAAAACACTGCCATGAAAAATTATCAATATGTTCATAAAGGCATCCACATGTCTCTCCACAGGGCTTTTACTTAATGGGGGAGGGGGGAGGTCTGGATATAACTTAACTGTCCATTAGTAGGTAGAACAATATAATGGGAATCACAGTGCACATACCAATTTGAACTCAACCTAGGTAACATGGATTCATCTCTGTGTTATAGGCCTGGTTCTGAAAAACACAATGTAGTGCTCCAAAAGCAGAACGATACTTTCAGAATACCATGTTATGTTTGTAAATAGAGAGACAGATAGATATACAGAAATCAAAAATCTGAAAACGGTCTGGAAGTGTACATTTCAATAACTTACAATGTCAGTAGTGGGGGATTAATAGCAGACCAAGAAGACTGTATCTGCATGCGAAATGGTTCAATTTTTAAAGAGTTTTTTAAATGACAATGGACAAAAAATTCAAAGGGTTACAGTAAGTATTGAGGAGTGACTTGGTAAAAGGAGCACAGAGGTGAGAAAGGATTAAGTAGAGTTCAATAGAATCAGGTATAATATCTGTACACAGGACTCCATGAACAGGAGCAAAGGGGAAACTTAAAGAAATCATCAGGACTAAGGGGAGATCAGGATTAGGGGGGCTTGTAGGAAGAGCTGGAAAAAACCAAAGCATGCAATGGGCAGAAAATGTGGAAGAAAAGGCCTCACAGGTGGTAAACTGATCCATCTCTCCCTGGTAGTTCAACTGTATGAATAACAGAGAGGCCGGCTAAGTGGGAAAGTACTTGGAAACTCTGTTCATACAGACAACAGAAAGTGCCACCAGAGTGAAAAAAGTAAACCTAGTAAGGCAGCTTAGCCCCTTCCCCTTGGTGTTTTATGCCAGCTATCTTTCTTGCTGTGCCTCTGTTCATATACACTGATACGTGTTAGGTCCAAAGGCAGTGACAAACATTGTTACATGTATTGAGGAATCCTCCCAGTTCCACAAAGCACAGCCATTTTACTTAGTGTTCTCAATACCTTCTTTTCGACTCTCATCTCGTTTGAAGAAACACTTTCAGAGGAAAGAAGTTCTCCCTAAGCCACATGTGTCCTTAAGTAAACTATGAATTAAGTGGTATTTCAAGGTGTTTGGGCTGATTCCTCCACATGGCCCGTGAAACCTAGAAAAGTGTCATTCACCAACAGGCATTACATCTTCAATGAGTCCTGTTCATTGCACACCAGGGTCACCTTATTGTCCATTTAATGGTCAGAAAAACAGTGTTACAGTGAGTATCCTTTTTAGTAGTAGGACTAAAGTGTTTTGGACTCGCATGTTCAGATACTGAAAAGGCTCAGGGAAGTCCACTTGAAAGCTGGTCATTCGATACAGGTGCTGGAGAGGAAAACAAGCTACTCTCATTTGGCAACTTTGAGACAGTGATACAGCTCTGGCCATGTAAGTGTAAATAACAACAGGTCTAATCATGCATGGTGGCCTATGGGCTTGGAACTTGCATGCTTACAAAACCAGTGATGACTTGTGCATCTTCTCCTTCGAACCTCATATGTGACTCATCAACAAGTCAAGTGCTAACTTGGGAGGAAAACAATGTTGGGATGTCCTTTTGGTACATCAAGCCATGAACTCGTTGTCTTAACATCAACAATATAATTCACGTTCATGATTTACATCCATTTCAGAGAGTCATATCCATCCTTCTCTTGGCTATATATTTATAAGGACCAGCCAGCTTCCTTAGATGTTTTCAAGCCCATGAAAAGTCCAAAAAAAAAAAAACATCTGAAAGAAGAGTTTGAAGAATTTTCAACAAATACTAGTCTAGAAATGCTGACCTGAAAACCAACTGACGTTTTCAACACCCTCTTTTTGGGAACATTTTCTGTGCCGTGCTTCTCAAAAATGACTTGTCATAACTGATTTGTGCCCATGTTAGCAACTCTTCTGAAATTACTGAAAGTAGACTAATGTGAGAGTTTCTCTTTAGAGATAATTCAAATTACTTGCGTAGGAAGTGGCAGCAGGTCTGGGGATGTTGTAGCTCACTGGCAGTGACCTTGCCTAGCTTGGGGCTGGCCTGCCATGGATTTTCACCCCAAACACTTGCAAGGAAAAAAAAAAGGGACGGAAGGGAGAGAAAAAGTTGGAAGGGAGGGAGGCAAAGTTGGAGGGATGGAGGGAGGTAGAAAAGAAGGAAGAAGAAAAGGAGAAAAACCAGGAAGGGAGGAAGGAAGCAAGGAAGGAGGAAATAGGGAGAGTACAAGGGCAGGGAAAGGACTGAGTCACTAAAACTAAAGGCCAAAAAAAAAACCAAAAAATAAAATAAAATAAAATAAAACAAAAGGCAAGCGACACAAAGACCAATATAGGCCTTGAAAGCTGTTTGAACAGTTTAGACAGCTTTAGAATTTGAGTGACATCAAACTGAATGTTATGATGGCTGGATGGAATCTTCCTACTAAGCCCCGCCTTCGCCTGGCCTAAACCAAATCAAGGGGTGTGTGGCATGGGGAGGAATTCTCTCTGGCTGGAGTGGGAGGGACCTAAACCTGTGGCACTTGAGGATGCACTGGGTAGGGAAGGGGACAAGACTCCCCTGATGGGCAGTTGAGCACAACAAGGCTCCTGGGAGCCCTTGATCATGGCTCCCACCACCATACGCCCACCACCTGCCATACGCTCACACCCTGAAAGGGATCGCAGTGGTCTGCTCCGTTGCCTGGTGCAGGTTGGAGTTCCTGACCAAACACCTGAGTGTCCACAGCCTGCGTTGGCCTGCCTGGGCAGGCTGTGGTTGTGGTGGCAAGAGCCAAAGCCGTCTTGGTGTGATGGAGGAGCCAAGGGCTGCCTCTCAGCCATACTAGTGGGTGGTTCTGGAAGAAGCACCAACGGTTGTGGCAGCATTGTCCGAAGACATGAAGCCAGGCCATCTTCCTTATGGCTTTCCTTGGGAGTTGGTGATGTGTACAGCTCTTAGATTTTTGGCTGTTCTCTTACTTTTCTGGAGATGTTTTCAGTCGGTTAGTAGCAGGCTTTACGTGGGAAGAGAAAAAAAGCTGGCTGTAAATCTTGCGGGACTTATTGAAAAAAAGTGTGGACTTCTTGAAAAAGTGAGCCTTGTTGAAAAAGAACATGAAGGCTTAGCCTCATCTTTAAAGGACTGCAGGTTTGAGAAGGGTTCAAGGGAAGCACAACATCTGGAGGCAACCTACGAAAAGCTGCATTGGTCCGAATCCAGCCATGGCGTTGAAATGCTCTTTCTAGAAGAAGAGCTCAAAGCACAGAAGGCTAAACATGGTCAACAGGATGAAATGAGGGCGCATCTATCAAGGAGGATGCAGTCCCTCCAAGGTGAATCTGAAACCCTCAGATCACAAATAGCTGAAGCTAAAACAAGCTGGAGACTCTTTCAAGTGAATGAGGAAGAACTGAAGCTGGCAATCAAAGGGGTGCCTTGTTTCCAGTTGACCCAAGGAGTCAGTTCATGAGAAGAGGACCTTTTTTTTCCCTCCACCTCTCCGAGGAAACTTGTATGGGAACCTGGAGATTATTTTCCACCTGGCCCGCCACCCACTCCATTTCCAATGCGAAGTGTCTATGCAGGGAGAGGGTTTTCCTCTCAATCTTCCCCCAAGAGCTGGAATTCAGCCCTCTACACCCGCATTCTGAAAGTACAAGTGATTTCCCTGAAGGGTTCCTTCCACCTGCAAATGAGCCTGTTACTCAACATCCAGAACCAATCAAGAAACCTCATACTGTTGCTCTCTCTTCAAATGTAATTTGACTTTTCTCTCATTTTTAGTTTTTAAGTAACTGCTTTTACTTCAGTAATTGACTATACTTTGGCTCCAATTGAAGCTCAATGAAACTATAATTCTTAAGATAGTATTTTGTAAATAAAGATGGTTTACATAGGAAGCTTATGAGTAAATTATTCCTATTTTGTTTTATTCAAGAGTACAGCATTTAATCTGATGAACTCACTATTACATAAACAAGAATGGGAGTTCTAGGTACTTGTGATCTAGCTGATGGAAATATATTTGAAACTCCCAACAAAGAAGTGTATTTAGTATGACTGTAGCAAATGTGAAGTGACTTTAGGCTTAATGAAAAATTGTCACTGATTTTCAGACTGGTTGGGCATATCAGCTAGTTTTTCCATATCAGAATAACTAGAGCATGGGAGGACTATAGGAGGGAACACAACTAAACATGTCACGGAAATAGGAGACCTCAACTACAAAGAAAAATGAAGACCTCTTTTTTATATTCGTTGCTGAGAACATTACATAGCTCTTGAGATATCATATTTCCTACATTAGATTCAAGTGAGTTATGAACTCTCATTGTTACCCCATATACAGATTGCACAATCACATTGTTTACACATCCACATTTTTACAAAATGCCATATTAGTAACTGTTCTATTCTGCTACCTTTTCTATCCTCTACTCTCCCCCCTCTCCTGCCCTCCCATCTTCTCTCTCTATCCCAGCTGCTGTAATTTAACGTTTGGGAATTGGAAACCACACTTTAAACTCACTCTGCTCCCCATTTTCCCTTCTGTCAAATTACTCATCATCTTCTTCTATTTCTCCTCCTCCTTCTCCTCTTCCTCCTCCTCCTAATACCTTTAATTCATTCATCATACACTCATGCATTGCTTCATTCATTCACATTCATTCAACACATATGGTGTTGGGGATCCTACTCAGGACCTTTGAAAGTGCGAAGCCAGCACTCTAGTGCTGAGCCAAAACCCCAGCACCTGTCTTTTTGATTTTATGACTGTTTATATGAAATTCAGAATTGCATTCTGCTATGGTTCACGGTTATGTGGATTGACCTAGTCCTTGTTTTCTCAGAGACATTTGGAAAATATATATGAATTATTAGGAGATTGAAATGAAGAAAAAAAGTGGAAATTCCCCAATTTCTTATTCTTAGATTCCATACTCTGACGCTGCCTACCTACTATAAAAACATTTAAACTCTTACTCCCCATTTCTATATCATTGCCAACAAGTGAACATTCACTGCCCTTCAACAAACCAGAGAACGCACATTGAACAATGTTTCCCCAGTAGAGACCAAGGCACAATTCTTATTAAAAGAATACCTTAGTCATGAATTAATTGTGAAAGCTTTATTTGAGTGCTAAATGTGCTCTAATTATGTGTTTGTGTTTGTTGATGTGTGTGTGTGTGAGGTGGGGGTGTGTGTTTGTGTGTAAAACATGCACTGAGGTGTAAAATAAATGCAGGATTGCAACGGCCTTCTTAAAAATAAGAAGCAGCTTTATCACATTTCAAGCCCAGTGAAGAATCCGCCTGATACTTGACCTACAATTAATTGAAATGTGAAAAATTCAGGCCTAAAAAAACAAAGCCTACAAACAGAATAAATCTAATCAGTCTGTCTCACCTGATTAGATGTCCCCTGCCATGGGCTGTGTAAAATACATGGAGGATCCCGCACTGATTGTTATCTAGAATGACTTCTGCCTGAAATACTATTGGAGAATAGTTGCTGATGTACTGTGGTTCTTATACCAGTAAACTGGAATGAAGGTAACTTCAGGCTGCAAAGGAATCAATTGATTTTACTAACTGGTTTTTGGAAAACACTGCCATGAAAAATTATCAATATGTTCATAAAGGCATCCACATGTCTCTCCACAGGGGTTTTACTTAATGGGGGAGGGGGGGAGGTCTGGATATAACTTAACTGTCCATTAGTAGGTAGAACAATATAATGGGAATCACAGTGCACATACCAATTTGAACTCAACCTAGGTAACATGGATTCATCTCTGTGTTATAGGCCTGCTTCTGAAAAACACAATGTAGTGCTCCAAAAGCAGAACGATACTTTCAGAATACCATGTTATGTTTGTAAATAGAGAGACAGATAGATATACAGAAATCAAAAATCTGAAAACGGTCTGGAAGTGTACATTTCAATAACTTACAATGTCAGTAGTGGGGGATTAATAGCAGACCAAGAAGACTGTATCTGCATGCGAAATGGTTCAATTTTTAAAGAGTTTTTTAAATGACCATGGACAAAAAATTCAAAGGGTTACAGTAAGTATTGAGGAGTGACTTGGTAAAAGGAGCACAGAGGTGAGAAAGGATTAAGTAGAGTTCAATAGAATCAGGTATAATATCTGTACACAGGACTCCATGAACAGGAGCAAAGGGGAAACTTAAAGAAATCATCAGGACTAAGGGGAGATCAGGATTAGGGGGGCTTGTAGGAAGAGCTGGAAAAAACCAAAGCATGCAATGGGCAGAAAATGTGGAAGAAAAGGCCTCACAGGTGGTAAACTGATCCATCTCTCCCTGGTAGTTCAACTGTATGAATAACAGAGAGGCCGGCTAAGTGGGAAAGTACTTGGAAACTCTGTTCATACAGACAACAGAAAGTGCCACCAGAGTGAAAAAAGTAAACCTAGTAAGGCAGCTTAGCCCCTTCCCCTTGGTGTTTTATGCCAGCTATCTTTCTTGCTGTGCCTCTGTTCATATACACTGATACGTGTTAGGTCCAAAGGCAGTGACAAACACTGTTACATGTATTGAGGAATCCTCCCAGTTCCACAAAGCACAGCCATTTTACTTAGTGTTCTCAATACCTTCTTTTCGACTCTCATCTCGTTTGAAGAAACACTTTCAGAGGAAAGAAGTTCTCCCTAAGCCACATGTGTCCTTAAGTAAACTATGAATTAAGTGGTATTTCAAGGTGTTTGGGCTGATTCCTCCACATGGCCCGTGAAACCTAGAAAAGTGTCATTCACCAACAGGCATTACATCTTCAATGAGTCCTGTTCATTGCACACCAGGGTCACCTTATTGTCCATTTAATGGTCAGAAAAACAGTGTTACAGTGAGTATCCTTTTTAGTAGTAGGACTAAAGAGTTTTGGACTCGCATGTTCAGATACTGAAAAGGCTCAGGGAAGTCCACTTGAAAGCTGGTCATTCGATACAGGTGCTGGAGAGGAAAACAAGCTACTCTCATTTGGCAACTTTGAGACAGTGATACAGCTCTGGCCATGTAAGTGTAAATAACAACAGGTCTAATCATGCATGGTGGCCTATGGGCTTGGAACTTGCATGCTTACAAAACCAGTGATGACTTGTGCATCTTCTCCTTCGAACCTCATATGTGACTCATCAACAAGTCAAGTGCTAACTTGGGAGGAAAACAATGTTGGGATGTCCTTTTGGTACATCAAGCCATGAACTCGTTGTCTTAACATCAGCAATATAATTCACGTTCATGATTTACATCCATTTCAGAGAGTCATATCCATCCTTCTCTTGGCTATATATTTATAAGGACCAGCCAGCTTCCTTAGATGTTTTCAAGCCCATGAAAAGTCCAAAAAAAAAAAACATCTGAAAGAAGAGTTTGAAGAATTTTCAACAAATACTAGTCTAGAAATGCTGACCTGAAAACCAACTGACGTTTTCAACACCCTCTTTTTGGGAACATTTTCTGTGCCGTGCTTCTCAAAAATGACTTGTCATAACTGATTTGTGCCCATGTTAGCAACTCTTCTGAAATTACTGAAAGTAGACTAATGTGAGAGTTTCTCTTTAGAGATAATTCAAATTACTTGCGTAGGAAGTGGCAGCAGGTCTGGGGATGTTGTAGCTCACTGGCAGTGACCTTGCCTAGCTTGGGGCTGGCCTGCCATGGATTTTCACCCCAAACACTTGCAAGGAAAAAAAAAAGGGACGGAAGGGAGAGAAAAAGTTGGAAGGGAGGGAGGCAAAGTTGGAGGGATGGAGGGAGGTAGAAAAGAAGGAAGAAGAAAAGGAGAAAAACCAGGAAGGGAGGAAGGAAGCAAGGAAGGAGGAAATAGGGAGAGTACAAGGGCAGGGAAAGGACTGAGTCACTAAAACTAAAGGCCAAAAAAAAAACCAAAAAATAAAATAAAATAAAATAAAACAAAAGGCAAGCGACACAAAGACCAATATAGGCCTTGAAAGCTGTTTGAACAGTTTAGACAGCTTTAGAATTTGAGTGACATCAAACTGAATGTTATGATGACTGGATGGAATCTTCCTACTAAGCCCCGCCTTGGCCTGGCCTAAACCAAATCAAGGGGTGTGTGGCATGGGGAGGAATTCTCTCTGGCTGGAGTGGGAGGGACCTAAACCTGTGGCACTTGAGGATGCACTGGGTAGGGAAGGGGACAAGACTCCCCTGATGGGCAGTTGAGCACAACAAGGCTCCTGGGAGCCCTTGATCATGGCTCCCACCACCATACGCCCACCACCTGCCATACGCTCACACCCTGAAGGGGATCGCAGTGGTCTGCTCCGTTGCCTGGTGCAGGTTGGAGTTCCTGACCAAACACCTGAGTGTCCACAGCCTGCGTTGGCCTGCCTGGGCAGGCTGTGGTTGTGGTGGCAAGAGCCAAAGCCGTCTTGGTGTGATGGAGGAGCCAAGGGCTGCCTCTCAGCCATACTAGTGGGTGGTTCTGGAAGAAGCACCAACGGTTGTGGCAGCATTGTCCGAAGACATGAAGCCAGGCCATCTTCCTTATGGCTTTCCTTGGGAGTTGGTGATGTGTACAGCTCTTAGATTTTTGGCTGTTCTCTTACTTTTCTGGAGATGTTTTCAGTCGGTTAGTAGCAGGCTTTACGTGGGAAGAGAAAAAAAGCTGGCTGTAAATCTTGCGGGACTTATTGAAAAAAAGTGTGGACTTCTTGAAAAAGTGAGCCTTGTTGAAAAAGAACATGAAGGCTTAGCCTCATCTTTAAAGGACTGCAGGTTTGAGAAGGGTTCAAGGGAAGCACAACATCTGGAGGCAACCTACGAAAAGCTGCATTGGTCCGAATCCAGCCATGGCGTTGAAATGCTCTTTCTAGAAGAAGAGCTCAAAGCACAGAAGGCTAAACATGGTCAACAGGATGAAATGAGGGCGCATCTATCAAGGAGGATGCAGTCCCTCCAAGGTGAATCTGAAACCCTCAGATCACAAATAGCTGAAGCTAAAACAAGCTGGAGACTCTTTCAAGTGAATGAGGAAGAACTGAAGCTGGCAATCAAAGGGGTGCCTTGTTTCCAGTTGACCCAAGGAGTCAGTTCATGAGAAGAGGACCTTTTTTTCCCTCCACCTCTCCGAGGAAACTTGTATGGGAACCTGGAGATTATTTTCCACCTGGCCCGCCACCCACTCCATTTCCAATGCGAAGTGTCTATGCAGGGAGAGGGTTTTCCTCTCAATCTTCCCCCAAGAGCTGGAATTCAGCCCTCTACACCCGCATTCTGAAAGTACAAGTGATTTCCCTGAAGGGTTCCTTCCACCTGCAAATGAGCCTGTTACTCAACATCCAGAACCAATCAAGAAACCTCATACTGTTGCTCTCTCTTCAAATGTAATTTGACTTTTCTCTCATTTTTAGTTTTTAAGTAACTGCTTTTACTTCAGTAATTGACTATACTTTGGCTCCAATTGAAGCTCAATAAAACTATAATTCTTAAGATAGTATTTTGTAAATAAAGATGGTTTACATAGGAAGCTTATGAGTAAATTATTCCTATTTTGTTTTATTCAAGAGTACAGCATTTAATCTGATGAACTCACTATTACATAAACAAGAATGGGAGTTCTAGGTACTTGTGATCTAGCTGATGGAAATATATTTGAAACTCCCAACAAAGAAGTGTATTTAGTATGACTGTAGCAAATGTGAAGTGACTTTAGGCTTAATGAAAAATTGTCACTGATTTTCAGACTGGTTGGGCATATCAGCTAGTTTTTCCATATCAGAATAACTAGAGCATGGGAGGACTATAGGAGGGAACACAACTAAACATGTCACGGAAATAGGAGATCTCAACTACAAAAAAAAATGAAGACCTCTTTTTTATATTCGTTGCTGAGAACATTACATAGCTCTTGAGATATCATATTTCCTACATTAGATTCAAGTGAGTTATGAACTCCCATTGTTACCCCATATACAGATTGCACAATCACATTGTTTACACATCCACTTTTTTACAAAATGCCATATTAGTAACTGTTCTATTCTGCTACCTTTTCTATCCTCTACTCTCCCCCCTCTCCTGCCCTCCCATCTTCTCTCTCTATCCCAGCTGCTGTAATTTAACGTTTGGGAATTGGAAACCACACTTTAAACTCACTCTGCTCCCCATTTTCCCTTCTGTCAAATTACTCATCATCTTCTTCTATTTCTCCTCCTCCTTCTCCTCTTCCTCCTCCTCCTTATACCTTTAATTCATTCATCATACACTCATGCATTGCTTCATTCATTCCTTTCACATATGGTTTTGGGGATCCAAATCAGGACCTTTGAAAGTGCGAAGCCAGCACTCTAGTGCTGAGCCAAAACCCCAGCACCTGTCTTTTTGATTTTATGACTGTTTCTATGAAATTCAGAATTGCATTCTGCTATGGTTCACGGATATGTGGATTGACCTAGTCCTTGTTTTCTCAGAGACATTTGGAAAATATATATGAATTATTAGGAGATTGAAATGAAGAAAAAAAGTGGAAATTCCCCAATTTCTTATTCTTAGATTCCATACTCTGACGCTGCCTACCTACTATAAAAACATTTAAACTCTTACTTCCCATTTCTATATCATTGCCAACAAGTGAACATTCACTGCCCTACAACAAACCAGAGAACGCACATTGAACAATGTTTCCCCAGTAGAGACCAAGGCACAATTCTTATTAAAAGAATACCTTAGTCATGAATTAATAGTGAAAGCTTTATTTGAGTGCTAAATGTGCTCTAATTATGTGTTTGTGTTTGTTGATGTGTGTGTGTGTGAGGTGGGGGTGTGTGTTTGTGTGTAAAACATGCACTGAGGTGTAAAATAAATGCAGGATTGCAACGGCCTTCTTAAAAATAAGAAGCAGCTTTATCACATTTCAAGCCCAGTGAAGAATCCGCCTGATACTTGACCTACAATTAATTGAAATGTGAAAAATTCAGGCCTAAAAAAACAAAGCCTACAAACAGAATAAATCTAATCAGTCTGTCTCACCTGATTAGATGTCCCCTGCCATGGGCTGTGTAAAATACATGGAGGATCCCGCACTGATTGTTATCTAGAATGACTTCTGCCTGAAATACTATTGGAGAATAGTTGCTGATGTACTGTGGTTCTTATACCAGTAAACTGGAATGAAGGTAACTTCAGGCTGCAAAGGAATCAATTGATTTTACTAACTGGTTTTTGGAAAACACTGCCATGAAAAATTATCAATATGTTCATAAAGGCATCCACATGTCTCTCCACAGGGGTTTTACTTAATGGGGGAGGGGGGGAGGTCTGGATATAACTTAACTGTCCATTAGTAGGTAGAACAATATAATGGGAATCACAGTGCACATACCAATTTGAACTCAACCTAGGTAACATGGATTCATCTCTGTGTTATAGGCCTGCTTCTGAAAAACACAATGTAGTGCTCCAAAAGCAGAACGATACTTTCAGAATACCATGTTATGTTTGTAAATAGAGAGACAGATAGATATACAGAAATCAAAAATCTGAAAACGGTCTGGAAGTGTACATTTCAATAACTTACAATGTCAGTAGTGGGGGATTAATAGCAGACCAAGAAGACTGTATCTGCATGCGAAATGGTTCAATTTTTAAAGAGTTTTTTAAATGACAATGGACAAAAAATTCAAAGGGTTACAGTAAGTATTGAGGAGTGACTTGGTAAAAGGAGCACAGAGGTGAGAAAGGATTAAGTAGAGTTCAATAGAATCAGGTATAATATCTGTACACAGGACTCCATGAACAGGAGCAAAGGGGAAACTTAAAGAAATCATCAGGACTAAGGGGAGATCAGGATTAGGGGGGCTTGTAGGAAGAGCTTGAAAAAACCAAAGCATGCAATGGGCAGAAAATGTGGAAGAAAAGGCCTCACAGGTGGTAAACTGATCCATCTCTCCCTGGTAGTTCAACTGTATGAATAACAGAGAGGCCGGCTAAGTGGGAAAGTACTTGGAAACTCTGTTCATACAGACAACAGAAAGTGCCACCAGAGTGAAAAAAAGTAAACCTAGTAAGGCAGCTTAGCCCCTTACCCTTGGTGTTTTATGCCAGCTATCTTTCTTGCTGTGCCTCTGTTCATATACACTGATACGTGTTAGGTCCAAAGGCAGTGACAAACATTGTTACATGTATTGAGGAATCCTCCCAGTTCCACAAAGCACAGCCATTTTACTTAGTGTTCTCAATACCTTCTTTTCGACTCTCATCTCGTTTGAAGAAACACTTTCAGAGGAAAGAAGTTCTCCCTAAGCCACATGTGTCCTTAAGTAAACTATGAATTAAGTGGTATTTCAAGGTGTTTGGGCTGATTCCTCCACATGGCCCGTGAAACCTAGAAAAGTGTCATTCACCAACAGGCATTACATCTTCAATGAGTCCTGTTCATTGCACACCAGGGTCACCTTATTGTCCATTTAATGGTCAGAAAAACAGTGTTACAGTGAGTATCCTTTTTAGTAGTAGGACTAAAGTGTTTTGGACTCGCATGTTCAGATACTGAAAAGGCTCAGGGAAGTCCACTTGAAAGCTGGTCATTCGATACAGGTGCTGGAGAGGAAAACAAGCTACTCTCATTTGGCAACTTTGAGACAGTGATACAGCTCTGGCCATGTAAGTGTAAATAACAACAGGTCTAATCATGCATGGTGGCCTATGGGCTTGGAACTTGCATGCTTACAAAACCAGTGATGACTTGTGCATCTTCTCCTTCGAACCTCATATGTGACTCATCAACAAGTCAAGTGCTAACTTGGGAGGAAAACAATGTTGGGATGTCCTTTTGGTACATCAAGCCATGAACTCGTTGTCTTAACATCAACAATATAATTCACGTTCATGATTTACATCCATTTCAGAGAGTCATATCCATCCTTCTCTTGGCTATATATTTATAAGGACCAGCCAGCTTCCTTAGATGTTTTCAAGCCCATGAAAAGTCCAAAAAAAAAAAAAAACATCTGAAAGAAGAGTTTGAAGAATTTTCAACAAATACTAGTCTAGAAATGCTGACCTGAAAACCAACTGACGTTTTCAACACCCTCTTTTTGGGAACATTTTCTGTGCCGTGCTTCTCAAAAATGACTTGTCATAACTGATTTGTGCCCATGTTAGCAACTCTTATGAAATTACTGAAAGTAGACTAATGTGAGAGTTTCTCTTTAGAGATAATTCAAATTACTTGCGTAGGAAGTGGCAGCAGGTCTGGGGATGTTGTAGCTCACTGGCAGTGACCTTGCCTAGCTTGGGGCTGGCCTGCCATGGATTTTCACCCCAAACACTTGCAAGAAAAAAAAAAAGGGATGGAAGGGAGAGAAAAAGTTGGAAGGGAGGGAGGCAAAGTTGGAGGGATGGAGGGAGGTAGAAAAGAAGGAAGAAGAAAAGGAGAAAAACCAGGAAGGGAGGAAGAGAAGCAAGGAAGGAGGAAATAGGGAGAGTACAAGGGCAGGGAAAGGACTGAGTCACTAAAACTAAAGGCCAAAAAAAAAAAAACAAAAAATAAAATAAAATAAAATAAAACAAAAGGCAAGCGACACAAAGACCAATATAGGCCTTGAAAGCTGTTTGAACAGTTTAGACAGCTTTAGAATTTGAGTGACATCAAACTGAATGTTATGATGACTGGATGGAATCTTCCTACTAAGCCCCGCCTTGGCCTGGCCTAAACCAAATCAAGGGGTGTGTGGCATGGGGAGGAATTCTCTCTGGCTGGAGTGGGAGGGACCTAAACCTGTGGCACTTGAGGATGCACTGGGTAGGGAAGGGGACAAGACTCCCCTGATGGGCAGTTGAGCACAACAAGGCTCCTGGGAGCCCTTGATCATGGCTCCCACCACCATACGCCCACCACCTGCCATACGCTCACACCCTGAAGGGGATCGCAGTGGTCTGCTCCGTTGCCTGGTGCAGGTTGGAGTTCCTGACCAAACACCTGAGTGTCCACAGCCTGCGTTGGCCTGCCTGGGCAGGCTGTGGTTGTGGTGGCAAGAGCCAAAGCCGTCTTGGTGTGATGGAGGAGCCAAGGGCTGCCTCTCAGCCATACTAGTGGGTGGTTCTGGAAGAAGCACCAACGGTTGTGGCAGCATTGTCCGAAGACATGAAGCCAGGCCATCTTCCTTATGGCTTTCCTTGGGAGTTGGTGATGTGTACAGCTCTTAGATTTTTGGCTGTTCTCTTACTTTTCTGGAGATGTTTTCAGTCGGTTAGTAGCAGGCTTTACGTGGGAAGAGAAAAAAAGCTGGCTGTAAATCTTGCGGGACTTATTGAAAAAAAGTGTGGACTTCTTGAAAAAGTGAGCCTTGTTGAAAAAGAACATGAAGGCTTAGCCTCATCTTTAAAGGACTGCAGGTTTGAGAAGGGTTCAAGGGAAGCACAACATCTGGAGGCAACCTACGAAAAGCTGCATTGGTCCGAATCCAGCCATGGCGTTGAAATGCTCTTTCTAGAAGAAGAGCTCAAAGCACAGAAGGCTAAACATGGTCAACAGGATGAAATGAGGGCGCATCTATCAAGAAGGATACAGTCCCTCCAAGGTGAATCTGAAACCCTCAGATCACAAATAGCTGAAGCTAAAACAAGCTGGAGACTCTTTCAAGTGAATGAGGAAGAACTGAAGCTGGCAATCAAAGGGGTGCCTTGTTTCCAGTTGACCCAAGGAGTCAGTTCATGAGAAGAGGACCTTTTTTTCCCTCCACCTCTCCGAGGAGACTTGTATGGGAACCTGGAGATTATTTTCCACCTGGCCCGCCACCCACTCCATTTCCAATGCGAAGTGTCTATGCAGGGAGAGGGTTTTCCTCTCAATCTTCCCCCAAGAGCTGGAATTCAGCCCTCTACACCCGCATTCTGAAAGTACAAGTGATTTCCCTGAAGGGTTCCTTCCACCTGCAAATGAGCCTGTTACTCAACATCCAGAACCAATCAAGAAACCTCATACTGTTGCTCTCTCTTCAAATGTAATTTGACTTTTCTCTCATTTTTAGTTTTTAAGTAACTGCTTTTACTTCAGTAATTGACTATACTTTGGCTCCAATTGAAGCTCAATGAAACTATAATTCTTAAGATAGTATTTTGTAAATAAAGATGGTTTACATAGGAAGCTTATGAGTAAATTATTCCTATTTTGTTTTATTCAAGAGTACAGCATTTAATCTGATGAACTCACTATTACATAAACAAGAATGGGAGTTCTAGGTACTTGTGATCTAGCTGATGGAAATATATTTGAAACTCCCAACAAAGAAGTGTATTTAGTATGACTGTAGCAAATGTGAAGTGACTTTAGGCTTAATGAAAAATTGTCACTGATTTTCAGACTGGTTGGGCATATCAGCTAGTTTTTCCATATCAGAATAACTAGAGCATGGGAGGACTATAGGAGGGAACACAACTAAACATGTCACGGAAATAGATCTCAACTACAAAGTAAAATGAACACCTCTTTTTTATATTCGTTGCTGAAAACATTACATAGCTCTTGAGATATCATATTTCCTACATTAGATTCAAGTGAGTTATGAACTCCCATTGTTACCCCATATACAGATTGCACAATCACATTGTTTACACATCCACATTTTTACAAAATGCCATATTAGTAACTGTTGTATTCTGCTACCTTTTCTATCCTCTACTCTCCGACCTCTCCTGCCCTCCCATCTTCTCTCTCTATCCCAGCTGCTGTAATTTAACGTTTGGGAATTGGAAACCACACTTTAAACTCACTCTGCTCCCCATTTTCCCTTCTGTCAAATTACTCATCATCTTCTTCTATTTCTCCTCCACCTTCTCCTCTTCCTCCTCCTCCTTATACCTTTAATTCATTCATCATACACTCATGCATTGCTTCATTCATTCCTTTCACATATGGTTTTGGGGATCCAAATCAGGACCTTTGAAAGTGCGAAGCCAGCACTCTAGTGCTGAGCCAAAACCCCAGCACCTGTCTTTTTGATTTTATGACTGTTTCTATGAAATTCAGAATTGCATTCTGATATGGTTCACGGATATGTGGATTGACCTAGTCCTTGTTTTCTCAGAGACATTTGGAAAATATATATGAATTATTAGGAGATTGAAATGAAGAAAAAAAGTGGAAATTCCCCAATTTCTTATTCTTAGATTCCATACTCTGACGCTGCCTACCTACTATAAAAACATTTAAACTCTTACTTCCCATTTCTATATCATTGCCAACAAGTGAACATTCACTGCCCTACAACAAACCAGAGAACGCACATTGAACAATGTTTCCCCAGTAGAGACCAAGGCACAATTCTTATTAAAAGAATACCTTAGTCATGAATTAATAGTGAAAGCTTTATTTGAGTGCTAAATGTGCTCTAATTATGTGTTTGTGTTTGTTGATGTGTGTGTGTGTGAGGTGGGGGTGTGTGTTTGTGTGTAAAACATGCACTGAGGTGTAAAATAAATGCAGGATTGCAACGGCCTTCTTAAAAATAAGAAGCAGCTTTATCACATTTCAAGCCCAGTGAAGAATCCGCCTGATACTTGACCTACAATTAATTGAAATGTGAAAAATTCAGGCCTAAAAAAACAAAGCCTACAAACAGAATAAATCTAATCAGTCTGTCTCACCTGATTAGATGTCCCCTGCCATGGGCTGTGTAAAATACATGGAGGATCCCGCACTGATTGTTATCTAGAATGACTTCTGCCTGAAATACTATTGGAGAATAGTTGCTGATGTACTGTGGTTCTTATACCAGTAAACTGGAATGAAGGTAACTTCAGGCTGCAAAGGAATCAATTGATTTTACTAACTGGTTTTTGGAAAACACTGCCATGAAAAATTATCAATATGTTCATAAAGGCATCCACATGTCTCTCCACAGGGGTTTTACTTAATGGGGGAGGGGGGGAGGTCTGGATATAACTTAACTGTCCATTAGTAGGTAGAACAATATAATGGGAATCACAGTGCACATACCAATTTGAACTCAACCTAGGTAACATGGATTCATCTCTGTGTTATAGGCCTGCTTCTGAAAAACACAAGGTAGTGCTCCAAAAGCAGAACGATACTTTCAGAATACCATGTTATGTTTGTAAATAGAGAGACAGATAGGTATACAGAAATCAAAAATCTGAAAACGGTCTGGAAGTGTACATTTCAATAACTTACAATGTCAGTAGTGGGGGATTAATAGCAGACCAAGAAGACTGTATCTGCATGCGAAATGGTTCAATTTTTAAAGAGTTTTTTAAATGACCATGGACAAAAAATTCAAAGGGTTACAGTAAGTATTGAGGAGTGACTTGGTAAAAGGAGCACAGAGGTGAGAAAGGATTAAGTAGAGTTCAATAGAATCAGGTATAATATCTGTACACAGGACTCCATGAACAGGAGCAAAGGGGAAACTTAAAGAAATCATCAGGACTAAGGGGAGATCAGGATTAGGGGGGCTTGTAGGAAGAGCTGGAAAAAACCAAAGCATGCAATGGGCAGAAAATGTGGAAGAAAAGGCCTCACAGGTGGTAAACTGATCCATCTCTCCCTGGTAGTTCAACTGTATGAATAACAGAGAGGCCGGCTAAGTTGGAAAGTACTTGGAAACTCTGTTCATACAGACAACAGAAAGTGCCACCAGAGTGAAAAAAGTAAACCTAGTAAGGCAGCTTAGCCCCTTCCCCTTGGTGTTTTATGCCAGCTATCTTTCTTGCTGTGCCTCTGTTCATATACACTGATACGTGTTAGGTCCAAAGGCAGTGACAAACATTGTTACATGTATTGAGGAATCCTCCCAGTTCCACAAAGCACAGCCATTTTACTTAGTGTTCTCAATACCTTCTTTTCGACTCTCATCTCGTTTGAAGAAACACTTTCAGAGGAAAGAAGTTCTCCCTAAGCCACATGTGTCCTTAAGTAAACTATGAATTAAGTGGTATTTCAAGGTGTTTGGGCTGATTCCTCCACATGGCCCGTGAAACCTAGAAAAGTGTCATTCACCAACAGGCATTACATCTTCAATGAGTCCTGTTCATTGCACACCAGGGTCACCTTATTGTCCATTTAATGGTCAGAAAAACAGTGTTACAGTGAGTATCCTTTTTAGTAGTAGGACTAAAGTGTTTTGGACTCGCATGTTCAGATACTGAAAAGGCTCAGGGAAGTCCACTTGAAAGCTGGTCATTCGATACAGGTGCTGGAGAGGAAAACAAGCTACTCTCATTTGGCAACTTTGAGACAGTGATACAGCTCTGGCCATGTAAGTGTAAATAACAACAGGTCTAATCATGCATGGTGGCCTATGGGCTTGGAACTTGCATGCTTACAAAACCAGTGATGACTTGTGCATCTTCTCCTTCGAACCTCATATGTGACTCATCAACAAGTCAAGTGCTAACTTGGGAGGAAAACAATGTTGGGATGTCCTTTTGGTACATCAAGCCATGAACTCGTTGTCTTAACATCAACAATATAATTCACGTTCATGATTTACATCCATTTCAGAGAGTCATATCCATCCTTCTCTTGGCTATATATTTATAAGGACCAGCCAGCTTCCTTAGATGTTTTCAAGCCCATGAAAAGTCCAAAAAAAAAAAAAAAACATCTGAAAGAAGAGTTTGAAGAATTTTCAACAAATACTAGTCTAGAAATGCTGACCTGAAAACCAACTGACGTTTTCAACACCCTCTTTTTGGGAACATTTTCTGTGCCGTGCTTCTCAAAAATGACTTGTCATAACTGATTTGTGCCCATGTTAGCAACTCTTCTGAAATAACTGAAAGTAGACTAATGTGAGAGTTTCTCTTTAGAGATAATTCAAATTACTTGCGTAGGAAGTGGCAGCAGGTCTGGGGATGTTGTAGCTCACTGGCAGTGACCTTGCCTAGCTTGGGGCTGGCCTGCCATGGATTTTCACCCCAAACACTTGCAAGGAAAAAAAAAAAGGGACGGAAGGGAGAGAAAAATTTGGAAGGGAGGGAAGCAAAGTTGGAGGGATGGAGGGAGGTAGAAAAGAAGGAAGAAGAAAAGGAGAAAAACCAGGAAGGGAGGAAGGAAGCAAGGAAGGAGGAAATAGGGAGAGTACAAGGGTAGGGAAAGGACTGAGTCACTAAAACTAAAGGCCAAAAAAAACACAAAAAATAAAATAAAATAAAATAAAACAAAAGGCAAGCGACACAAAGACCAATATAGGCCTTGAAAGCTGTTTGAACAGTTTAGACAGCTTTAGAATTTGAGTGACATCAAACAGAATGTTATGATGACTGGATGGAATCTTCCTACTAAGCCCCGCCTTGGCCTGGCCTAAACCAAATCAAGGGGTGTGTGGCATGGGGAGGAATTCTCTCTGGCTGGAGTGGGAGGGACCTAAACCTGTGGCACTTGAGGATGCACTGGGTAGGGAAGGGGACAAGACTCCCCTGATGGGCAGTTGAGCACAACAGGGCTCCTGGGAGCCCTTGATCATGGCTCCCACCACCATACGCCCACCACCTGCCATACGCTCACACCCTGAAGGGGATCGCAGTGGTCTGCTCCGTTGCCTGGTGCAGGTTGGAGTTCCTGACCAAACACCTGAGTGTCCACAGCCTGCGTTGGCCTGCCTGGGCAGGCTGTGGTTGTGGTGGCAAGAGCCAAAGCCGTCTTGGTGTGATGGAGGAGCCAAGGGCTGCCTCTCAGCCATACTAGTGGGTGGTTCTGGAAGAAGCACCAACGGTTGTGGCAGCATTGTCCGAAGACATGAAGCCAGGCCATCTTCCTTATGGCTTTCCTTGGGAGTTGGTGATGTGTACAGCTCTTAGATTTTTGGCTGTTCTCTTACTTTTCTGGAGATGTTTTCAGTCGGTTAGTAGCAGGCTTTACGTGGGAAGAGAAAAAAAGCTGGCTGTAAATCTTGCGGGACTTATTGAAAAAAAGTGTGGACTTCTTGAAAAAGTGAGCCTTGTTGAAAAAGAACATGAAGGCTTAGCCTCATCTTTAAAGGACTGCAGGTTTGAGAAGGGTTCAAGGGAAGCACAACATCTGGAGGCAACCTACGAAAAGCTGCATTGGTCCGAATCCAGCCATGGCGTTGAAATGCTCTTTCTAGAAGAAGAGCTCAAAGCACAGAAGGCTAAACATGGTCAACAGGATGAAATGAGGGCGCATCTATCAAGAAGGATGCAGTCCCTCCAAGGTGAATCTGAAACCCTCAGATCACAAATAGCTGAAGCTAAAACAAGCTGGAGACTCTTTCAAGTGAATGAGGAAGAACTGAAGCTGGCAATCAAAGGGGTGCCTTGTTTCCAGTTGACCCAAGGAGTCAGTTCATGAGAAGAGGACCTTTTTTTTCCCTCCACCTCTCCGAGGAAACTTGTATGGGAACCTGGAGATTATTTTCCACCTGGCCCGCCACCCACTCCATTTCCAATGCGAAGTGTCTATGCAGGGAGAGGGTTTTCCTCTCAATCTTCCCCCAAGAGCTGGAATTCAGCCCTCTACACCCGCATTCTGAAAGTACAAGTGATTTCCCTGAAGGGTTCCTTCCACCTGCAAATGAGCCTGTTACTCAACATCCAGAACCAATCAAGAAACCTCATACTGTTGCTCTCTCTTCAAATGTAATTTGACTTTTCTCTCATTTTTAGTTTTTAAGTAACTGCTTTTACTTCAGTAATTGACTATACTTTGGCTCCAATTGAAGCTCAATGAAACTATAATTCTTAAGATAGTATTTTGTAAATAAAGATGGTTTACATAGGAAGCTTATGAGTAAATTATTCCTATTTTGTTTTATTCAAGAGTACAGCATTTAATCTGATGAACTCACTATTACATAAACAAGAATGGGAGTTCTAGGTACTTGTGATCTAGCTGATGGAAATATATTTGAAACTCCCAACAAAGAAGTGTATTTAGTATGACTGTAGCAAATGTGAAGTGACTTTAGGCTTAATGAAAAATTGTCACTGATTTTCAGACTGGTTGGGCATATCAGCTAGTTTTTCCATATCAGAATAACTAGAGCATGGGAGGACTATAGGAGGGAACACAACTAAACATGTCACGGAAATAGATCTCAACTACAAAGTAAAATGAACCTCTTTTTTATATTCGTTGCTGAGAACATTACATAGCTCTTGAGATATCATATTTCCCACATTAGATTCAAGTGAGTTATGAACTCCCATTGTTACCCCATATACAGATTGCACAATCACATTGTTTACACATCCACATTTTTACAAAATGCCATATTAGTAACTGTTCTATTCTGCTACCTTTTCTATCCTCTACTCTCCCCCCTCTCCTGCCCTCCCATCTTCTCTCTCTATCCCAGCTGCTGTAATTTAACGTTTGGGAATTGGAAACCACACTTTAAACTCACTCTGCTCCCCATTTTCCCTTCTGTCAAATTACTCATCATCTTCTTCTATTTCTCCTCCTCCTTCTCCTCTTCCTCCTCCTCCTAATACCTTTAATTCATTCATCATACACTCATGCATTGCTTCATTCATTCACATTCATTCAACACATATGGTGTTGGGGATCCTACTCAGGACCTTTGAAAGTGCGAAGCCAGCACTCTAGTGCTGAGCCAAAACCCCAGCACCTGTCTTTTTGATTTTATGACTGTTTCTATGAAATTAAGAATTGCATTCTGCTATGGTTCACGGTTATGTGGATTGACCTAGTCCTTGTTTTCTCAGAGACATTTGGAAAATATATATGAATTATTAGGAGATTGAAATGAAGAAAAAAAGTGGAAATTCCCCAATTTCTTATTCTTAGATTCCATACTCTGACGCTGCCTACCTACTATAAAAACATTTAAACTCTTACTCCCCATTTCTATATCATTGCCAACAAGTGAACATTCACTGCCCTTCAACAAACCAGAGAACGCACATTGAACAATGTTTCCCCAGTAGAGACCAAGGCACAATTCTTATTAAAAGAATACCTTAGTCATGAATTAATAGTGAAAGCTTTATTTGAGTGCTAAATGTGCTCTAATTATGTGTTTGTGTTTGTTGATGTGTGTGTGTGTGAGGTGGGGGTGTGTGTTTGTGTGTAAAACATGCACTGAGGTGTAAAATAAATGCAGGATTGCAACGGCCTTCTTAAAAATAAGAAGCAGCTTTATCACATTTCAAGCCCAGTGAAGAATCCGCCTGATACTTGACCTACAATTAATTGAAATGTGAAAAATTCAGGCCTAAAAAAACAAAGCCTACAAACAGAATAAATCTAATCAGTCTGTCTCACCTGATTAGATGTCCCCTGCCATGGGCTGTGTAAAATACATGGAGGATCCCGCACTGATTGTTATCTAGAATGACTTCTGCCTGAAATACTATTGGAGAATAGTTGCTGATGTACTGTGGTTCTTATACCAGTAAACTGGAATGAAGGTAACTTCAGGCTGCAAAGGAATCAATTGATTTTACTAACTGGTTTTTGGAAAACACTGCCATGAAAAATTATCAATATGTTCATAAAGGCATCCACATGTCTCTCCACAGGGGTTTTACTTAATGGGGGAGGGGGGGAGGTCTGGATATAACTTAACTGTCCATTAGTAGGTAGAACAATATAATGGGAATCACAGTGCACATACCAATTTGAACTCAACCTAGGTAACATGGATTCATCTCTGTGTTATAGGCCTGCTTCTGAAAAACACAATGTAGTGCTCCAAAAGCAGAACGATACTTTCAGAATACCATGTTATGTTTGTAAATAGAGAGACAGATAGGTATACAGAAATCAAAAATCTGAAAACGGTCTGGAAGTGTACATTTCAATAACTTACAATGTCAGTAGTGGGGGATTAATAGCAGACCAAGAAGACTGTATCTGCATGCGAAATGGTTCAATTTTTAAAGAGTTTTTTAAATGACAATGGACAAAAAATTCAAAGGGTTACAGTAAGTATTGAGGAGTGACTTGGTAAAAGGAGCACAGAGGTGAGAAAGGATTAAGTAGAGTTCAATAGAATCAGGTATAATATCTGTACACAGGACTCCATGAACAGGAGCAAAGGGGAAACTTAAAGAAATCATCAGGACTAAGGGGAGATCAGGATTAGGGGGGCTTGTAGGAAGAGCTTGAAAAAACCAAAGCATGCAATGGGCAGAAAATGTGGAAGAAAAGGCCTCACAGGTGGTAAACTGATCCATCTCTCCCTGGTAGTTCAACTGTATGAATAACAGACAGGCCGGCTAAGTGGGAAAGTACTTGGAAACTCTGTTCATACAGACAACAGAAAGTGCCACCAGAGTGAATAAAGTAAACCTAGTAAGGCAGCTTAGCCCCTTCCTTTTGGTGTTTTATGCCAGCTATATTTCTTGCTGTGCCTCTGTTCATATACACTGATACGTGTTAGGTCCAAAGGCAGTGACAAACATTGTTACATGTATTGAGGAATCCTCCCAGTTCCACAAAGCACAGCCATTTTACTTAGTGTTCTCAATACCTTCTTTTCGACTCTCATCTCGTTTGAAGAAACACTTTCAGAGGAAAGAAGTTCTCCCTAAGCCACATGTGTCCTTAAGTAAACTATGAATTAAGTGGTATTTCAAGGTGTTTGGGCTGATTCCTCCACATGGCCCGTGAAACCTAGAAAAGTGTCATTCACCAACAGGCATTACATCTTCAATGAGTCCTGTTCATTGCACACCAGGGTCACCTTATTGTCCATTTAATGGTCAGAAAAACAGTGTTACAGTGAGTATCCTTTTTAGTAGTAGGACTAAAGTGTTTTGGACTCGCATGTTCAGATACTGAAAAGGCTCAGGGAAGTCCACTTGAAAGCTGGTCATTCGATACAGGTGCTGGAGAGGAAAACAAGCTACTCTCATTTGGCAACTTTGAGACAGTGATACAGCTCTGGCCATGTAAGTGTAAATAACAACAGGTCTAATCATGCATGGTGGCCTATGGGCTTGGAACTTGCATGCTTACAAAACCAGTGATGACTTGTGCATCTTCTCCTTCGAACCTCATATGTGACTCATCAACAAGTCAAGTGCTAACTTGGGAGGAAAACAATGTTGGGATGTCCTTTTGGTACATCAAGCCATGAACTCGTTGTCTTAACATCAACAATATAATTCACGTTCATGATTTACATCCATTTCAGAGAGTCATATCCATCCTTCTCTTGGCTATATATTTATAAGGACCAGCCAGCTTCCTTAGATGTTTTCAAGCCCATGAAAAGTCCAAAAAAAAAAAAAAAACATCTGAAAGAAGAGTTTGAAGAATTTTCAACAAATACTAGTCTAGAAATGCTGACCTGAAAACCAACTGACGTTTTCAACACCCTCTTTTTGGGAACATTTTCTGTGCCGTGCTTCTCAAAAATGACTTGTCATAACTGATTTGTGCCCATGTTAGCAACTCTTATGAAATTACTGAAAGTAGACTAATGTGAGAGTTTCTCTTTAGAGATAATTCAAATTACTTGCGTAGGAAGTGGCAGCAGGTCTGGGGATGTTGTAGCTCACTGGCAGTGACTTGCCTAGCTTGGGGCTGGCCTGCCATGGATTTTCACCCCAAACACTTGCAAGAAAAAAAAAAAGGGATGGAAGGGAGAGAAAAAGTTGGAAGGGAGGGAGGCAAAGTTGGAGTGATGGAGGGAGGTAGAAAAGAAGGAAGAAGAAAAGGAGAAAAACCAGGAAGGGAGGAAGGAAGCAAGGCAGGAGGAAATAGGGAGAGTACAAGGGCAGGGAAAGGACTGAGTCACTAAAACTAAAGGCCAAAAAAAAAAACAAAAAATAAAATAAAATAAAATAAAACAAAAGGCAAGCGACACAAAGACCAATATAGGCCTTGAAAGCTGTTTGAACAGTTTAGACAGCTTTAGAATTTGAGTGACATCAAACTGAATGTTATGATGACTGGATGGAATCTTCCTACTAAGCCCCGCCTTGGCCTGGCCTAAACCAAATCAAGGGGTGTGTGGCATGGGGAGGAATTCTCTCTGGCTGGAGTGGGAGGGACCTAAACCTGTGGCACTTGAGGATGCACTGGGTAGTGAAGGGGACAAGACTCCCCTGATGGGCAGTTGAGCACAACAAGGCTCCTGGGAGCCCTTGATCATGGCTCCCACCACCATACGCCCACCACCTGCCATACGCTCACACCCTGAAGGGGATCGCAGTGGTCTGCTCCGTTGCCTGGTGCAGGTTGGAGTTCCTGACCAAACACCTGAGTGTCCACAGCCTGCGTTGGCCTGCCTGGGCAGGCTGTGGTTGTGGTGGCAAGAGCCAAAGCCGTCTTGGTGTGATGGAGGAGCCAAGGGCTGCCTCTCAGCCATACTAGTGGGTGGTTCTGGAAGAAGCACCAACGGTTGTGGCAGCATTGTCCGAAGACATGAAGCCAGGCCATCTTCCTTATGGCTTTCCTTGGGAGTTGGTGATGTGTACAGCTCTTAGATTTTTGGCTGTTCTCTTACTTTTCTGGAGATGTTTTCAGTCGGTTAGTAGCAGGCTTTACGTGGGAAGAGAAAAAAAGCTGGCTGTAAATCTTGCGGGACTTATTGAAAAAAAGTGTGGACTTCTTGAAAAAGTGAGCCTTGTTGAAAAAGAACATGAAGGCTTAGCCTCATCTTTAAAGGACTGCAGGTTTGAGAAGGGTTCAAGGGAAGCACAACATCTGGAGGCAACCTACGAAAAGCTGCATTGGTCCGAATCCAGCCATGGCGTTGAAATGCTCTTTCTAGAAGAAGAGCTCAAAGCACAGAAGGCTAAACATGGTCAACAGGATGAAATGAGGGCGCATCTATCAAGAAGGATACAGTCCCTCCAAGGTGAATCTGAAACCCTCAGATCACAAATAGCTGAAGCTAAAACAAGCTGGAGACTCTTTCAAGTGAATGAGGAAGAACTGAAGCTGGCAATCAAAGGGGTGCCTTGTTTCCAGTTGACCCAAGGAGTCAGTTCATGAGAAGAGGACCTTTTTTTCCCTCCACCTCTCCGAGGAGACTTGTATGGGAACCTGGAGATTATTTTCCACCTGGCCCGCCACCCACTCCATTTCCAATGCGAAGTGTCTATGCAGGGAGAGGGTTTTCCTCTCAATCTTCCCCCAAGAGCTGGAATTCAGCCCTCTACACCCGCATTCTGAAAGTACAAGTGATTTCCCTGAAGGGTTCCTTCCACCTGCAAATGAGCCTGTTACTCAACATCCAGAACCAATCAAGAAACCTCATACTGTTGCTCTCTCTTCAAATGTAATTTGACTTTTCTCTCATTTTTAGTTTTTAAGTAACTGCTTTTACTTCAGTAATTGACTATACTTTGGCTCCAATTGAAGCTCAATGAAACTATAATTCTTAAGATAGTATTTTGTAAATAAAGATGGTTTACATAGGAAGCTTATGAGTAAATTATTCCTATTTTGTTTTATTCAAGAGTACAGCATTTAATCTGATGAACTCACTATTACATAAACAAGAATGGGAGTTCTAGGTACTTGTGATCTAGCTGATGGAAATATATTTGAAACTCCCAACAAAGAAGTGTATTTAGTATGACTGTAGCAAATGTGAAGTGACTTTAGGCTTAATGAAAAATTGTCACTGATTTTCAGACTGGTTGGGCATATCAGCTAGTTTTTCCATATCAGAATAACTAGAGCATGGGAGGACTATAGGAGGGAACACAACTAAACATGTCACGGAAATAGATCTCAACTACAAAGTAAAATGAACACCTCTTTTTTATATTCGTTGCTGAAAACATTACATAGCTCTTGAGATATCATATTTCCTACATTAGATTCAAGTGAGTTATGAACTCCCATTGTTACCCCATATACAGATTGCACAATCACATTGTTTACACATCCACATTTTTACAAAATGCCATATTAGTAACTGTTCTATTCTGCTACCTTTTCTATCCTCTACTCTCCCCCCTCTCCTGCCCTCCCATCTTCTCTCTCTATCCCAGCTGCTGTAATTTAACGTTTGGGAATTGGAAACCACACTTTAAACTCACTCTGCTCCCCATTTTCCCTTCTGTCAAATTACTCATCATCTTCTTCTATTTCTCCTCCTCCTTCTCCTCTTCCTCCTCCTCCTTATACCTTTAATTCATTCATCATACACTCATGCATTGCTTCATTCATTCCTTTCACATATGGTTTTGGGGATCCAAATCAGGACCTTTGAAAGTGCGAAGCCAGCACTCTAGTGCTGAGCCAAAACCCCAGCACCTGTCTTTTTGATTTTATGACTGTTTCTATGAAATTCAGAATTGCATTCTGCTATGGTTCACGGATATGTGGATTGACCTAGTCCTTGTTTTCTCAGAGACATTTGGAAAATATATATGAATTATTAGGAGATTGAAATGAAGAAAAAAAGTGGAAATTCCCCAATTTCTTATTCTTAGATTCCATACTCTGACGCTGCCTACCTACTATAAAAACATTTAAACTCTTACTTCCCATTTCTGTATCATTGCCAACAAGTGAACATTCACTGCCCTACAACAAACCAGAGAACGCACATTGAACAATGTTTCCCCAGTAGAGACCAAGGCACAATTCTTATTAAAAGAATACCTTAGTCATGAATTAATAGTGAAAGCTTTATTTGAGTGCTAAATGTGCTCTAATTATGTGTTTGTGTTTGTTGATGTGTGTGTGTGTGAGGTGGGGGTGTGTGTTTGTGTGTAAAACATGCACTGAGGTGTAAAATAAATGCAGGATTGCAACGGCCTTCTTAAAAATAAGAAGCAGCTTTATCACATTTCAAGCCCAGTGAAGAATCCGCCTGATACTTGACCTACAATTAATTGAAATGTGAAAAATTCAGGCCTAAAAAAACAAAGCCTACAAACAGAATAAATCTAATCAGTCTGTCTCACCTGATTAGATGTCCCCTGCCATGGGCTGTGTAAAATACATGGAGGATCCCGCACTGATTGTTATCTAGAATGACTTCTGCCTGAAATACTATTGGAGAATAGTTGCTGATGTACTGTGGTTCTTATACCAGTAAACTGGAATGAAGGTAACTTCAGGCTGCAAAGGAATCAATTGATTTTACTAACTGGTTTTTGGAAAACACTGCCATGAAAAATTATCAATATGTTCATAAAGGCATCCACATGTCTCTCCACAGGGGTTTTACTTAATGGGGGAGGGGGGGAGGTCTGGATATAACTTAACTGTCCATTAGTAGGTAGAACAATATAATGGGAATCACAGTGCACATACCAATTTGAACTCAACCTAGGTAACATGGATTCATCTCTGTGTTATAGGCCTGCTTCTGAAAAACACAAGGTAGTGCTCCAAAAGCAGAACGATACTTTCAGAATACCATGTTATGTTTGTAAATAGAGAGACAGATAGGTATACAGAAATCAAAAATCTGAAAACGGTCTGGAAGTGTACATTTCAATAACTTACAATGTCAGTAGTGGGGGATTAATAGCAGACCAAGAAGACTGTATCTGCATGCGAAATGGTTCAATTTTTAAAGAGTTTTTTAAATGACCATGGACAAAAAATTCAAAGGGTTACAGTAAGTATTGAGGAGTGACTTGGTAAAAGGAGCACAGAGGTGAGAAAGGATTAAGTAGAGTTCAATAGAATCAGGTATAATATCTGTACACAGGACTCCATGAACAGGAGCAAAGGGGAAACTTAAAGAAATCATCAGGACTAAGGGGAGATCAGGATTAGGGGGGCTTGTAGGAAGAGCTGGAAAAAACCAAAGCATGCAATGGGCAGAAAATGTGGAAGAAAAGGCCTCACAGGTGGTAAACTGATCCATCTCTCCCTGGTAGTTCAACTGTATGAATAACAGAGAGGCCGGCTAAGTTGGAAAGTACTTGGAAACTCTGTTCATACAGACAACAGAAAGTGCCACCAGAGTGAAAAAAGTAAACCTAGTAAGGCAGCTTAGCCCCTTCCCCTTGGTGTTTTATGCCAGCTATCTTTCTTGCTGTGCCTCTGTTCATATACACTGATACGTGTTAGGTCCAAAGGCAGTGACAAACATTGTTACATGTATTGAGGAATCCTCCCAGTTCCACAAAGCACAGCCATTTTACTTAGTGTTCTCAATACCTTCTTTTCGACTCTCATCTCGTTTGAAGAAACACTTTCAGAGGAAAGAAGTTCTCCCTAAGCCACATGTGTCCTTAAGTAAACTATGAATTAAGTGGTATTTCAAGGTGTTTGGGCTGATTCCTCCACATGGCCCGTGAAACCTAGAAAAGTGTCATTCACCAACAGGCATTACATCTTCAATGAGTCCTGTTCATTGCACACCAGGGTCACCTTATAGTCCATTTAATGGTCAGAAAAACAGTGTTACAGTGAGTATCCTTTTTAGTAGTAGGACTAAAGTGTTTTGGACTCGCATGTTCAGATACTGAAAAGGCTCAGGGAAGTCCACTTGAAAGCTGGTCATTCGATACAGGTGCTGGAGAGGAAAACAAGCTACTCTCATTTGGCAACTTTGAGACAGTGATACAGCTCTGGCCATGTAAGTGTAAATAACAACAGGTCTAATCATGCATGGTGGCCTATGGGCTTGGAACTTGCATGCTTACAAAACCAGTGATGACTTGTGCATCTTCTCCTTCGAACCTCATATGTGACTCATCAACAAGTCAAGTGCTAACTTGGGAGGAAAACAATGTTGGGATGTCCTTTTGGTACATCAAGCCATGAACTCGTTGTCTTAACATCAACAATATAATTCACGTTCATGATTTACATCCATTTCAGAGAGTCATATCCATCCTTCTCTTGGCTATATATTTATAAGGACCAGCCAGCTTCCTTAGATGTTTTCAAGCCCATGAAAAGTCCAAAAAAAAAAAAAACATCTGAAAGAAGAGTTTGAAGAATTTTCAACAAATACTAGTCTAGAAATGCTGACCTGAAAACCAACTGACGTTTTCAACACCCTCTTTTTGGGAACATTTTCTGTGCCGTGCTTCTCAAAAATGACTTGTCATAACTGATTTGTGCCCATGTTAGCAACTCTTCTGAAATAACTGAAAGTAGACTAATGTGAGAGTTTCTCTTTAGAGATAATTCAAATTACTTGCGTAGGAAGTGGCAGCAGGTCTGGGGATGTTGTAGCTCACTGGCAGTGACCTTGCCTAGCTTGGGGCTGGCCTGCCATGGATTTTCACCCCAAACACTTGCAAGGAAAAAAAAAAAGGGACGGAAGGGAGAGAAAAATTTGGAAGGGAGGGAAGCAAAGTTGGAGGGATGGAGGGAGGTAGAAAAGAAGGAAGAAGAAAAGGAGAAAAACCAGGAAGGGAGGAAGGAAGCAAGGAAGGAGGAAATAGGGAGAGTACAAGGGTAGGGAAAGGACTGAGTCACTAAAACTAAAGGCCAAAAAAAACACAAAAAATAAAATAAAATAAAATAAAACAAAAGGCAAGCGACACAAAGACCAATATAGGCCTTGAAAGCTGTTTGAACAGTTTAGACAGCTTTAGAATTTGAGTGACATCAAACAGAATGTTATGATGACTGGATGGAATCTTCCTACTAAGCCCCGCCTTGGCCTGGCCTAAACCAAATCAAGGGGTGTGTGGCATGGGGAGGAATTCTCTCTGGCTGGAGTGGGAGGGACCTAAACCTGTGGCACTTGAGGATGCACTGGGTAGGGAAGGGGACAAGACTCCCCTGATGGGCAGTTGAGCACAACAGGGCTCCTGGGAGCCCTTGATCATGGCTCCCACCACCATACGCCCACCACCTGCCATACGCTCACACCCTGAAGGGGATCGCAGTGGTCTGCTCCGTTGCCTGGTGCAGGTTGGAGTTCCTGACCAAACACCTGAGTGTCCACAGCCTGCGTTGGCCTGCCTGGGCAGGCTGTGGTTGTGGTGGCAAGAGCCAAAGCCATCTTGGTGTGATGGAGGAGCCAAGGGCTGCCTCTCAGCCATACTAGTGGGTGGTTCTGGAAGAAGCACCAACGGTTGTGGCAGCATTGTCCGAAGACATGAAGCCAGGCCATCTTCCTTATGGCTTTCCTTGGGAGTTGGTGATGTGTACAGCTCTTAGATTTTTGGCTGTTCTCTTACTTTTCTGGAGATGTTTTCAGTCGGTTAGTAGCAGGCTTTACGTGGGAAGAGAAAAAAAGCTGGCTGTAAATCTTGCGGGACTTATTGAAAAAAAGTGTGGACTTCTTGAAAAAGTGAGCCTTGTTGAAAAAGAACATGAAGGCTTAGCCTCATCTTTAAAGGACTGCAGGTTTGAGAAGGGTTCAAGGGAAGCACAACATCTGGAGGCAACCTACGAAAAGCTGCATTGGTCCGAATCCAGCCATGGCGTTGAAATGCTCTTTCTAGAAGAAGAGCTCAAAGCACAGAAGGCTAAACATGGTCAACAGGATGAAATGAGGGCGCATCTATCAAGAAGGATGCAGTCCCTCCAAGGTGAATCTGAAACCGTCAGATCACAAATAGCTGAAGCTAAAACAAGCTGGAGACTCTTTCAAGTGAATGAGGAAGAACTGAAGCTGGCAATCAAAGGGGTGCCTTGTTTCCAGTTGACCCAAGGAGTCAGTTCATGAGAAGAGGACCTTTTTTTTTCCCTCCACCTCTCCGAGGAAACTTGTATGGGAACCTGGAGATTATTTTCCACCTGGCCCGCCACCCACTCCATTTCCAATGCGAAGTGTCTATGCAGGGAGAGGGTTTTCCTCTCAATCTTCCCCCAAGAGCTGGAATTCAGCCCTCTACACCCGCATTCTGAAAGTACAAGTGATTTCCCTGAAGGGTTCCTTCCACCTGCAAATGAGCCTGTTACTCAACATCCAGAACCAATCAAGAAACCTCATACTGTTGCTCTCTCTTCAAATGTAATTTGACTTTTCTCTCATTTTTAGTTTTTAAGTAACTGCTTTTACTTCAGTAATTGACTATACTTTGGCTCCAATTGAAGCTCAATGAAACTATAATTCTTAAGATAGTATTTTGTAAATAAAGATGGTTTACATAGGAAGCTTATGAGTAAATTATTCCTATTTTGTTTTATTCAAGAGTACAGCATTTAATCTGATGAACTCACTATTACATAAACAAGAATGGGAGTTCTAGGTACTTGTGATCTAGCTGATGGAAATATATTTGAAACTCCCAACAAAGAAGTGTATTTAGTATGACTGTAGCAAATGTGAAGTGACTTTAGGCTTAATGAAAAATTGTCACTGATTTTCAGACTGGTTGGGCATATCAGCTAGTTTTTCCATATCAGAATAACTAGAGCATGGGAGGACTATAGGAGGGAACACAACTAAACATGTCACGGAAATAGATCTCAACTACAAAGTAAAATGAACACCTCTTTTTTATATTCGTTGCTGAAAACATTACATAGCTCTTGAGATATCATATTTCCTACATTAGATTCAAGTGAGTTATGAACTCCCATTGTTACCCCATATACAGATTGCACAATCACATTGTTTACACATCCACATTTTTACAAAATGCCATATTAGTAACTGTTGTATTCTGCTACCTTTTCTATCCTCTACTCTCCGACCTCTCCTGCCCTCCCATCTTCTCTCTCTATCCCAGCTGCTGTAATTTAACGTTTGGGAATTGGAAACCACACTTTAAACTCACTCTGCTCCCCATTTTCCCTTCTGTCAAATTACTCATCATCTTCTTCTATTTCTCCTCCTCCTTCTCCTCTTCCTCCTCCTCCTTATACCTTTAATTCATTCATCATACACTCATGCATTGCTTCATTCATTCCTTTCACATATGGTTTTGGGGATCCAAATCAGGACCTTTGAAAGTGCGAAGCCAGCACTCTAGTGCTGAGCCAAAACCCCAGCACCTGTCTTTTTGATTTTATGACTGTTTCTATGAAATTCAGAATTGCATTCTGCTATGGTTCACGGTTATGTGGATTGACCTAGTCCTTGTTTTCTCAGAGACATTTGGAAAATATATATGAATTATTAGGAGATTGAAATGAAGAAAAAAAGTGGAAATTCCCCAATTTCTTATTCTTAGATTCCATACTCTGACGCTGCCTACCTACTATAAAAACATTTAAACTCTTACTTCCCATTTCTATATCATTGCCAACAAGTGAACATTCACTGCCCTACAACAAACCAGAGAACGCACATTGAACAATGTTTCCCCAGTAGAGACCAAGGCACAATTCTTATTAAAAGAATACCTTAGTCATGAATTAATAGTGAAAGCTTTATTTGAGTGCTAAATGTGCTCTAATTATGTGTTTGTGTTTGTTGATGTGTGTGTGTGTGAGGTGGGGGTGTGTGTTTGTGTGTAAAACATGCACTGAGGTGTAAAATAAATGCAGGATTGCAACGGCCTTCTTAAAAATAAGAAGCAGCTTTATCACATTTCAAGCCCAGTGAAGAATCCGCCTGATACTTGACCTACAATTAATTGAAATGTGAAAAATTCAGGCCTAAAAAAACAAAGCCTACAAACAGAATAAATCTAATCAGTCTGTCTCACCTGATTAGATGTCCCCTGCCATGGGCTGTGTAAAATACATGGAGGATCCCGCACTGATTGTTATCTAGAATGACTTCTGCCTGAAATACTATTGGAGAATAGTTGCTGATGTACTGTGGTTCTTATACCAGTAAACTGGAATGAAGGTAACTTCAGGCTGCAAAGGAATCAATTGATTTTACTAACTGGTTTTTGGAAAACACTGCCATGAAAAATTATCAATATGTTCATAAAGGCATCCACATGTCTCTCCACAGGGGTTTTACTTAATGGGGGAGGGGGGGAGGTCTGGATATAACTTAACTGTCCATTAGTAGGTAGAACAATATAATGGGAATCACAGTGCACATACCAATTTGAACTCAACCTAGGTAACATGGATTCATCTCTGTGTTATAGGCCTGCTTCTGAAAAACACAATGTAGTGCTCCAAAAGCAGAACGATACTTTCAGAATACCATGTTATGTTTGTAAATAGAGAGACAGATAGGTATACAGAAATCAAAAATCTGAAAACGGTCTGGAAGTGTACATTTCAATAACTTACAATGTCAGTAGTGGGGGATTAATAGCAGACCAAGAAGACTGTATCTGCATGCGAAATGGTTCAATTTTTAAAGAGTTTTTTAAATGACCATGGACAAAAAATTCAAAGGGTTACAGTAAGTATTGAGGAGTGACTTGGTAAAAGGAGCACAGAGGTGAGAAAGGATTAAGTAGAGTTCAATAGAATCAGGTATAATATCTGTACACAGGACTCCATGAACAGGAGCAAAGGGGAAACTTAAAGAAATCATCAGGACTAAGGGGAGATCAGGATTAGGGGGGCTTGTAGGAAGAGCTGGAAAAAACCAAAGCATGCAATGGGCAGAAAATGTGGAAGAAAAGGCCTCACAGGTGGTAAACTGATCCATCTCTCCCTGGTAGTTCAACTGTATGAATAACAGAGAGGCCGGCTAAGTGGGAAAGTACTTGGAAACTCTGTTCATACAGACAACAGAAAGTGCCACCAGAGTGAAAAAAGTAAACCTAGTAAGGCAGCTTAGCCCCTTCCCCTTGGTGTTTTATGCCAGCTATCTTTCTTGCTGTGCCTCTGTTCATATACACTGATACGTGTTAGGTCCAAAGGCAGTGACAAACATTGTTACATGTATTGAGGAATCCTCCCAGTTCCACAAAGCACAGCCATTTTACTTAGTGTTCTCAATACCTTCTTTTCGACTCTCATCTCGTTTGAAGAAACACTTTCAGAGGAAAGAAGTTCTCCCTAAGCCACATGTGTCCTTAAGTAAACTATGAATTAAGTGGTATTTCAAGGTGTTTGGGCTGATTCCTCCACATGGCCCGTGAAACCTAGAAAAGTGTCATTCACCAACAGGCATTACATCTTCAATGAGTCCTGTTCATTGCACACCAGGGTCACCTTATAGTCCATTTAATGGTCAGAAAAACAGTGTTACAGTGAGTATCCTTTTTAGTAGTAGGACTAAAGTGTTTTGGACTCGCATGTTCAGATACTGAAAAGGCTCAGGGAAGTCCACTTGAAAGCTGGTGATTCGATACAGGTGCTGGAGAGGAAAACAAGCTACTCTCATTTGGCAACTTTGAGACAGTGATACAGCTCTGGCCATGTAAGTGTAAATAACAACAGGTCTAATCATGCATGGTGGCCTATGGGCTTGGAACTTGCATGCTTACAAAACCAGTGATGACTTGTGCATCTTCTCCTTCGAACCTCATATGTGACTCATCAACAAGTCAAGTGCTAACTTGGGAGGAAAACAATGTTGGGATGTCCTTTTGGTACATCAAGCGCTGAACTCGTTGTCTTAACATCAACAATATAATTCACGTTCATGGTTTACATCCATTTCAGAGAGTCATATCCATCCTTCTCTTGGCTATATATTTATAAGGACCAGCCAGCTTCCTTAGATGTTTTCAAGCCCATGAAAAGTCCAAAAAAAAAAAACATCTGAAAGAAGAGTTTGAAGAATTTTCAACAAATACTAGTCTAGAAATGCTGACCTGAAAACCAACTGACGTTTTCAACACCCTCTTTTTGGGAACATTTTCTGTGCCGTGCTTCTCAAAAATGACTTGTCATAACTGATTTGTGCCCATGTTAGCAACTCTTCTGAAATTACTGAAAGTAGACTAATGTGAGAGTTTCTCTTTAGAGATAATTCAAATTACTTGCGTAGGAAGTGGCAGCAGGTCTGGGGATGTTGTAGCTCACTGGCAGTGACCTTGCCTAGCTTGGGGCTGGCCTGCCATGGATTTTCACCCCAAACACTTGCAAGGAAAAAAAAAAGGGACGGAAGGGAGAGAAAAAGTTGGAAGGGAGGGAGGCAAAGTTGGAGGGATGGAGGGAGGTAGAAAAGAAGGAAGAAGAAAAGGAGAAAAACCAGGAAGGGAGGAAGGAAGCAAGGAAGGAGGAAATAGGGAGAGTACAAGGGCAGGGAAAGGACTGAGTCACTAAAACTAAAGGCCAAAAAAAAACCAAAAAATAAAATAAAATAAAATAAAACAAAAGGCAAGCGACACAAAGACCAATATAGGCCTTGAAAGCTGTTTGAACAGTTTAGACAGCTTTAGAATTTGAGTGACATCAAACTGAATGTTATGATGACTGGATGGAATCTTCCTACTAAGCCCCGCCTTGGCCTGGCCTAAACCAAATCAAGGGGTGTGTGGCATGGGGAGGAATTCTCTCTGGCTGGAGTGGGAGGGACCTAAACCTGTGGCACTTGAGGATGCACTGGGTAGGGAAGGGGACAAGACTCCCCTGATGGGCAGTTGAGCACAACAAGGCTCCTGGGAGCCCTTGATCATGGCTCCCACCACCATACGCCCACCACCTGCCATACGCTCACACCCTGAAGGGGATCCCAGTGGTCTGCTCCATTGCCTGGTGCAGGTTGGAGTTCCTGACCAAACACCTGAGTGTCCACAGCCTGCGTTGGCCTGCCTGGGCAGGCTGTGGTTGTGGTGGCAAGAGCCAAAGCCGTCTTGGTGTGATGGAGGAGCCAAGGGCTGCCTCTCAGCCATACTAGTGGGTGGTTCTGGAAGAAGCACCAACGTTTGTGGCAGCATTGTCCGAAGACATGAAGCCAGGCCATCTTCCTTATGGCTTTCCTTGGGAGTTGGTGATGTGTACAGCTCTTAGATTTTTGGCTGTTCTCTTACTTTTCTGGAGATGTTTTCAGTCGGTTAGTAGCAGGCTTTACGTGGGAAGAGAAAAAAAGCTGGCTGTAAATCTTGCGGGACTTATTGAAAAAAAGTGTGGACTTCTTGAAAAAGTGAGCCTTGTTGAAAAAGAACATGAAGGCTTAGCCTCATCTTTAAAGGACTGCAGGTTTGAGAAGGGTTCAAGGGAAGCACAACATCTGGAGGCAACCTACGAAAAGCTGCATTGGTCTGAATCCAGCCATGGCGTTGAAATGCTCTTTCTAGAAGAAGAGCTCAAAGCACAGAAGGCTAAACATGGTCAACAGGATGAAATGAGGGCGCATCTATCAAGAAGGATACAGTCCCTCCAAGGTGAATCTGAAACCCTCAGATCACAAATAGCTGAAGCTAAAACAAGCTGGAGACTCTTTCAAGTGAATGAGGAAGAACTGAAGCTGGCAATCAAAGGGGTGCCTTGTTTCCAGTTGACCCAAGGAGTCAGTTCATGAGAAGAGGACCTTTTTTTTCCCTCCACCTCTCCGAGGAAACTTGTATGGGAACCTGGAGATTATTTTCCACCTGGCCCGCCACCCACTCCATTTCCAATGCGAAGTGTCTATGCAGGGAGAGGGTTTTCCTCTCAATCTTCCCCCAAGAGCTGGAATTCAGCCCTCTACACCCGCATTCTGAAAGTACAAGTGATTTCCCTGAAGGGTTCCTTCCACCTGCAAATGAGCCTGTTACATCCAGAACCAATCAAGAAACCTCATACTGTTGCTCTCTCTTCAAATGTAATTTGACTTTTCTCTCATTTTTAGTTTTTAAGTAACTGCTTTTACTTCAGTAATTGACTATACTTTGGCTCCAATTGAAGCTCAATGAAACTATAATTCTTAAGATAGTATTTTGTAAATAAAGATGGTTTACATAGGAAGCTTATGAGTAAATTATTCCTATTTTGTTTTATTCAAGAGTACAGCATTTAATCTGATGAACTCACTATTACATAAACAAGAATGGGAGTTCTAGGTACTTGTGATCTAGCTGATGGAAATATATTTGAAACTCCCAACAAAGAAGTGTATTTAGTATGACTGTAGCAAATGTGAAGTGACTTTAGGCTTAATGAAAAATTGTCACTGATTTTCAGACTGGTTGGGCATATCAGCTAGTTTTTCCATATCAGAATAACTAGAGCATGGGAGGACTATAGGAGGGAACACAACTAAACATGTCACGGAAATAGATCTCAACTACAAAGTAAAATGAACCTCTTTTTTATATTCGTTGCTGAGAACATTACATAGCTCTTGAGATATCATATTTCCCACATTAGATTCAAGTGAGTTATGAACTCCCATTGTTACCCCATATACAGATTGCACAATCACATTGTTTACACATCCACATTTTTACAAAATGCCATATTAGTAACTGTTCTATTCTGCTACCTTTTCTATCCTCTACTCTCCCCCCTCTCCTGCCCTCCCATCTTCTCTCTCTATCCCAGCTGCTGTAATTTAACGTTTGGGAATTGGAAACCACACTTTAAACTCACTCTGCTCCCCATTTTCCCTTCTGTCAAATTACTCATCATCTTCTTCTATTTCTCCTCCTCCTTCTCCTCTTCCTCCTCCTCCTTATACCTTTAATTCATTCATCATACACTCATGCATTGCTTCATTCATTCCTTTCACATATGGTTTTGGGGATCCAAATCAGGACCTTTGAAAGTGCGAAGCCAGCACTCTAGTGCTGAGCCAAAACCCCAGCACCTGTCTTTTTGATTTTATGACTGTTTCTATGAAATTCAGAATTGCATTCTGCTATGGTTCACGGATATGTGGATTGACCTAGTCCTTGTTTTCTCAGAGACATTTGGAAAATATATATGAATTATTAGGAGATTGAAATGAAGAAAAAAAGTGGAAATTCCCCAATTTCTTATTCTTAGATTCCATACTCTGACGCTGCCTACCTACTATAAAAACATTTAAACTCTTACTTCCCATTTCTATATCATTGCCAACAAGTGAACATTCACTGCCCTACAACAAACCAGAGAACGCACATTGAACAATGTTTCCCCAGTAGAGACCAAGGCACAATTCTTATTAAAAGAATACCTTAGTCATGAATTAATAGTGAAAGCTTTATTTGAGTGCTAAATGTGCTCTAATTATGTGTTTGTGTTTGTTGATGTGTGTGTGTGTGAGGTGGGGGTGTGTGTTTGTGTGTAAAACATGCACTGAGGTGTAAAATAAATGCAGGATTGCAACGGCCTTCTTAAAAATAAGAAGCAGTTTTATCACATTTCAAGCCCAGTGAAGAATCCGCCTGATACTTGACCTACAATTAATTGAAATGTGAAAAATTCAGGCCTAAAAAAACAAAGCCTACAAACAGAATAAATCTAATCAGTCTGTCTCACCTGATTAGATATCCCTCGCCATGGGCTGTGTAAAATACATGGAGGATCCCGCACTGATTGTTATCTAGAATGACTTCTGCCTGAAATACTATTGGAGAATAGTTGCTGATGTACTGTGGTTCTTATACCAGTAAACTGGAATGAAGGTAACTTCAGGCTGCAAAGGAATCAATTGATTTTACTAACTGGTTTTTGGAAAACACTGCCATGAAAAATTATCAATATGTTCATAAAGGCATCCACATGTCTCTCCACAGGGGTTTTACTTAATGGGGGAGGGGGGGAGGTCTGGATATAACTTAACTGTCCATTAGTAGGTAGAACAATTTAATGGGAATCACAGTGCACATACCAATTTGAACTCAACCTAGGTAACATGGATTCATCTCTGTGTTATAGGCCTGCTTCTGAAAAACACAATGTAGTGCTCCAAAAGCAGAACGATACTTTCAGAATACCATGTTATGTTTGTAAATAGAGAGACAGATAGGTATACAGAAATCAAAAATCTGAAAACGGTCTGGAAGTGTACATTTCAATAACTTACAATGTCAGTAGTGGGGGATTAATAGCAGACCAAGAAGACTGTATCTGCATGCGAAATGGTTCAATTTTTAAAGAGTTTTTTAAATGACCATGGACAAAAAATTCAAAGGGTTACAGTAAGTATTGAGGAGTGACTTGGTAAAAGGAGCACAGAGGTGAGAAAGGATTAAGTAGAGTTCAATAGAATCAGGTATAATATCTGTACACAGGACTCCATGAACAGGAGCAAAGGGGAAACTTAAAGAAATCATCAGGACTAAGGGGAGATCAGGATTAGGGGGGCTTGTAGGAAGAGCTGGAAAAAACCAAAGCATGCAATGGGCAGAAAATGTGGAAGAAAAGGCCTCACAGGTGGTAAACTGATCCATCTCTCCCTGGTAGTTCAACTGTATGAATAACAGAGAGGCCGGCTAAGTGGGAAAGTACTTGGAAACTCTGTTCATACAGACAACAGAAAGTGCCACCAGAGTGAAAAAAGTAAACCTAGTAAGGCAGCTTAGCCCCTTCCCCTTGGTGTTTTATGCCAGCTATCTTTCTTGCTGTGCCTCTGTTCATATACACTGATACGTGTTAGGTCCAAAGGCAGTGACAAACATTGTTACATGTATTGAGGAATCCTCCCAGTTCCACAAAGCACAGCCATTTTACTTAGTGTTCTCAATACCTTCTTTTCGACTCTCATCTCGTTTGAAGAAACACTTTCAGAGGAAAGAAGTTCTCCCTAAGCCACATGTGTCCTTAAGTAAACTATGAATTAAGTGGTATTTCAAGGTGTTTGGGCTGATTCCTCCACATGGCCCGTGAAACCTAGAAAAGTGTCATTCACCAACAGGCATTACATCTTCAATGAGTCCTGTTCATTGCACACCAGGGTCACCTTATTGTCCATTTAATGGTCAGAAAAACAGTGTTACAGTGAGTATCCTTTTTAGTAGTAGGACTAAAGTGTTTTGGACTCGCATGTTCAGATACTGAAAAGGCTCAGGGAAGTCCACTTGAAAGCTGGTCATTCGATACAGGTGCTGGAGAGGAAAACAAGCTACTCTCATTTGGCAACTTTGAGACAGTGATACAGCTCTGGCCATGTAAGTGTAAATAACAACAGGTCTAATCATGCATGGTGGCCTATGGGCTTGGAACTTGCATGCTTACAAAACCAGTGATGACTTGTGCATCTTCTCCTTCGAACCTCATATGTGACTCATCAACAAGTCAAGTGCTAACTTGGGAGGAAAACAATGTTGGGATGTCCTTTTGGTACATCAAGCCATGAACTCGTTGTCTTAACATCAACAATATAATTCACGTTCATGATTTACATCCATTTCAGAGAGTCATATCCATCCTTCTCTTGGCTATATATTTATAAGGACCAGCCAGCTTCCTTAGATGTTTTCAAGCCCATGAAAAGTCCAAAAAAAAAAAAAACATCTGAAAGAAGAGTTTGAAGAATTTTCAACAAATACTAGTCTAGAAATGCTGACCTGAAAACCAACTGACGTTTTCAACACCCTCTTTTTGGGAACATTTTCTGTGCCGTGCTTCTCAAAAATGACTTGTCATAACTGATTTGTGCCCATGTTAGCAACTCTTCTGAAATAACTGAAAGTAGACTAATGTGAGATTTTATCTTTAGAGATAATTCAAATTACTTGCGTAGGAAGTGGCAGCAGGTCTGGGGATGTTGTAGCTCACTGGCAGTGACCTTGCCTAGCTTGGGGCTGGCCTGCCATGGATTTTCACCCCAAACACTTGCAAGGAAAAAAAAAAAGGGACGGAAGGGAGAGAAAAATTTGGAAGGGAGGGAGGCAAAGTTGGAGGGATGGAGGGAGGTAGAAAAGAAGGAAGAAGAAAAAGAGAAAAACCAGGAAGGGAGGAAGGAAGCAAGGAAGGAGGAAATAGGGAGAGTACAAGGGTAGGGAAAGGACTGAGTCACTAAAACTAAAGGCCAAAAAAAACACAAAAAATAAAATAAAATAAAATAAAACAAAAGGCAAGCGACACAAAGACCAATATAGGCCTTGAAAGCTGTTTGAACAGTTTAGACAGCTTTAGAATTTGAGTTACATCAAACAGAATGTTATGATGACTGGATGGAATCTTCCTACTAAGCCCCGCCTTGGCCTGGCCTAAACCAAATCAAGGGGTGTGTGGCATGGGGAGGAATTCTCTCTGGCTGGAGTGGGAGGGACCTAAACCTGTGGCACTTGAGGATGCACTGGGTAGGGAAGGGGACAAGACTCCCCTGATGGGCAGTTGAGCACAACAGGGCTCCTGGGAGCCCTTGATCATGGCTCCCACCACCATACGCCCACCACCTGCCATACGCTCACACCCTGAAGGGGATCGCAGTGGTCTGCTCCGTTGCCTGGTGCAGGTTGGAGTTACTGACCAAACACCTGAGTGTCCACAGCCTGCGTTGGCCTGCCTGGGCAGGCTGTGGTTGTGGTGGCAAGAGCCAAAGCCGTCTTGGTGTGATGGAGGAGCCAAGGGCTGCCTCTCAGCCATACTAGTGGGTGGTTCTGGAAGAAGCACCAACGGTTGTGGCAGCATTGTCCGAAGACATGAAGCCAGGCCATCTTCCTTATGGCTTTCCTTGGGAGTTGGTGATGTGTACAGCTCTTAGATTTTTGGCTGTTCTCTTACTTTTCTGGAGATGTTTTCAGTCGGTTAGTAGCAGGCTTTACGTGGGAAGAGAAAAAAAGCTGGCTGTAAATCTTGCGGGACTTATTGAAAAAAAGTGTGGACTTCTTGAAAAAGTGAGCCTTGTTGAAAAAGAACATGAAGGCTTAGCCTCATCTTTAAAGGACTGCAGGTTTGAGAAGGGTTCAAGGGAAGCACAACATCTGGAGGCAACCTACGAAAAGCTGCATTGGTCTGAATCCAGCCATGGCGTTGAAATGCTCTTTCTAGAAGAAGAGCTCAAAGCACAGAAGGCTAAACATGGTCAACAGGATGAAATGAGGGCGCATCTATCAAGAAGGATACAGTCCCTCCAAGGTGAATCTGAAACCCTCAGATCACAAATAGCTGAAGCTAAAACAAGCTGGAGACTCTTTCAAGTGAATGAGGAAGAACTGAAGCTGGCAATCAAAGGGGTGCCTTGTTTCCAGTTGACCCAAGGAGTCAGTTCATGAGAAGAGGACCTTTTTTTTCCCTCCACCTCTCCGAGGAAACTTGTATGGGAACCTGGAGATTATTTTCCACCTGGCCCGCCACCCACTCCATTTCCAATGCGAAGTGTCTATGCAGGGAGAGGGTTTTCCTCTCAATCTTCCCCCAAGAGCTGGAATTCAGCCCTCTACACCCGCATTCTGAAAGTACAAGTGATTTCCCTGAAGGGTTCCTTCCACCTGCAAATGAGCCTGTTACATCCAGAACCAATCAAGAAACCTCATACTGTTGCTCTCTCTTCAAATGTAATTTGACTTTTCTCTCATTTTTAGTTTTTAAGTAACTGCTTTTACTTCAGTAATTGACTATACTTTGGCTCCAATTGAAGCTCAATGAAACTATAATTCTTAAGATAGTATTTTGTAAATAAAGATGGTTTACATAGGAAGCTTATGAGTAAATTATTCCTATTTTGTTTTATTCAAGAGTACAGCATTTAATCTGATGAACTCACTATTACATAAACAAGAATGGGAGTTCTAGGTACTTGTGATCTAGCTGATGGAAATATATTTGAAACTCCCAACAAAGAAGTGTATTTTGTATGACTGTAGCAAATGTGAAGTGACTTTAGGCTTAATGAAAAATTGTCACTGATTTTCAGACTGGTTGGGCATATCAGCTAGTTTTTCCATATCAGAATAACTAGAGCATGGGAGGACTATAGGAGGGAACACAACTAAACATGTCACGGAAATAGATCTCAACTACAAAGTAAAATGAACCTCTTTTTTATATTCGTTGCTGAGAACATTACATAGCTCTTGAGATATCATATTTCCCACATTAGATTCAAGTGAGTTATGAACTCCCATTGTTACCCCATATACAGATTGCACAATCACATTGTTTACACATCCACATTTTTACAAAATGCCATATTAGTAACTGTTCTATTCTGCTACCTTTTCTATCCTCTACTCTCCCCCCTCTCCTGCCCTCCCATCTTCTCTCTCTATCCCAGCTGCTGTAATTTAACGTTTGGGAATTGGAAACCACACTTTAAACTCACTCTGCTCCCCATTTTCCCTTCTGTCAAATTACTCATCATCTTCTTCTATTTCTCCTCCTCCTTCTCCTCTTCCTCCTCCTCCTAATACCTTTAATTCATTCATCATACACTCATGCATTGCTTCATTCATTCACATTCATTCAACACATATGGTGTTGGGGATCCTACTCAGGACCTTTGAAAGTGCGAAGCCAGCACTCTAGTGCTGAGCCAAAACCCCAGCACCTGTCTTTTTGATTTTATGACTGTTTCTATGAAATTAAGAATTGCATTCTGCTATGGTTCACGGTTATGTGGATTGACCTAGTCCTTGTTTTCTCAGAGACATTTGGAAAATATATATGAATTATTAGGAGATTGAAATGAAGAAAAAAAGTGGAAATTCCCCAATTTCTTATTCTTAGATTCCATACTCTGACGCTGCCTACCTACTATAAAAACATTTAAACTCTTACTCCCCATTTCTATATCATTGCCAACAAGTGAACATTCACTGCCCTTCAACAAACCAGAGAACGCACATTGAACAATGTTTCCCCAGTAGAGACCAAGGCACAATTCTTATTAAAAGAATACCTTAGTCATGAATTAATAGTGAAAGCTTTATTTGAGTGCTAAATGTGCTCTAATTATGTGTTTGTGTTTGTTGATGTGTGTGTGTGTGAGGTGGGGGTGTGTGTTTGTGTGTAAAACATGCACTGAGGTGTAAAATAAATGCAGGATTGCAACGGCCTTCTTAAAAATAAGAAGCAGCTTTATCACATTTCAAGCCCAGTGAAGAATCCGCCTGATACTTGACCTACAATTAATTGAAATGTGAAAAATTCAGGCCTAAAAAAACAAAGCCTACAAACAGAATAAATCTAATCAGTCTGTCTCACCTGATTAGATGTCCCCTGCCATGGGCTGTGTAAAATACATGGAGGATCCCGCACTGATTGTTATCTAGAATGACTTCTGCCTGAAATACTATTGGAGAATAGTTGCTGATGTACTGTGGTTCTTATACCAGTAAACTGGAATGAAGGTAACTTCAGGCTGCAAAGGAATCAATTGATTTTACTAACTGGTTTTTGGAAAACACTGCCATGAAAAATTATCAATATGTTCATAAAGGCATCCACATGTCTCTCCACAGGGGTTTTACTTAATGGGGGAGGGGGGGAGGTCTGGATATAACTTAACTGTCCATTAGTAGGTAGAACAATATAATGGGAATCACAGTGCACATACCAATTTGAACTCAACCTAGGTAACATGGATTCATCTCTGTGTTATAGGCCTGCTTCTGAAAAACACAATGTAGTGCTCCAAAAGCAGAACGATACTTTCAGAATACCATGTTATGTTTGTAAATAGAGAGACAGATAGGTATACAGAAATCAAAAATCTGAAAACGGTCTGGAAGTGTACATTTCAATAACTTACAATGTCAGTAGTGGGGGATTAATAGCAGACCAAGAAGACTGTATCTGCATGCGAAATGGTTCAATTTTTAAAGAGTTTTTTAAATGACCATGGACAAAAAATTCAAAGGGTTACAGTAAGTATTGAGGAGTGACTTGGTAAAAGGAGCACAGAGGTGAGAAAGGATTAAGTAGAGTTCAATAGAATCAGGTATAATATCTGTACACAGGACTCCATGAACAGGAGCAAAGGGGAAACTTAAAGAAATCATCAGGACTAAGGGGAGATCAGGATTAGGGGGGCTTGTAGGAAGAGCTGGAAAAAACCAAAGCATGCAATGGGCAGAAAATGTGGAAGAAAAGGCCTCACAGGTGGTAAACTGATCCATCTCTCCCTGGTAGTTCAACTGTATGAATAACAGAGAGGCCGGCTAAGTGGGAAAGTACTTGGAAACTCTGTTCATACAGACAACAGAAAGTGCCACCAGAGTGAAAAAAGTAAACCTAGTAAGGCAGCTTAGCCCCTTCCCCTTGGTGTTTTATGCCAGCTATCTTTCTTGCTGTGCCTCTGTTCATATACACTGATACGTGTTAGGTCCAAAGGCAGTGACAAACATTGTTACATGTATTGAGGAATCCTCCCAGTTCCACAAAGCACAGCCATTTTACTTAGTGTTCTCAATACCTTCTTTTCGACTCTCATCTCGTTTGAAGAAACACTTTCAGAGGAAAGAAGTTCTCCCTAAGCCACATGTGTCCTTAAGTAAACTATGAATTAAGTGGTATTTCAAGGTGTTTGGGCTGATTCCTCCACATGGCCCGTGAAACCTAGAAAAGTGTCATTCACCAACAGGCATTACATCTTCAATGAGTCCTGTTCATTGCACACCAGGGTCACCTTATTGTCCATTTAATGGTCAGAAAAACAGTGTTACAGTGAGTATCCTTTTTAGTAGTAGGACTAAAGTGTTTTGGACTCGCATGTTCAGATACTGAAAAGGCTCAGGGAAGTCCACTTGAAAGCTGGTCATTCGATACAGGTGCTGGAGAGGAAAACAAGCTACTCTCATTTGGCAACTTTGAGACAGTGATACAGCTCTGGCCATGTAAGTGTAAATAACAACAGGTCTAATCATGCATGGTGGCCTATGGGCTTGGAACTTGCATGCTTACAAAACCAGTGATGACTTGTGCATCTTCTCCTTCGAACCTCATATGTGACTCATCAACAAGTCAAGTGCTAACTTGGGAGGAAAACAATGTTGGGATGTCCTTTTGGTACATCAAGCCATGAACTCGTTGTCTTAACATCAACAATATAATTCACGTTCATGATTTACATCCATTTCAGAGAGTCATATCCATCCTTCTCTTGGCTATATATTTATAAGGACCAGCCAGCTTCCTTAGATGTTTTCAAGCCCATGAAAAGTCCAAAAAAAAAAAAAACATCTGAAAGAAGAGTTTGAAGAATTTTCAACAAATACTAGTCTAGAAATGCTGACCTGAAAACCAACTGACGTTTTCAACACCCTCTTTTTGGGAACATTTTCTGTGCCGTGCTTCTCAAAAATGACTTGTCATAACTGATTTGTGCCCATGTTAGCAACTCTTCTGAAATAACTGAAAGTAGACTAATGTGAGATTTTATCTTTAGAGATAATTCAAATTACTTGCGTAGGAAGTGGCAGCAGGTCTGGGGATGTTGTAGCTCACTGGCAGTGACCTTGCCTAGCTTGGGGCTGGCCTGCCATGGATTTTCACCCCAAACACTTGCAAGGAAAAAAAAAAGGGACGGAAGGGAGAGAAAAATTTGGAAGGGAGGGAGGCAAAGTTGGAGGGATGGAGGGAGGTAGAAAAGAAGGAAGAAGAAAAGGAGAAAAACCAGGAAGGGAGGAAGGAAGCAAGGAAGGAGGAAATAGGGAGAGTACAAGGGTAGGGAAAGGACTGAGTCACTAAAACTAAAGGCCAAAAAAAACACAAAAAATAAAATAAAATAAAATAAAACAAAAGGCAAGCGACACAAAGACCAATATAGGCCTTGAAAGCTGTTTGAACAGTTTAGACAGCTTTAGAATTTGAGTTACATCAAACAGAATGTTATGATGACTGGATGGAATCTTCCTACTAAGCCCCGCCTTGGCCTGGCCTAAACCAAATCAAGGGGTGTGTGGCATGGGGAGGAATTCTCTCTGGCTGGAGTGGGAGGGACCTAAACCTGTGGCACTTGAGGATGCACTGGGTAGGGAAGGGGACAAGACTCCCCTGATGGGCAGTTGAGCACAACAGGGCTCCTGGGAGCCCTTGATCATGGCTCCCACCACCATACGCCCACCACCTGCCATACGCTCACACCCTGAAGGGGATCGCAGTGGTCTGCTCCGTTGCCTGGTGCAGGTTGGAGTTCCTGACCAAACACCTGAGTGTCCACAGCCTGCGTTGGCCTGCCTGGGCAGGCTGTGGTTGTGGTGGCAAGAGCCAAAGCCGTCTTGGTGTGATGGAGGAGCCAAGGGCTGCCTCTCAGCCATACTAGTGGGTGGTTCTGGAAGAAGCACCAACGGTTGTGGCAGCATTGTCCGAAGACATGAAGCCAGGCCATCTTCCTTATGGCTTTCCTTGGGAGTTGGTGATGTGTACAGCTCTTAGATTTTTGGCTGTTCTCTTACTTTTCTGGAGATGTTTTCAGTCGGTTAGTAGCAGGCTTTACGTGGGAAGAGAAAAAAAGCTGGCTGTAAATCTTGCGGGACTTATTGAAAAAAAGTGTGGACTTCTTGAAAAAGTGAGCCTTGTTGAAAAAGAACATGAAGGCTTAGCCTCATCTTTAAAGGACTGCAGGTTTGAGAAGGGTTCAAGGGAAGCACAACATCTGGAGGCAACCTACGAAAAGCTGCATTGGTCTGAATCCAGCCATGGCGTTGAAATGCTCTTTCTAGAAGAAGAGCTCAAAGCACAGAAGGCTAAACATGGTCAACAGGATGAAATGAGGGCGCATCTATCAAGAAGGATACAGTCCCTCCAAGGTGAATCTGAAACCCTCAGATCACAAATAGCTGAAGCTAAAACAAGCTGGAGACTCTTTCAAGTGAATGAGGAAGAACTGAAGCTGGCAATCAAAGGGGTGCCTTGTTTCCAGTTGACCCAAGGAGTCAGTTCATGAGAAGAGGACCTTTTTTTTCCCTCCACCTCTCCGAGGAAACTTGTATGGGAACCTGGAGATTATTTTCCACCTGGCCCGCCACCCACTCCATTTCCAATGCGAAGTGTCTATGCAGGGAGAGGGTTTTCCTCTCAATCTTCCCCCAAGAGCTGGAATTCAGCCCTCTACACCCGCATTCTGAAAGTACAAGTGATTTCCCTGAAGGGTTCCTTCCACCTGCAAATGAGCCTGTTACATCCAGAACCAATCAAGAAACCTCATACTGTTGCTCTCTCTTCAAATGTAATTTGACTTTTCTCTCATTTTTAGTTTTTAAGTAACTGCTTTTACTTCAGTAATTGACTATACTTTGGCTCCAATTGAAGCTCAATGAAACTATAATTCTTAAGATAGTATTTTGTAAATAAAGATGGTTTACATAGGAAGCTTATGAGTAAATTATTCCTATTTTGTTTTATTCAAGAGTACAGCATTTAATCTGATGAACTCACTATTACATAAACAAGAATGGGAGTTCTAGGTACTTGTGATCTAGCTGATGGAAATATATTTGAAACTCCCAACAAAGAAGTGTATTTTGTATGACTGTAGCAAATGTGAAGTGACTTTAGGCTTAATGAAAAATTGTCACTGATTTTCAGACTGGTTGGGCATATCAGCTAGTTTTTCCATATCAGAATAACTAGAGCATGGGAGGACTATAGGAGGGAACACAACTAAACATGTCACGGAAATAGATCTCAACTACAAAGTAAAATGAACCTCTTTTTTATATTCGTTGCTGAGAACATTACATAGCTCTTGAGATATCATATTTCCCACATTAGATTCAAGTGAGTTATGAACTCCCATTGTTACCCCATATACAGATTGCACAATCACATTGTTTACACATCCACATTTTTACAAAATGCCATATTAGTAACTGTTCTATTCTGCTACCTTTTCTATCCTCTACTCTCCCCCCTCTCCTGCCCTCCCATCTTCTCTCTCTATCCCAGCTGCTGTAATTTAACGTTTGGGAATTGGAAACCACACTTTAAACTCACTCTGCTCCCCATTTTCCCTTCTGTCAAATTACTCATCATCTTCTTCTATTTCTCCTCCTCCTTCTCCTCTTCCTCCTCCTCCTAATACCTTTAATTCATTCATCATACACTCATGCATTGCTTCATTCATTCACATTCATTCAACACATATGGTGTTGGGGATCCTACTCAGGACCTTTGAAAGTGCGAAGCCAGCACTCTAGTGCTGAGCCAAAACCCCAGCACCTGTCTTTTTGATTTTATGACTGTTTCTATGAAATTAAGAATTGCATTCTGCTATGGTTCACGGTTATGTGGATTGACCTAGTCCTTGTTTTCTCAGAGACATTTGGAAAATATATATGAATTATTAGGAGATTGAAATGAAGAAAAAAAGTGGAAATTCCCCAATTTCTTATTCTTAGATTCCATACTCTGACGCTGCCTACCTACTATAAAAACATTTAAACTCTTACTCCCCATTTCTATATCATTGCCAACAAGTGAACATTCACTGCCCTTCAACAAACCAGAGAACGCACATTGAACAATGTTTCCCCAGTAGAGACCAAGGCACAATTCTTATTAAAAGAATACCTTAGTCATGAATTAATAGTGAAAGCTTTATTTGAGTGCTAAATGTGCTCTAATTATGTGTTTGTGTTTGTTGATGTGTGTGTGTGTGAGGTGGGGGTGTGTGTTTGTGTGTAAAACATGCACTGAGGTGTAAAATAAATGCAGGATTGCAACGGCCTTCTTAAAAATAAGAAGCAGCTTTATCACATTTCAAGCCCAGTGAAGAATCCGCCTGATACTTGACCTACAATTAATTGAAATGTGAAAAATTCAGGCCTAAAAAAACAAAGCCTACAAACAGAATAAATCTAATCAGTCTGTCTCACCTGATTAGATGTCCCCTGCCATGGGCTGTGTAAAATACATGGAGGATCCCGCACTGATTGTTATCTAGAATGACTTCTGCCTGAAATACTATTGGAGAATAGTTGCTGATGTACTGTGGTTCTTATACCAGTAAACTGGAATGAAGGTAACTTCAGGCTGCAAAGGAATCAATTGATTTTACTAACTGGTTTTTGGAAAACACTGCCATGAAAAATTATCAATATGTTCATAAAGGCATCCACATGTCTCTCCACAGGGGTTTTAATTAATGGGGGAGGGGGGGAGGTCTGGATATAACTTAACTGTCCATTAGTAGGTAGAACAATATAATGGGAATCACAGTGCACATACCAATTTGAACTCAACCTAGGTAACATGGATTCATCTCTGTGTTATAGGCCTGCTTCTGAAAAACACAATGTAGTGCTCCAAAAGCAGAACGATACTTTCAGAATACCATGTTATGTTTGTAAATAGAGAGACAGATAGGTATACAGAAATCAAAAATCTGAAAACGGTCTGGAAGTGTACATTTCAATAACTTACAATGTCAGTAGTGGGGGATTAATAGCAGACCAAGAAGACTGTATCTGCATGCGAAATGGTTCAATTTTTAAAGAGTTTTTTAAATGACCATGGACAAAAAATTCAAAGGGTTACAGTAAGTATTGAGGAGTGACTTGGTAAAAGGAGCACAGAGGTGAGAAAGGATTAAGTAGAGTTCAATAGAATCAGGTATAATATCTGTACACAGGACTCCATGAACAGGAGCAAAGGGGAAACTTAAAGAAATCATCAGGACTAAGGGGAGATCAGGATTAGGGGGGCTTGTAGGAAGAGCTGGAAAAAACCAAAGCATGCAATGGGCAGAAAATGTGGAAGAAAAGGCCTCACAGGTGGTAAACTGATCCATCTCTCCCTGGTAGTTCAACTGTATGAATAACAGAGAGGCCGGCTAAGTGGGAAAGTACTTGGAAACTCTGTTCATACAGACAACAGAAAGTGCCACCAGAGTGAAAAAAGTAAACCTAGTAAGGCAGCTTAGCCCCTTCCCCTTGGTGTTTTATGCCAGCTATCTTTCTTGCTGTGCCTCTGTTCATATACACTGATACGTGTTAGGTCCAAAGGCAGTGACAAACATTGTTACATGTATTGAGGAATCCTCCCAGTTCCACAAAGCACAGCCATTTTACTTAGTGTTCTCAATACCTTCTTTTCGACTCTCATCTCGTTTGAAGAAACACTTTCAGAGGAAAGAAGTTCTCCCTAAGCCACATGTGTCCTTAAGTAAACTATGAATTAAGTGGTATTTCAAGGTGTTTGGGCTGATTCCTCCACATGGCCCGTGAAACCTAGAAAAGTGTCATTCACCAACAGGCATTACATCTTCAATGAGTCCTGTTCATTGCACACCAGGGTCACCTTATTGTCCATTTAATGGTCAGAAAAACAGTGTTACAGTGAGTATCCTTTTTAGTAGTAGGACTAAAGTGTTTTGGACTCGCATGTTCAGATACTGAAAAGGCTCAGGGAAGTCCACTTGAAAGCTGGTCATTCGATACAGGTGCTGGAGAGGAAAACAAGCTACTCTCATTTGGCAACTTTGAGACAGTGATACAGCTCTGGCCATGTAAGTGTAAATAACAACAGGTCTAATCATGCATGGTGGCCTATGGGCTTGGAACTTGCATGCTTACAAAACCAGTGATGACTTGTGCATCTTCTCCTTCGAACCTCATATGTGACTCATCAACAAGTCAAGTGCTAACTTGGGAGGAAAACAATGTTGGGATGTCCTTTTGGTACATCAAGCCATGAACTCGTTGTCTTAACATCAACAATATAATTCACGTTCATGATTTACATCCATTTCAGAGAGTCATATCCATCCTTCTCTTGGCTATATATTTATAAGGACCAGCCAGCTTCCTTAGATGTTTTCAAGCCCATGAAAAGTCCAAAAAAAAAAAAAAACATCTGAAAGAAGAGTTTGAAGAATTTTCAACAAATACTAGTCTAGAAATGCTGACCTGAAAACCAACTGACGTTTTCAACACCCTCTTTTTGGGAACATTTTCTGTGCCGTGCTTCTCAAAAATGACTTGTCATAACTGATTTGTGCCCATGTTAGCAACTCTTCTGAAATTACTGAAAGTAGACTAATGTGAGAGTTTCTCTTTAGAGATAATTCAAATTACTTGCGTAGGAAGTGGCAGCAGGTCTGGGGATGTTGTAGCTCACTGGCAGTGACCTTGCCTAGCTTGGGGCTGGCCTGCCATGGATTTTCACCCCAAACACTTGCAAGAAAAAAAAAAAGGGACGGAAGGGAGAGAAAAAGTTGGAAGGGAGGGAGGCAAAGTTGGAGTGATGGAGGGAGGTAGAAAAGAAGGAAGAAGAAAAGGAGAAAAACCAGGAAGGGAGGAAGGAAGCAAGGAAGGAGGAAATAGGGAGAGTACAAGGGCAGGGAAAGGACTGAGTCACTAAAACTAAAGGCCAAAAAAAAAAACAAAAAATAAAATAAAATAAAATAAAACAAAAGGCAAGCGACACAAAGACCAATATAGGCCTTGAAAGCTGTTTGAACAGTTTAGACAGCTTTAGAATTTGAGTGACATCAAACTGAATGTTATGATGACTGGATGGAATCTTCCTACTAAGCCCCGCCTTGGCCTGGCGTAAACCAAATCAAGGGGTGTGTGGCATGGGGAGGAATTCTCTCTGGCTGGAGTGGGAGGGACCTAAACCTGTGGCACTTGAGGATGCACTGGGTAGTGAAGGGGACAAGACTCCCCTGATGGGCAGTTGAGCACAACAAGGCTCCTGGGAGCCCTTGATCATGGCTCCCACCACCATACGCCCACCACCTGCCATACGCTCACACCCTGAAGGGGATCGCAGTGGTCTGCTCCGTTGCCTGGTGCAGGTTGGAGTTCCTGACCAAACACCTGAGTGTCCACAGCCTGCGTTGGCCTGCCTGGGCAGGCTGTGGTTGTGGTGGCAAGAGCCAAAGCCGTCTTGGTGTGATGGAGGAGCCAAGGGCTGCCTCTCAGCCATACTAGTGGGTGGTTCTGGAAGAAGCACCAACGGTTGTGGCAGCATTGTCCGAAGACATGAAGCCAGGCCATCTTCCTTATGGCTTTCCTTGGGAGTTGGTGATGTGTACAGCTCTTAGATTTTTGGCTGTTCTCTTACTTTTCTGGAGATGTTTTCAGTCGGTTAGTAGCAGGCTTTACGTGGGAAGAGAAAAAAAGCTGGCTGTAAATCTTGCGGGACTTATTGAAAAAAAGTGTGGACTTCTTGAAAAAGTGAGCCTTGTTGAAAAAGAACATGAAGGCTTAGCCTCATCTTTAAAGGACTGCAGGTTTGAGAAGGGTTCAAGGGAAGCACAACATCTGGAGGCAACCTACGAAAAGCTGCATTGGTCCGAATCCAGCCATGGCGTTGAAATGCTCTTTCTAGAAGAAGAGCTCAAAGCACAGAAGGCTAAACATGGTCAACAGGATGAAATGAGGGCGCATCTATCAAGAAGGATACAGTCCCTCCAAGGTGAATCTGAAACCCTCAGATCACAAATAGCTGAAGCTAAAACAAGCTGGAGACTCTTTCAAGTGAATGAGGAAGAACTGAAGCTGGCAATCAAAGGGGTGCCTTGTTTCCAGTTGACCCAAGGAGTCAGTTCATGAGAAGAGGACCTTTTTTTCCCTCCACCTCTCCGAGGAGACTTGTATGGGAACCTGGAGATTATTTTCCACCTGGCCCGCCACCCACTCCATTTCCAATGCGAAGTGTCTATGCAGGGAGAGGGTTTTCCTCTCAATCTTCCCCCAAGAGCTGGAATTCAGCCCTCTACACCCGCATTCTGAAAGTACAAGTGATTTCCCTGAAGGGTTCCTTCCACCTGCAAATGAGCCTGTTACTCAACATCCAGAACCAATCAAGAAACCTCATACTGTTGCTCTCTCTTCAAATGTAATTTGACTTTTCTCTCATTTTTAGTTTTTAAGTAACTGCTTTTACTTCAGTAATTGACTATACTTTGGCTCCAATTGAAGCTCAATGAAACTATAATTCTTAAGATAGTATTTTGTAAATAAAGATGGTTTACATAGGAAGCTTATGAGTAAATTATTCCTATTTTGTTTTATTCAAGAGTACAGCATTTAATCTGATGAACTCACTATTACATAAACAAGAATGGGAGTTCTAGGTACTTGTGATCTAGCTGATGGAAATATATTTGAAACTCCCAACAAAGAAGTGTATTTAGTATGACTGTAGCAAATGTGAAGTGACTTTAGGCTTAATGAAAAATTGTCACTGATTTTCAGACTGGTTGGGCATATCAGCTAGTTTTTCCATATCAGAATAACTAGAGCATGGGAGGACTATAGGAGGGAACACAACTAAACATGTCACGGAAATAGATCTCAACTACAAAGTAAAATGAACCTCTTTTTTATATTCGTTGCTGAGAACATTACATAGCTCTTGAGATATCATATTTCCCACATTAGATTCAAGTGAGTTATGAACTCCCATTGTTACCCCATATACAGATTGCACAATCACATTGTTTACACATCCACATTTTTACAAAATGCCATATTAGTAACTGTTCTATTCTGCTACCTTTTCTATCCTCTACTCTCCCCCCTCTCCTGCCCTCCCATCTTCTCTCTCTATCCCAGCTGCTGTAATTTAACGTTTGGGAATTGGAAACCACACTTTAAACTCACTCTGCTCCCCATTTTCCCTTCTGTCAAATTACTCATCATCTTCTTCTATTTCTCCTCCTCCTTCTCCTCTTCCTCCTCCTCCTTATACCTTTAATTCATTCATCATACACTCATGCATTGCTTCATTCATTCCTTTCACATATGGTTTTGGGGATCCAAATCAGGACCTTTGAAAGTGCGAAGCCAGCACTCTAGTGCTGAGCCAAAACCCCAGCACCTGTCTTTTTGATTTTATGACTGTTTCTATGAAATTCAGAATTGCATTCTGCTATGGTTCACGGATATGTGGATTGACCTAGTCCTTGTTTTCTCAGAGACATTTGGAAAATATATATGAATTATTAGGAGATTGAAATGAAGAAAAAAAGTGGAAATTCCCCAATTTCTTATTCTTAGATTCCATACTCTGACGCTGCCTACCTACTATAAAAACATTTAAACTCTTACTTCCCATTTCTATATCATTGCCAACAAGTGAACATTCACTGCCCTACAACAAACCAGAGAACGCACATTGAACAATGTTTCCCCAGTAGAGACCAAGGCACAATTCTTATTAAAAGAATACCTTAGTCATGAATTAATAGTGAAAGCTTTATTTGAGTGCTAAATGTGCTCTAATTATGTGTTTGTGTTTGTTGATGTGTGTGTGTGTGAGGTGGGGGTGTGTGTTTGTGTGTAAAACATGCACTGAGGTGTAAAATAAATGCAGGATTGCAACGGCCTTCTTAAAAATAAGAAGCAGTTTTATCACATTTCAAGCCCAGTGAAGAATCCGCCTGATACTTGACCTACAATTAATTGAAATGTGAAAAATTCAGGCCTAAAAAAACAAAGCCTACAAACAGAATAAATCTAATCAGTCTGTCTCACCTGATTAGATGTCCCCTGCCATGGGCTGTGTAAAATACATGGAGGATCCCGCACTGATTGTTATCTAGAATGACTTCTGCCTGAAATACTATTGGAGAATAGTTGCTGATGTACTGTGGTTCTTATACCAGTAAACTGGAATGAAGGTAACTTCAGGCTGCAAAGGAATCAATTGATTTTACTAACTGGTTTTTGGAAAACACTGCCATGAAAAATTATCAATATGTTCATAAAGGCATCCACATGTCTCTCCACAGGGGTTTTAATTAATGGGGGAGGGGGGGAGGTCTGGATATAACTTAACTGTCCATTAGTAGGTAGAACAATTTAATGGGAATCACAGTGCACATACCAATTTGAACTCAACCTAGGTAACATGGATTCATCTCTGTGTTATAGGCCTGCTTCTGAAAAACACAATGTAGTGCTCCAAAAGCAGAACGATACTTTCAGAATACCATGTTATGTTTGTAAATAGAGAGACAGATAGGTATACAGAAATCAAAAATCTGAAAACGGTCTGGAAGTGTACATTTCAATAACTTACAATGTCAGTAGTGGGGGATTAATAGCAGACCAAGAAGACTGTATCTGCATGCGAAATGGTTCAATTTTTAAAGAGTTTTTTAAATGACCATGGACAAAAAATTCAAAGGGTTACAGTAAGTATTGAGGAGTGACTTGGTAAAAGGAGCACAGAGGTGAGAAAGGATTAAGTAGAGTTCAATAGAATCAGGTATAATATCTGTACACAGGACTCCATGAACAGGAGCAAAGGGGAAACTTAAAGAAATCATCAGGACTAAGGGGAGATCAGGATTAGGGGGGCTTGTAGGAAGAGCTGGAAAAAACCAAAGCATGCAATGGGCAGAAAATGTGGAAGAAAAGGCCTCACAGGTGGTAAACTGATCCATCTCTCCCTGGTAGTTCAACTGTATGAATAACAGAGAGGCCGGCTAAGTGGGAAAGTACTTGGAAACTCTGTTCATACAGACAACAGAAAGTGCCACCAGAGTGAAAAAAGTAAACCTAGTAAGGCAGCTTAGCCCCTTCCCCTTGGTGTTTTATGCCAGCTATCTTTCTTGCTGTGCCTCTGTTCATATACACTGATACGTGTTAGGTCCAAAGGCAGTGACAAACATTGTTACATGTATTGAGGAATCCTCCCAGTTCCACAAAGCACAGCCATTTTACTTAGTGTTCTCAATACCTTCTTTTCGACTCTCATCTCGTTTGAAGAAACACTTTCAGAGGAAAGAAGTTCTCCCTAAGCCACATGTGTCCTTAAGTAAACTATGAATTAAGTGGTATTTCAAGGTGTTTGGGCTGATTCCTCCACATGGCCCGTGAAACCTAGAAAAGTGTCATTCACCAACAGGCATTACATCTTCAATGAGTCCTGTTCATTGCACACCAGGGTCACCTTATTGTCCATTTAATGGTCAGAAAAACAGTGTTACAGTGAGTATCCTTTTTAGTAGTAGGACTAAAGTGTTTTGGACTCGCATGTTCAGATACTGAAAAGGCTCAGGGAAGTCCACTTGAAAGCTGGTCATTCGATACAGGTGCTGGAGAGGAAAACAAGCTACTCTCATTTGGCAACTTTGAGACAGTGATACAGCTCTGGCCATGTAAGTGTAAATAACAACAGGTCTAATCATGCATGGTGGCCTATGGGCTTGGAACTTGCATGCTTACAAAACCAGTGATGACTTGTGCATCTTCTCCTTCGAACCTCATATGGGACTCATCAACAAGTCAAGTGCTAACTTGGGAGGAAAACAATGTTGGGATGTCCTTTTGGTACATCAAGCCATGAACTCGTTGTCTTAACATCAACAATATAATTCACGTTCATGATTTACATCCATTTCAGAGAGTCATATCCATCCTTCTCTTGGCTATATATTTATAAGGACCAGCCAGCTTCCTTAGATGTTTTCAAGCCCATGAAAAGTCCAAAAAAAAAAAAAACATCTGAAAGAAGAGTTTGAAGAATTTTCAACAAATACTAGTCTAGAAATGCTGACCTGAAAACCAACTGACGTTTTCAACACCCTCTTTTTGGGAACATTTTCTGTGCCGTGCTTCTCAAAAATGACTTGTCATAACTGATTTGTGCCCATGTTAGCAACTCTTCTGAAATAACTGAAAGTAGACTAATGTGAGATTTTATCTTTAGAGATAATTCAAATTACTTGCGTAGGAAGTGGCAGCAGGTCTGGGGATGTTGTAGCTCACTGGCAGTGACCTTGCCTAGCTTGGGGCTGGCCTGCCATGGATTTTCACCCCAAACACTTGCAAGGAAAAAAAAAAAGGGACGGAAGGGAGAGAAAAATTTGGAAGGGAGGGAGGCAAAGTTGGAGGGATGGAGGGAGGTAGAAAAGAAGGAAGAAGAAAAGGAGAAAAACCAGGAAGGGAGGAAGGAAGCAAGGAAGGAGGAAATAGGGAGAGTACAAGGGTAGGGAAAGGACTGAGTCACTAAAACTAAAGGCCAAAAAAAACACAAAAAATAAAATAAAATAAAATAAAACAAAAGGCAAGCGACACAAAGACCAATATAGGCCTTGAAAGCTGTTTGAACAGTTTAGACAGCTTTAGAATTTGAGTGACATCAAACAGAATGTTATGATGACTGGATGGAATCTTCCTACTAAGCCCCGCCTTGGCCTGGCCTAAACCAAATCAAGGGGTGTGTGGCATGGGGAGGAATTCTCTCTGGCTGGAGTGGGAGGGACCTAAACCTGTGGCACTTGAGGATGCACTGGGTAGGGAAGGGGACAAGACTCCCCTGATGGGCAGTTGAGCACAACAGGGCTCCTGGGAGCCCTTGATCATGGCTCCCACCACCATACGCCCACCACCTGCCATACGCTCACACCCTGAAGGGGATCGCAGTGGTCTGCTCCGTTGCCTGGTGCAGGTTGGAGTTCCTGACAAAACACCTGAGTGTCCACAGCCTGCGTTGGCCTGCCTGGGCAGGCTGTGGTTGTGGTGGCAAGAGCCAAAGCCGTCTTGGTGTGATGGAGGAGCCAAGGGCTGCCTCTCAGCCATACTAGTGGGTGGTTCTGGAAGAAGCACCAACGGTTGTGGCAGCATTGTCCGAAGACATGAAGCCAGGCCATCTTCCTTATGGCTTTCCTTGGGAGTTGGTGATGTGTACAGCTCTTAGATTTTTGGCTGTTCTCTTACTTTTCTGGAGATGTTTTCAGTCGGTTAGTAGCAGGCTTTACGTGGGAAGAGAAAAAAAGCTGGCTGTAAATCTTGCGGGACTTATTGAAAAAAAGTGTGGACTTCTTGAAAAAGTGAGCCTTGTTGAAAAAGAACATGAAGGCTTAGCCTCATCTTTAAAGGACTGCAGGTTTGAGAAGGGTTCAAGGGAAGCACAACATCTGGAGGCAACCTACGAAAAGCTGCATTGGTCTGAATCCAGCCATGGCGTTGAAATGCTCTTTCTAGAAGAAGAGCTCAAAGCACAGAAGGCTAAACATGGTCAACAGGATGAAATGAGGGCGCATCTATCAAGAAGGATACAGTCCCTCCAAGGTGAATCTGAAACCCTCAGATCACAAATAGCTGAAGCTAAAACAAGCTGGAGACTCTTTCAAGTGAATGAGGAAGAACTGAAGCTGGCAATCAAAGGGGTGCCTTGTTTCCAGTTGACCCAAGGAGTCAGTTCATGAGAAGAGGACCTTTTTTTTCCCTCCACCTCTCCGAGGAAACTTGTATGGGAACCTGGAGATTATTTTCCACCTGGCCCGCCACCCACTCCATTTCCAATGCGAAGTGTCTATGCAGGGAGAGGGTTTTCCTCTCAATCTTCCCCCAAGAGCTGGAATTCAGCCCTCTACACCCGCATTCTGAAAGTACAAGTGATTTCCCTGAAGGGTTCCTTCCACCTGCAAATGAGCCTGTTACATCCAGAACCAATCAAGAAACCTCATACTGTTGCTCTCTCTTCAAATGTAATTTGACTTTTCTCTCATTTTTAGTTTTTAAGTAACTGCTTTTACTTCAGTAATTGACTATACTTTGGCTCCAATTGAAGCTCAATGAAACTATAATTCTTAAGATAGTATTTTGTAAATAAAGATGGTTTACATAGGAAGCTTATGAGTAAATTATTCCTATTTTGTTTTATTCAAGAGTACAGCATTTAATCTGATGAACTCACTATTACATAAACAAGAATGGGAGTTCTAGGTACTTGTGATCTAGCTGATGGAAATATATTTGAAACTCCCAACAAAGAAGTGTATTTTGTATGACTGTAGCAAATGTGAAGTGACTTTAGGCTTAATGAAAAATTGTCACTGATTTTCAGACTGGTTGGGCATATCAGCTAGTTTTTCCATATCAGAATAACTAGAGCATGGGAGGACTATAGGAGGGAACACAACTAAACATGTCACGGAAATAGATCTCAACTACAAAGTAAAATGAACCTCTTTTTTATATTCGTTGCTGAGAACATTACATAGCTCTTGAGATATCATATTTCCCACATTAGATTCAAGTGAGTTATGAACTCCCATTGTTACCCCATATACAGATTGCACAATCACATTGTTTACACATCCACATTTTTACAAAATGCCATATTAGTAACTGTTCTATTCTGCTACCTTTTCTATCCTCTACTCTCCCCCCTCTCCTGCCCTCCCATCTTCTCTCTCTATCCCAGCTGCTGTAATTTAACGTTTGGGAATTGGAAACCACACTTTAAACTCACTCTGCTCCCCATTTTCCCTTCTGTCAAATTACTCATCATCTTCTTCTATTTCTCCTCCTCCTTCTCCTCTTCCTCCTCCTCCTAATACCTTTAATTCATTCATCATACACTCATGCATTGCTTCATTCATTCACATTCATTCAACACATATGGTGTTGGGGATCCTACTCAGGACCTTTGAAAGTGCGAAGCCAGCACTCTAGTGCTGAGCCAAAACCCCAGCACCTGTCTTTTTGATTTTATGACTGTTTCTATGAAATTAAGAATTGCATTCTGCTATGGTTCACGGTTATGTGGATTGACCTAGTCCTTGTTTTCTCAGAGACATTTGGAAAATATATATGAATTATTAGGAGATTGAAATGAAGAAAAAAAGTGGAAATTCCCCAATTTCTTATTCTTAGATTCCATACTCTGACGCTGCCTACCTACTATAAAAACATTTAAACTCTTACTCCCCATTTCTATATCATTGCCAAGAAGTGAACATTCACTGCCCTTCAACAAACCAGAGAACGCACATTGAACAATGTTTCCCCAGTAGAGACCAAGGCACAATTCTTATTAAAAGAATACCTTAGTCATGAATTAATAGTGAAAGCTTTATTTGAGTGCTAAATGTGCTCTAATTATGTGTTTGTGTTTGTTGATGTGTGTGTGTGTGAGGTGGGGGTGTGTGTTTGTGTGTAAAACATGCACTGAGGTGTAAAATAAATGCAGGATTGCAACGGCCTTCTTAAAAATAAGAAGCAGCTTTATCACATTTCAAGCCCAGTGAAGAATCCGCCTGATACTTGACCTACAATTAATTGAAATGTGAAAAATTCAGGCCTAAAAAAACAAAGCCTACAAACAGAATAAATCTAATCAGTCTGTCTCACCTGATTAGATGTCCCCTGCCATGGGCTGTGTAAAATACATGGAGGATCCCGCACTGATTGTTATCTAGAATGACTTCTGCCTGAAATACTATTGGAGAATAGTTGCTGATGTACTGTGGTTCTTATACCAGTAAACTGGAATGAAGGTAACTTCAGGCTGCAAAGGAATCAATTGATTTTACTAACTGGTTTTTGGAAAACACTGCCATGAAAAATTATCAATATGTTCATAAAGGCATCCACATGTCTCTCCACAGGGGTTTTAATTAATGGGGGAGGGGGGGAGGTCTGGATATAACTTAACTGTCCATTAGTAGGTAGAACAATATAATGGGAATCACAGTGCACATACCAATTTGAACTCAACCTAGGTAACATGGATTCATCTCTGTGTTATAGGCCTGCTTCTGAAAAACACAATGTAGTGCTCCAAAAGCAGAACGATACTTTCAGAATACCATGTTATGTTTGTAAATAGAGAGACAGATAGATATACAGAAATCAAAAATCTGAAAACGGTCTGGAAGTGTACATTTCAATAACTTACAATGTCAGTAGTGGGGGATTAATAGCAGACCAAGAAGACTGTATCTGCATGCGAAATGGTTCAATTTTTAAAGAGTTTTTTAAATGACAATGGACAAAAAATTCAAAGGGTTACAGTAAGTATTGAGGAGTGACTTGGTAAAAGGAGCACAGAGGTGAGAAAGGATTAAGTAGAGTTCAATAGAATCAGGTATAATATCTGTACACAGGACTCCATGAACAGGAGCAAAGGGGAAACTTAAAGAAATCATCAGGACTAAGGGGAGATCAGGATTAGGGGGGCTTGTAGGAAGAGCTTGAAAAAACCAAAGCATGCAATGGGCAGAAAATGTGGAAGAAAAGGCCTCACAGGTGGTAAACTGATCCATCTCTCCCTGGTAGTTCAACTGTATGAATAACAGAGAGGCCGGCTAAGTGGGAAAGTACTTGGAAACTCTGTTCATACAGACAACAGAAAGTGCCACCAGAGTGAAAAAAGTAAACCTAGTCAGGCAGCTTAGCCCCTTCCCCTTGGTGTTTTATGCCAGCTATCTTTCTTGCTGTGCCTCTGTTCATATACACTGATACGTGTTAGGTCCAAAGGCAGTGACAAACATTGTTACATGTATTGAGGAATCCTCCCAGTTCCACAAAGCACAGCCATTTTACTTAGTGTTCTCAATACCTTCTTTTCGACTCTCATCTCGTTTGAAGAAACACTTTCAGAGGAAAGAAGTTCTCCCTAAGCCACATGTGTCCTTAAGTAAACTATGAATTAAGTGGTATTTCAAGGTGTTTGGGCTGATTCCTCCACATGGCCCGTGAAACCTAGAAAAGTGTCATTCACCAACAGGCATTACATCTTCAATGATTCCTGTTCATTGCACACCAGGGTCACCTTATTGTCCATTTAATGGTCAGAAAAACAGTGTTACAGTGAGTATCCTTTTTAGTAGTAGGACTAAAGTGTTTTGGACTCGCATGTTCAGATACTGAAAAGGCTCAGGGAAGTCCACTTGAAAGCTGGTCATTCGATACAGGTGCTGGAGAGGAAAACAAGCTACTCTCATTTGGCAACTTTGAGACAGTGATACAGCTCTGGCCATGTAAGTGTAAATAACAACAGGTCTAATCATGCATGGTGGCCTATGGGCTTGGAACTTGCATGCTTACAAAACCAGTGATGACTTGTGCATCTTCTCCTTCGAACCTCATATGTGACTCATCAACAAGTCAAGTGCTAACTTGGGAGGAAAACAATGTTGGGATGTCCTTTTGGTACATCAAGCCATGAACTCGTTGTCTTAACATCAACAATATAATTCACGTTCATGATTTACATCCATTTCAGAGAGTCATATCCATCCTTCTCTTGGCTATATATTTATAAGGACCAGCCAGCTTCCTTAGATGTTTTCAAGCCCATGAAAAGTCCAAAAAAAAAAAAAAACATCTGAAAGAAGAGTTTGAAGAATTTTCAACAAATACTAGTCTAGAAATGCTGACCTGAAAACCAACTGACGTTTTCAACACCCTCTTTTTGGGAACATTTTCTGTGCCGTGCTTCTCAAAAATGACTTGTCATAACTGATTTGTGCCCATGTTAGCAACTCTTATGAAATTACTGAAAGTAGACTAATGTGAGAGTTTCTCTTTAGAGATAATTCAAATTACTTGCGTAGGAAGTGGCAGCAGGTCTGGGGATGTTGTAGCTCACTGGCAGTGACCTTGCCTAGCTTGGGGCTGGCCTGCCATGGATTTTCACCCCAAACACTTGCAAGAAAAAAAAAAAGGGATGGAAGGGAGAGAAAAAGTTGGAAGGGAGGGAGGCAAAGTTGGAGTGATGGAGGGAGGTAGAAAAGAAGGAAGAAGAAAAGGAGAAAAACCAGGAAGGGAGGAAGGAAGCAAGGAAGGAGGAAATAGGGAGAGTACAAGGGCAGGGAAAGGACTGAGTCACTAAAACTAAAGGCCAAAAAAAAAAAAACAAAAAATAAAATAAAATAAAATAAAACAAAAGGCAAGCGACACAAAGACCAATATAGGCCTTGAAAGCTGTTTGAACAGTTTAGACAGCTTTAGAATTTGAGTGACATCAAACTGAATGTTATGATGACTGGATGGAATCTTCCTACTAAGCCCCGCCTTGGCCTGGCCTAAACCAAATCAAGGGGTGTGTGGCATGGGGAGGAATTCTCTCTGGCTGGAGTGGGAGGGACCTAAACCTGTGGCACTTGAGGATGCACTGGGTAGTGAAGGGGACAAGACTCCCCTGATGGGCAGTTGAGCACAACAAGGCTCCTGGGAGCCCTTGATCATGGCTCCCACCACCATACGCCCACCACCTGCCATACGCTCACACCCTGAAGGGGATCGCAGTGGTCTGCTCCGTTGCCTGGTGCAGGTTGGAGTTCCTGACCAAACACCTGAGTGTCCACAGCCTGCGTTGGCCTGCCTGGGCAGGCTGTGGTTGTGGTGGCAAGAGCCAAAGCCGTCTTGGTGTGATGGAGGAGCCAAGGGCTGCCTCTCAGCCATACTAGTGGGTGGTTCTGGAAGAAGCACCAACGGTTGTGGCAGCATTGTCCGAAGACATGAAGCCAGGCCATCTTCCTTATGGCTTTCCTTGGGAGTTGGTGATGTGTACAGCTCTTAGATTTTTGGCTGTTCTCTTACTTTTCTGGAGATGTTTTCAGTCGGTTAGTAGCAGGCTTTACGTGGGAAGAGAAAAAAAGCTGGCTGTAAATCTTGCGGGACTTATTGAAAAAAAGTGTGGACTTCTTGAAAAAGTGAGCCTTGTTGAAAAAGAACATGAAGGCTTAGCCTCATCTTTAAAGGACTGCAGGTTTGAGAAGGGTTCAAGGGAAGCACAACATCTGGAGGCAACCTACGAAAAGCTGCATTGGTCCGAATCCAGCCATGGCGTTGAAATGCTCTTTCTAGAAGAAGAGCTCAAAGCACAGAAGGCTAAACATGGTCAACAGGATGAAATGAGGGCGCATCTATCAAGAAGGATACAGTCCCTCCAAGGTGAATCTGAAACCCTCAGATCACAAATAGCTGAAGCTAAAACAAGCTGGAGACTCTTTCAAGTGAATGAGGAAGAACTGAAGCTGGCAATCAAAGGGGTGCCTTGTTTCCAGTTGACCCAAGGAGTCAGTTCATGAGAAGAGGACCTTTTTTTCCCTCCACCTCTCCGAGGAGACTTGTATGGGAACCTGGAGATTATTTTCCACCTGGCCCGCCACCCACTCCATTTCCAATGCGAAGTGTCTATGCAGGGAGAGGGTTTTCCTCTCAATCTTCCCCCAAGAGCTGGAATTCAGCCCTCTACACCCGCATTCTGAAAGTACAAGTGATTTCCCTGAAGGGTTCCTTCCACCTGCAAATGAGCCTGTTACTCAACATCCAGAACCAATCAAGAAACCTCATACTGTTGCTCTCTCTTCAAATGTAATTTGACTTTTCTCTCATTTTTAGTTTTTAAGTAACTGCTTTTACTTCAGTAATTGACTATACTTTGGCTCCAATTGAAGCTCAATGAAACTATAATTCTTAAGATAGTATTTTGTAAATAAAGATGGTTTACATAGGAAGCTTATGAGTAAATTATTCCTATTTTGTTTTATTCAAGAGTACAGCATTTAATCTGATGAACTCACTATTACATAAACAAGAATGGGAGTTCTAGGTACTTGTGATCTAGCTGATGGAAATATATTTGAAACTCCCAACAAAGAAGTGTATTTAGTATGACTGTAGCAAATGTGAAGTGACTTTAGGCTTAATGAAAAATTGTCACTGATTTTCAGACTGGTTGGGCATATCAGCTAGTTTTTCCATATCAGAATAACTAGAGCATGGGAGGACTATAGGAGGGAACACAACTAAACATGTCACGGAAATAGATCTCAACTACAAAGTAAAATGAACCTCTTTTTTATATTCGTTGCTGAGAACATTACATAGCTCTTGAGATATCATATTTCCCACATTAGATTCAAGTGAGTTATGAACTCCCATTGTTACCCCATATACAGATTGCACAATCACATTGTTTACACATCCACATTTTTACAAAATGCCATATTAGTAACTGTTCTATTCTGCTACCTTTTCTATCCTCTACTCTCCCCCCTCTCCTGCCCTCCCATCTTCTCTCTCTATCCCAGCTGCTGTAATTTAACGTTTGGGAATTGGAAACCACACTTTAAACTCACTCTGCTCCCCATTTTCCCTTCTGTCAAATTACTCATCATCTTCTTCTATTTCTCCTCCTCCTTCTCCTCTTCCTCCTCCTCCTTATACCTTTAATTCATTCATCATACACTCATGCATTGCTTCATTCATTCCTTTCACATATGGTTTTGGGGATCCAAATCAGGACCTTTGAAAGTGCGAAGCCAGCACTCTAGTGCTGAGCCAAAACCCCAGCACCTGTCTTTTTGATTTTATGACTGTTTCTATGAAATTCAGAATTGCATTCTGCTATGGTTCACGGATATGTGGATTGACCTAGTCCTTGTTTTCTCAGAGACATTTGGAAAATATATATGAATTATTAGGAGATTGAAATGAAGAAAAAAAGTGGAAATTCCCCAATTTCTTATTCTTAGATTCCATACTCTGACGCTGCCTACCTACTATAAAAACATTTAAACTCTTACTTCCCATTTCTATATCATTGCCAACAAGTGAACATTCACTGCCCTACAAAAAAACCAGAGAACGCACATTGAACAATGTTTCCCCAGTAGAGACCAAGGCACAATTCTTATTAAAAGAATACCTTAGTCATGAATTAATAGTGAAAGCTTTATTTGAGTGCTAAATGTGCTCTAATTATGTGTTTGTGTTTGTTGATGTGTGTGTGTGTGAGGTGGGGGTGTGTGTTTGTGTGTAAAACATGCACTGAGGTGTAAAATAAATGCAGGATTGCAACGGCCTTCTTAAAAATAAGAAGCAGTTTTATCACATTTCAAGCCCAGTGAAGAATCCGCCTGATACTTGACCTACAATTAATTGAAATGTGAAAAATTCAGGCCTAAAAAAACAAAGCCTACAAACAGAATAAATCTAATCAGTCTGTCTCACCTGATTAGATGTCCCCTGCCATGGGCTGTGTAAAATACATGGAGGATCCCGCACTGATTGTTATCTAGAATGACTTCTGCCTGAACTACTATTGGAGAATAGTTGCTGATGTACTGTGGTTCTTATACCAGTAAACTGGAATGAAGGTAACTTCAGGCTGCAAAGGAATCAATTGATTTTACTAACTGGTTTTTGGAAAACACTGCCATGAAAAATTATCAATATGTTCATAAAGGCATCCACATGTCTCTCCACAGGGGTTTTAATTAATGGGGGAGGGGGGGAGGTCTGGATATAACTTAACTGTCCATTAGTAGGTAGAACAATATAATGGGAATCACAGTGCACATACCAATTTGAACTCAACCTAGGTAACATGGATTCATCTCTGTGTT